>NC_133356.1:35042109-35642109 GCF_030506205.2 Paramisgurnus dabryanus
GTGTTGTTTTGTAACGTTAAAGTCTTTGGTAGCCACCGGTTTTGATAGAATATCTGTTGGAAATCAGACGTTGTTTGTATTCTTAAGTTACAGACACAAGCCCTTTTGGTGTCTGTTTGTTTATTGAGTTAAACATGGTAAGGTTAAAATATCTTAGTCTCTGTGTCTATTGGTTTACTAACCTAACATTTAGTGTCCAGAAACTAACACTTAGTGTAATTCCATGGGTAACTTTATTTCAACTGCGTATTTCACTCATAAAATAACAGGCCTATCAGAAGAGAAGCTCATGAATATTACTATTACATGCCAAAACGACCTGTTTTTAGCAGAGCTCCTGAAAGAGGAGCTGTAAAAAATATATAGAGATTGTTTTTGGTACTTAAACAGCAAATATATATTCTTAAGGACGTCATAACCTAAAATAAAACTCTAGAAAGCCTAAAAATATGTGACCTTTAATTAAGAATCAACAAAGCAGATTTAGATCGGTGTGGAAAAAGCATGATCCGCCTAGATACTGAAATCTTTGCAATCGGTGTGGGACAACCCTATTTTAAAAAGGTATGCATTTTCATTTACCTACTGTGTGTATGCTCCCATAAACGCTCAATGCCAAATGAGCTGCATAACAAAAGTACGATGAGGAACTCACAACTCTATATAGAGCCATTACAGTGACAGGAAAAATATGCATTTGAATCATTTGAATCAGAGTTTAACCTCTTCAGGTATGTCATACGTTTGAAAGCTGATTTAAAAAAAAAAGTGAGACTGCTCTTAAAGCAACACCAAAGAGTTTTTTTTACCTTAAAATAACGCTTCCAAAACAGTTTCAGTCGTTCATCCACTCTAAACAGGGTGAACAGCACTTTCACATTCGCTTTGCAGCCCTCTATCGGCCAAAACCGCACTAAAGAAGTTTCCAAACGTCGGGTAGTGGTCCTGTAGTCCGAGTGAATACTACAAAAACTTGCTTTACGGCAGACCTACAATCCAATCAGAGCCAGCTATGCCTCAGTATTTATGACAGTGGGTAATGAACAATTACGCTTCTAACCTGTAGGGGGAGCAAAGAGCCAGAGTTCTTTAGTGTTGCTTTAAAGTTCCACAACATGAATAATGCATTGCCTCTAATGGTGAGCATTTCAAACACATACTCGCAAAGCACCTTCAGACCTCAATCCAGATTTAAAGGAAACTACTAAAAATAGAAAAAAATATTAACTAAATAGTGTAAAAATATGAAAGTCTTTTCATATGCCTTACTAGCACAGCTGTTACCCAGAAAAGTGAGAAAATCCGGTCTAGCATAGTGTCAGTCGAACCCGAGGTGGGACAGCTTAGAGTCTGACACAAGCCTGCAATGAGATTTAACTGAACAAATCTGACAAATTTGTATAAATAAGTAGCCAAAATAAACCCTGTAAGTATACAGTACTAACCAGTCAAAAAGTGTCTGTAGTGCATAACTAATTTAAATGTATTGATTCAAACAATTACAAAAACAAGATAATCCAGGTAGAACAATTATTGTGCAATTAAAATAGAAATTGCGTGCTGCTGGACCGATGTGTTTGTAAGGCACTTTGAAGACACCACTGCTTTGACACATTTAGCCTATTGTAACACTTAAAAATGTTTTCAAAGTCACTGAGTAATCATGTTTAATAATCATGATTATTATCAAGCAGCCTGTGCCACACTAACTCCTAAACATTTCCGCTTGTAAAGGTAAAAACAAAGATGCCTACAAGCAGTCTGCAAGTGTAATTGCATAAGTATAAATGAAAACCTGACGTGAAGCCTTCGGAGTAGGTCCTACTCGCAAGTATAATGGGCCCTTTACCATCAACCGCAAAATCATCAGTGTTAAATGCACATTGCTGGGGTTTCTAGGAGTACCACCAGACCTGATTTTGCTGTGTAGCACCTCCAAGAATAGGATGAATGGTTTTATTTACAAACCAAGAGAGAAAGAAACTAAAATTATAAGAGAGGACTAAACCATCAGGGTAGTTGTAGTGACAAACCTGTTCTTCTGGTTAATGAAGCTGTGTGCCATGTATTGCTAATGCATCACCCCTCCTCCAACGTTTGGCTCACAAATACTAGTATACACTAACCTTTTAAACCTCTCTGTCAATATTCAAAGCCTGATTGGGTTTGAACAAAGTAAACTTAGGCACTGCTAATTTGGCAACCCTCTTACACTTTCATGAGCAAACGAAAACAAAATGTATTGAGACGACAAGACACGAGTGGGACTCATTTTGAGCCCCAGAGTTGCCTTAGACCGGCCCACTTTAGTTCATGACTGACCAACTCTTTCCCCGCCATAGATGAGTTATCTCGTCAATTAAGAGAAAACATTTCCCTGTCGATGACACTTTCCTGCAAGTTTTTTCCTGTAATTCCGCTATTATCCACTACATTTTTTTAAAAACTGCAACAAAAACAAATTTTACAACAGTTAAAACTTTGTGTTTGATTTGATAATCGTTCTGAATCTAATCTCTATCAAAATTCCTTTACAAAAAATGCAATCATTTCAGCTTTTTGCTCAAAATTTGGTATTTTTGAAGAAACCTAACCATATTTAAAAAAGAACAAATGAAGATAGGATGAAATTTTTTTCCAGTTTTGTTTGTTTGTTTGTTTAAAGCAGGGTTTGTTCTTTCGTTTGCTATATTTGTATGTTTATATATTAAAAGAAAAAAACATTCCTGGAAGGTATTTTGTGAAACTTTTGTGAAAGGCTGGCAAGGAATGAGTTAAAATAATAAATAAATAAATATAATATCCAGTTCAATGCAAATACAGTAGACTAAACAATTATGGGTTTTTTTTGCCATAATCATGCAGCCCAACCATAAAGTATTTTAATATTATTAAATTAAATGTATTCAGGAAAAGGGAACAAATGTGTTTGTCTTTTCCCCTATATTTCTATTATTTAGATTACCTGTTGGGTTGCAAACGTTTGGAAACCCCTGATATACATTGTAAAAGCAACATTTATCAAGTATGCAATAAAAATCCTTTTTTTTTGCCAAATTACATAAGGTAGGCCTACCTTGTGTCAATAAAAAACAAATATAGAATGGCCTTTTAACATTCTGTTTTACTTGAGAAAACATCATATTCATATGAAACTAAGTTATGCACTAAATTGTTTTTGTTACTTTGTCTTGCAACAGGCGAAGAATAATGACTATTCATAGACCATTCATTGTCGCATCTATGACGGCGTGTCCTGCGTTTTCTATGTGTTTTAGATGTTAATGGACCCATTGCAATAATTCTTTCAATAAGTGGTCGGGACTCGGGACACAATCAACTTGGACATAAAGCGGCGGGGACATCTTCCACATGCAAATTACGCAAATGGGGCTAAATAAGTACTGGCAGCCTAGGGACAGCAACCTTCAACCCGATGGCATGCCAACACAAGCCCTCGTGACAAAAAACGACAGACCGGCCCACTGGGAATTCTCCCAGTCCTCCCCATGTCCAATCTGGGCCTGGTAGAGGATGTGGAGGTTGACATCTGAGGATAAAACTAAGAACAATGTGCTACTGAAAATCACCAACTACAAGTAACAGTAATGATGTCTGTCATGAGTTCTGTTTTTAAGAGCAGCACATTCAAAGTCAAGTGGTTTCACACATAAACAAAGGTTTGAACACAAGAGCAAACCTTGCGGAAAGATATACACAAGGTAACATTAGATATTGGAGAATGAAAACATATGTAATGTTTGACCAGCAGGCACTGGTTCACCTCATACATATCCTTCAACACGATGAACTGACTCATAGCATTCCACACATTTTCATCCAAACAAGGAAAATGCTATGATAAGACATCACACATACAAACTGACACGCAACAAGACAGTTTTTTCTTTCTTTTTTTACACCCACATCCTTAAACGTAGTTAAGTCTAAACCATTTAAAAAAAAGGTGACAGTGGCACTATTAATGGTTACTGTTTTCCATTATCTACATTTATTTATAAAGTTTTATAAAATCGTATTTATTCACTTAACACCAACGAGTTCACCCAGCTCATGCCAATAACGACCAAAAAGCAACAATTTGCCAATAATCCAGCCTGTCTGATTAATATTGGTATATGGTTGAAAATAGCACAAGCAAAGTGACTAGAATAGCAAATTGGTAAGGAGGTACTTTTATTGTTACAGGCAGTGTTGTGCCTGAACGAGTTAATTGAACGAAAAGTTGAAATCCCTGCCGCACCACTTACATAGTTTAACATTAAATAACATTATATTTGTCCTAAATCGTTAACGATTAACATATCCTGCTAACGCATATTCTGGATCTTGAAATAGACTCTGACTAAGCTCACGCTATTTAACGTGCACGTGCGGTGTGCAATACCTGCCAGTTGTACTACACGCGACGCCTCGCAGCGCTTCTCGCCCGATGTGCGGCCCCCTTGAAGCACCTGGCTAGCCTTTCAAGATATGTGCAAGCAAATACAAAAATTAAAAGTCAAGTCAATGCTAATCTAAACCCTGGTTGGATAAGGATTTAGAGTTGGATATGAAGATGAAATCTGAGGCATTTAGCTTCAGTGTTAAAAACTGATCAAATAATTGCTGTTTGTAGTTCTATATGGACTATAATGGCAATAATTTTTAAATAATATGGGAAAAAAAGAACTATAAATTAGTTCATTTTTGGAACTGTGAACTAGTTCAAATTTTGAAATATGAACTATGAACTGAACTAGTTAGGGCTGGGTTTCGATTCAAATTTCAAGAATCGATTCGATTCCGATTCTCAAGATCTTGGATCGATTATCATTGTTCGATTCGATTCAATTCGATCCGATCTGATCCGATCTTCGAGATTTAGATAAGTGTTTTTGAAAAAAGCCCGAAATGGTGCCAGATAGGGGTGCATGGCATGACCAAAAATCTATTCCATGAGTCATTTTATCAGTATATTTCATGGTATACATGTTTTTCAGTTTTTTGGATTATAAAAATGTGCAGTTATTTGCCACTCACTATAGCTTTTAACTGCTCACCACAGTTTTAAAATATGGACAATTTAAAGTTAATAATGTTAAAGTGAAAATGCCCAGATGATAACAACAGATTAAGTCTTGATAGACAGAATCTTGTTTTTAATTGAGTTATTAATTTTAAAGACTATTGAAGCTATAGTATGCATTGTATTTTGTATTTATGCATACATTACATTAAAAATAGGCAGTATGTAAAATGAACAGGTATAAATTTATGCACAAACCTACAGACAGGATAAATACCTGTATATGAGAGACGGACCTCTTTATAGATATTATGACGGGTGCTATGATGTGATGAAGTCTGTTTTGACGCTCTTTACTTTCTATTACACGTTAACATTTTCGTCTCTTTCTCGTCTTTCTGAACAAAGATGTTTGTACTATAAGCAAATTAGGCGTCAAACTACAGCGCACGTGTCACTGATATAAACGCGAGTTTTGTAATTAGCTTGCTTAAAGTTCAGAAACCTTTACAACTATTAGCATTATTATGTGTAAGAAGAACTCTTTATTTGGCGACCCGTTGCGCGCGCCTCAAGAAACCTCTGCCCGTCAGAGACCGGCTGCATGAGCACAGAGGGAGGGAGGGAGAGAGAGAGAGTTTCACTGGAGACCCGCGGTGGATTCACTGCATGGCGCTTATTATAAAAATTACACAAATAACTCGTTCATTTGTTATGAGTGGATTATTTTACATGTAGATCGCAGCTTTGAGCGTTTCTAGAGTTTTCAAAACAACCGCTTGCTTAACGTTCCTGACGGCTATGTTCGTTTTTTTAATGTCCTTCCACCTCGCGCGCATGCGTAAATTCAATGACGCGGCAAGTTTAAGTTATTAATTATTAAATCGATTCTTTGAGTTACGGATCGATCTTTAGAGATTAACATGAAAATCGATTCAGAATCGGTGAATCGATTTTTTCAACACAGCCCTAGAACTAGTTCATTTTAAAATTTGTGAATTGTGAACTGAACTAGTTCATGTAGAAATTTTACTTTCCCAACACTGGGTACAGGTCAGGGCGTAAATGTAGGTAAAGTAAAATAATTATTTTTGGGGGCAAATCATAAAATACAGACTAATTCTCATTTGGTACAGGATGGGCTTTATATTGGCATTCCATCGGCCTTCTTGCGCATGAGTTGAAAGCAGATGTTAGAATCAATTAATGGAAAACCCATGTTGGTCAACTCATATTAGTGGTTTCAGTAAGTAAAAAAATATATAATAAAATGCTTCGCAAAAACTTTAGATATTTACTGTATATCAGATGGTTCAAATGTATATGTTTGCTCTGAATGTAATTATTAGTGGAAAATATTTAAACTCCAAGGCTGCTATTGTTGTAAATGGGCTTGGTTTATTGGTTTTCAACTAAAACTTCAAGTAATCTCCTTAAAAATAAAATAAATTTATCCATCTAAAAGCCCAGAACTGACGTGATCAGACATGAAACCTAGTGTTTGTTTTCAATAGACATCTTCATCGTTGGTTAACCAGGATGCTTTTAGCTCAGCCTTTAAAGGGAAAGTCATACTTGTCCAATGTTCTGCCATTTCATGTAAATGCACGTCCGTAATAAAACACAGCTTTAACTTTAGTTCCATTATGATCTATACAAAAACAATGAAGACAAATAATTCTATAAGTAGACAAAAGCTTTGATAAGCTAACTCATAAAAAGACTTAAACAGGTGGTCTACAACAACTTGAGGCATTCTGGTTAAAGATATAAGAATATTACTTTGATATGCAAAGGAAAATGTTACAGAGTTTGTTCTCTCCCCTGACTTGTGGCTGTTTGGCTACTTGTCTAAAAGACCATTTATCATGTCCACATCACAATTTGTTTTTTATTCCAGTTTACAGCCTGTTTTCAAAGACTCTGTTTACAAAGACTCAAAGGAAATACCCTGGAATTCAGATGAATCAGATTATCTCTTTATGGAAACTCAAACAAAAAGCTCAAGAAGGTGTAAGAAAGCAAAACTTGAAGGTTGCAATGTTGTTGTGCTGAACACGACATCTTACGGTCTATCGGTCATCTGGAAGATTTCAAATATAATTCCCTAAAGCATCACTGCACACAGTTATTGTGGTCAGTCGATCACCGCTGTGTTCAAGATGTATTGCTTTAGCAGCATGAGGATAACCACCAGCAAACTTTTGCTCTTTGCTAACCTCCTGACAAAGTTATCAAAACCTACATGGTTTAGTTTAACTGACACTAAAACTTTAAATCATTATTGTTAACATTACAACGGTCTAATTTTAAACCTAATTGAACCTAGTAGGATGTCCCGAGGCCTGAGACGATCGCAAAGATCATCAGCGTCGTTAACGAAGAGTGCGCCTGTGACTGAATACACGGTAAAACTGTATGCCTTGGGTTAATATGAAAACATTGCAACAGACACTTGTAATATTTGCAATGCATTTTATGGGGCAGTATAGCAACAAAGCTATACTAATTGATAGGACACCTTAAAACTGAAACATCTAATGGAATAAAATCACGCAAAAAAGCACGCCTGGGTCTCTCCTTCTGTGGTAGGGACAGCTTTGTGCAAACTTTCTGCACCCATGACCCCCAAATCCATTACTTACACTGAAAAACCCCAAACTGCAGCAACACTGAAAGTAAGTACCCACAACTAGGATTGTTGCAGTGACAGAATTTTTCCACCTGTTAATCAGCATGTGACAAACCCGGTGATACCGGTATCGTCGCGTGGGTAGGGGCTTATAAATGCGCATGCAGGCGTGCGCATTTTACTTTCACTTTTGAATTAGAGGCAATTGTTTAAATGCAGCGCTTGCGTACGATGTGTTAAATCACTTATGAATCCACGTGCAATACGAGTGCAACAGCTGTTTAACTCAACATTCAGTTGTTGATATTTGCTCTCTCTAACAAAACTAAATGATTTAATTACAAGAAAAAAATCAAAACGAGGGTGAAAGAGGGTGAAATCAAAACCCACAACACCCTAGGGCTGTCAACGAATATTCTAAATACTAATATATATTTAAATAGTAAAAAAAATTCAAAAGGTGAAAATTAATATTCAAATTAAAAAAATGTGGGAAAAACGTCCGCGGCAGTAGAGGCGTGGTAGTCTGCTTTGTGAGTGGGCGGCGCGCTAGTGCGCCTGGTTTAGGGACAGGTCACAGGAGTCGCACTGTCCTTTTAACCTTTTAATGCTTAATCTTTTTTTATTTATTTATTTGTTTTAGTTCAGTAATTTACGGGATCTAATTTATTTAATCTACTACCAAATTAACTGCATTTACAGAAACTCTGCATAGTGTGTAAATGACATAACTGAACCAGACAACTATAGTTAATAAAGTGTTTAAACCTGCATCATGGACATGACAGGTTTTCTTCTGAAAAAAATTAATTCGAAGAAAGGGAAAAAAAATCTGTGATGTGCAGAAAATGACAGAGGCACGAGCGTTTGCTGCCCAGTGTTGCCAGATCTTGCACTTAAAAAGTGCAAACAAGAAAAATCCACTAATAAACCAAAATAAAAAATGCTTTACCTCAAAACATCAAAATATTGGGACCGTTCACATTCATACTTTAATAACACCAAAAACTTGATCACTTCATAAGCCAAAGGCAATAAACAGTTAAGCACCAAAACGGTATGCAAGTACAAAAAAGACAAGGACCTGGCAACACTGCAAGACAGCACGCTGTGAAGCAGCCTCACAAAAGCGTAAAATACACAACGCCAAGATGGAGGTTTATTGCAAAACATAATGCTACGGTTAAATTATTTTGGTCAAAGCTGTGATTGATATCTGACGGCAGAACGTTGCTATGGTTATCTCTGTGCCAATCGTCACATTTTGGGGAGTGAGTCTTGTTCACGTCTTGACCCGGCCGGCACAAGCTCTTTGTCTGCAACACGACAAGAGTCCATAACGGAGAAATAAATTTTGTTCATTTGTAAGGAAATGAGACCGATCAGTGTCGTGGATGGGGCAGGCTTCAGGGAGTTCTGTCAAGCAATGTAACCGAGGTACCATATCCCTTTGATGTCTCTTGATCTACTTGTGTAGGTAATACTTTGTCAAATATGTTTAAACTTAAATAGACTACCTATGCAAGTAGTTATGTCACTTTGCATTTATAAATGCCCAACCAGATGTTCGAATATTCGTGTTTTTTTAGAGGGAATATTTGAACTTCATTTTTGAGCAATTTTGACAGCCCTACAACACCCCCAACTGCAGCTGAGCTGACACTGAAAGAAAGTAAGCACAACACCCCAAAACTGAAGCTGACACTAGGCCTGTCGCGATAATGACTATATCAACTTATCGAGCGATTGGTGAACATGACATCTGTAGTTTTTTTAGAGGCGATAAATTACCATAGTGTTTACATGTGTTTGTTTGCAAAAAAGTTAATATAATACACATTTTAGACTGAGCTCCGCATGCACACACACACACACACACACACACACAGGGAAAGAGAAAGTTAGAGTGAGAGGTAGAGATAAACCCCATTCACACAGACCTCTGGTCCCAGAAAATACCCGTAAAATTGCCAGACAAGCGTCTGTGTGAACAAAAACTCATTCCGTTAATCTTCTGGGATCGTTGCCGGAAAGAGGACCTAGTAAGATACGCGGGTAACCCTCTGTGTGAACAAGAAGCCGCAAGAATGCCGTAATGGGCGTGTCGAAGTGAGGACGCGCGCGTCATCATCACAACAGAAGTTATGGTTCAGCTCCTTACAACGGGAGATAACATGCATATAAACATTCACCACGAGAAATGTTGCAAACTAGATTGAAGCAGTTATCAGGAAATTATATACGAGACGCATAAAGAATGACGTAGTGAGGACGCGCGTGTCATGGCAACATGAAGTTGGTTCAACTCTTTAAAATGAGGGATTTACAACATTCACTACGAGAAATGTCAGCAAACTGGACTGAAGCAGATATCAGGTAAGTTAGCTTATTACTTACTGCGTTGAAACGGAGATCATTCAGCAGCATAAAAGAATACCGCGTCACGTGCTCATTTGAGCTATAATTAACGAAATTACCCGCACGTCATCCCAACAAGATATATCGTTCAGCTCCTTATAATGCGGGTTTTAAATGCATATAAACAATCACGATGAGAAATGTCTGAAAACTGTATCAAAGCAGAAATCAGGGAGCTCGTCAAATATCCACTCTGAAGCTGAGATCATTCACCAGCATAGAACTGTGCATTCACGCGCTCCTTCATAGTCTTATCATAAACAAAAATGCACGCGAGTTGTTTCTGGAGAGAGAAATAATATATAATATGCAAACTTCAGACGCTGCGTAGAAGAGAGGGCGGGACTTTCAACAGGTCACGTGTCTTTCCGGGACCGTCACATGCCGGGTAAACTTGGCAGTGTGAATGAAAAAAAATCTAACTATTCCGGAACAATCCAGGATGCATATCCCGTGTATTTTACGGAATTTCTGTGTGAAAAGGGCTTATAGAGGGAGATAGAGGGAGAAAGAGGACAGTGACAGGCTAGATATTCATATTTGAAATATTGACACCTAAAGTACCCACAACACCCAAAACTGCAGCTGACACTGAAAGCCAGTACCCACAACACCCCAAAACTGCTTGCATTGAATTGTGAACTAAAACACACCGACCTCTTCATAAATGAATGAAACTTATACATTAAATATCTTTGCTGCATTCTTTCTAGAAGAGACAACAGCGTTTTAGCGGTTCGCATCAGCAGAGCATTGCATCGTCCATGTTGCCCTTAACAGAAGTTGACATTTGTATTTTTAAAAATAAAAAATATATATTAATTGTTCTAGTCATTATTAGAAGGCACACAGTGAGTTAGACCTGCCTTGGCCGGTGCGTCTTTTACCCATTCTGAAGGTGCCCGTTTTATCCATTGGTTTTATCGTGTTGCAGTCTAAAATTCAGCATAAGATGGGCTTAGATTTGGAAAAACATTCAGTGATTACAGATACGGTGATGATGATCATCATCTTTCTTTATACTTGTCAGCACTACCTCAAACTTAAGCGGCGTCTCTTCGGAGCTGTCATTTTCTTAAATGATCCGCTGCAATGTTTCAAATGAGCTTCTAATGCTATGCCTTTATTTTCAACGTGATCACATTATACCCAAACCATTTTGAAACTAAGGAGCCATTTGTCCTCCGATTACATACAAGTTCCTCGGCACTGCGTTTGCTATAGTCAGAAAGTCATTTTTTTTTAATACTTTGGCTTAAATTGTGACATTTTCACATTCAAAATATCTGCCAATGATCAGGACATTTTGAAAATCAGGCAAACATATCGGCAAAGAAAATCAGCATCATATATCGGCCATCGGTTGCCCTGACTTCAAAATATCGGAATCGGCCAGAGAAAAAAAACATATTGGTCGACCTCTACCAAAAACATACGGCTGACACTGAAAGCAAGTACCCACAACACCCAAAACTGCAGCTGACACTGAAAGCAAGTACCCACAACACCCAAAACTGCAGCTGACACTAAAAGCAAGTACCTACAATACCCCAAAACTGCAGCTGACACTGAAAGCAAGTACCTACAATACCCCAAAACTGCAGCTGACCCTGAAAGCAAGTACCTACAACACTCCAAAACTGCAGCTGACCCTGAAAGCAACAACACCCAAAACTGCAGCTGACCCTGAAAGCAAGTACCAACAATACACCAAAACTGCAGCTGACCCTGAAAGCAAGTACCTACAATACCCCAAAACTGCAGCTGACACTAAAAGCAAGTACCTACAATACCCCAAAACTGCAGCTGACCCTGAAAGCAACAACACCCCAAACTGCAGCTGACACTGAAAGTAATAACCCACAACACCCCAAACTGCAGCTGACCCTGAAAGTAAGTACCTACAACACTCCAAAACTGCAGCTGACCCTGAAAGCAACAACACCCAAAACTGCAGCTGACCCTGAAAGCAAGTACCAACAATACACCAAAACTGCAGCTGACCCTGAAAGCAAGTACCTACAACACCCCAAAACTGCAGCTGACCATGAAAGCAAGTACCCACAACACCCAAAACTGCAGCTGACCCTGAAAGCAAGTACCAACAACAACACCCCAAAACTGCAGCTGACCCTGAAAGCAAGTACCAACAACACCCCAAAACTGATGCTGACACTGAAAGCAAGTACCAACAACACCCAATACTGCAACTGAGACTTAAAGTTCTCACAACACCAGTGTCCACGACACCCCAAACTGACCCTGAAAATGCTCATGACAACCAAAACCTCAAGAGACCTCAAACTGACCCTGAAAATGCATATGATGTCTAAAAGCTGTTTGGTTATAGGGAGCTCACTAGCTTTTGAAATGCGGTCCATGAATGCGTCTCATTCATCCCTTTGTAAAGAGCCTGTAATAGCAACAATGGTCCCATTGCGCGCTGGTATACTTTTACCTTGGGCAGATCCCGGAGTTGGTTAGCGTCCAGCAACAGCTCCTCCAGACTCGCTCTGTAACGATAGATCTCTTCCGGTACGTAGAGCAGTGAGCAGTGCCGCTTATCGACCGACTCAACGTGACGGTTGCACCGCCACAGGGGGATACAGTGAAACATCACGGGACGATGTTAAATCCCTGCTGCTGGAAAAGTTACCACGGCAATCCAAGCGAGAACAAACACGCGTGGGAAACTGGTTGTGGCGACAACTGAAGCGCCGGATACAATTTATCAATTTCAAACGCAGACGTGTCGCGAGCAGAAACATGGAATAAAAACGTCGCGCTTTGATCCTGGGAATTTTCTTTTCCTTGTTTTCACATTTCTTGCCACATCTTTATTGGATGGTTAAGAAATGTCCAGTCTCTTTATCTCGTTAGCGTTTACATGTCTGTTTGCGTTTGTTTATTTCGTGTTTTCTCTTATCCCGGAGTTTATTTCCTCTTAGTCCAGTTTCTGACCCGGAACATTCACTCCCTCATTCCATTTTGACGTCACGATTCCCAACGGCCCGCCCCTTTTCGGTCGCCCCTCCTTCCCAGCGCGTAAACAATAACACGCACTTCCCCAAACACACACCTTGCTTTTCCTTTTTGTGACATTCAACAAGTTTATTATATTTAACCAAACCTATCTACAATATCTGTCTGTCTGACTACAGATGGATTCAAAATTTGACAGCACACTTAAAATCACCAGACATTTTTTTTTTCATGTAGACGTAAAAATAAATTAATTTCATGACTGTAAATAACGTATACACGAATCGTTATAATGTAAATGAAGAGATTTGTTGTTTTTGCAATGCTGCAATGTTATAGTGATCTTATGTAATTGTTTCTGTCTTTTTAATAGAATACTTCAAGAAAATGTGTAAATAATAAGAACTGTATAAACATGTAAACTGATGTTTTAAGTTTTTAGGGTAAACTCCCCTTCCACTTGAGCAATAGCAAGAAACTGCAGAATCTCTTAAACCTAAATAAAATTAAATCCTAATTTCTAATTTTAAAGAAATTAGTCTTTTTACTTCATTCTGCTCAAGATGTGTTTAGTGCCAAGAGAGGTTACATTACACACCGATGATGCCTCAAGAAGTCCTGAATTGTTTTTATTTATTTTTTGTACATATTTCCTGTATTTTCTGTTTAATTAAAAGAGTTTGAAAAATAAATATGGATGGACATTTGAACTTCTAAAACAAGAACTTTGTGTGGTGTGTGTGTGTTTCCTAATCTGTTATATATGGGAAAGTGATGTTTTATTTAATAATCTAAGCTAAGTGTTTGTTTTGTGGCTCGCTTCTTTTGTGAGATGTCTTGTTCTCTTTGTATTAGAGTGAAAATCCAATAAAAATAATTATTAAAAAATGATGGGTCATAAAACATGGATTAAGTTTAGTCATCTCTAGTGCATATGTTGTTGAAGCAAGTCTGGGACATACCAAATACAATAAATTCCTCAAAACTTAATCCAACTTTTCACAAGTTCTGCTAATCAAAAAATTAAACAACCAAAACTTTTTTCAAACTATCTGTTGACATACTAAAAGAAACAGATAAAGCAAAAAAGGTATTGTAAACAGTCAAATATTATGTGTAGATGACTATTTCTATAAATTATGTTTTATTAACAAAGTTCGGGATGAACACGTTCAAATAATCAACCTAATCACCTCATTACTACGACCAGCTGTCAACAGTCAGCAATCAAGTGTCCAACTGAAAATCAACTCACCTTCAACATATCAGTATTTACAACAGAACTCATGGCAATATTCATAGCAATTATATGGGTGGAAGACTCTAATATTAAGGATACAGTTATATGCTCTGATTCATTCTCAGCTATCCTAGGTATTCACACTCCATCCCAGTAGGTGGCGGAAATGTACCAAAAAGCTGGTTTGCCAAACCAACAATAAAGAAGAAGAAGAACTCACCTTCATTCCTCGATAGTTTCAGCCATAGATATGTATATAAAGGCTAGATGGCTCGTCCGCGCTGATGGCCAATTGAGTGGAACGTCCGCATTTTGGCGGCCATCTTAGGACAGGGCGCTCGCTCACTCGTAGCATTGAGTTTTAATGATGCAGGTACTTTTAAATGACCATAACTTGCTTAATTTTTTACCGATTTTCAAACGGATTGGTTTGTTATAAACGTCAAAGATGTACCTATGACACTGAATACGTATACTAAAAATAAATAAAAAATTCATGAAACATGTTAAAGCATCCAGAATTATAGCCACGTTAATAACGTTTGTAAAAAACCAAACCGTTTGTAAATCCGTCAAGAATTCAGCAAGTTACGAGCATTTTAGTTGGCGTATGTCACTCACCTTCCGTCCACAGCAGCAGGGAGCAGCACTATGGCAGCACTGACCTAAGATGGCCGCCAAGTGACGACACAGCTGACTCCGCCTTGAGCCATCTAGCCTTTATACATATCTATGGTTTCAGCATCCCTTCACCGCACAGTTGACTGGTCACTAACCAGAACAGGAGGGGATTGTTCTAGGTTCGTGCCTAAAGCGTCAGGAAGTGCTCCGGGCTCAGGCCATTACAAGCTCAGGGCCCGGTTGCATAAAGCACCTTAATTGTAATTTTCCATTAAGTTCTCCCTTATGTTTCACTTAAAATTAAGGGTGTTGCAGAAAAACCCTTAAGTTTTTTCTGTTGCGTCTCCATGGCAACAATAGTATTTTATAACAACAAACCGGGGTCGCTGTCATGAAACACTTTACGATTACCTTTACCTGAGAGAACCATTTAAGGAATTATATGCAAAACACTTTAATTATTATCTTACAGTAGTTAAGGGGAATTTAAGTGTCAAAGGAAAAACTTAAGGTGCTTTATGCAACCGGGCCCTGAGCCCTCTACTCGGACAGCACGCCAAATACGCATATTTAATAACCCTGTTCCAAATTATTTGTAAGTGTAAACTCATGAATAGGCCTATATAGACCAGCTGTAAAGTTTATTTTTATCATTTGATGTTTCTTGAATTTTAATTGCAAATCATGTTTTCCATCAGATCTTCTACAACAAAACAAACAAACAAATAAAAAACATTACAAATAAGACAAATTCAAAATGTTGACAATATATCTACACCAATGGCATGAAATTAGGGGTAAACTGAGACAGTACAAACATGACCGTCGCCTGAAAGATCACAGTTCTGCATGTGCACGTTGTAAGCAGTTAAAAAACCACAACAGTTACAAACTTAAATTTATATTTCGTTTGTACTGCTATCCTTAAACACTAGATGGAGACAAACCCTAATATTAATATTTCAATAACAGAGATGATTACTACAACCAACAGGAGACATTTTATGGTTGAAGTGATTTTAATTTCAGAATTCAGAACAGTATCGGTCATGATATGAAAGATCAATAAAAAGAGACTATTTGATTCAGAAGTGCAATGTTGTTCATACAAAAATTAATTTAACATAACATTTTGTAATTTATTTTAAATGCCTACAGGAATTATGAAGACAATGGGGCAAAAAAATCTCAAACTATTTAGACCATATTGGGGAACATAGTAAATAATGAATCATTTTATTTACATAATTTATCTGCGACAAATCTGCTTTTTAAAGGCTTTGAGGGACTTCGCCATCATCGGTGCAACTCCTATAAAGACACAAGTCACAAGGAAAATACAATAAGTGTGTGTTGAAAGCGATAGCTATATAAAATAAATACTTGTAGGTGGGAGAATAGTTTCATGAAATATACAGCATTGATTCGGTTTCCTTCACTCTTACGAATAAAGGTTCATAAAAGTTTATTTGTTGGGCTGTATGGTTCCACACAGAACCTTTAACTGCCACAAAACCGTCCTGTTCTTTAAAGTGGACTATGAAAAGGTTTCTTTTATAAAAGTTTGAAACTTTCTTTGGGAAACCAAAAATTGTTCTTGTTTTAAAAGGGGGTCCATGGAAATATGAACCTTTATTTTTAAGTGTTCTTAACCAGAAGATGATGTTTACAATAAAAAAACATGAACATATTATTGATTATAATAAATTATTCCACTGCCAACCAATTATGGTTGAAACAATTTAAGAGGTGACTACAAAAGCTACATATAATAAAAACAGGACCCAGCTTGTTTCTACACTCAAAAAAAGGTACAAAAGTTGCAGATTTTGTCACTGGGACATATCTTTTAAAAAGGTCCTAATATGTACTGTTTAGGTACAGATACAGTATGTACCTTTGAGGTGCCAGTATGTACCTTTTAGGAACAAAAGTTTTTTTTAATGTATCACCCCAGTGACAACTTTCGTACCTTTATGTACCTTTGATCTGAGAGTGTACAGAGGTTTGAGTGTTGATAGTTACTGATAAAGTGTTAAAGGTCTCATGTTCAAACCAGATGAACCACTAGAGGTCAATAATGTAACACTCAGTGCCATTGTGCAGTATGGCAATTTGAACAGACTGTTCAGCAAAAACTTGTTTTTCCTATGGTATGAGGTGCTTTATAGATCCAGTGACATGACTTTACAACTCACGCTTCATCTTTCGTGGGTCATGTGTTTGTCCAGAGCTGTTGGAGGGTTTTGAAGATTCACTGAAGTTGGATCTTCCATGGCTCTCGTGGAGTTTCACAGTACTGTGTAAATAAGAGTATAGGAAGATTTCAGCTAAAATTCCTTTAACACTTTCCCACCAGCAACATAACAATAACTATTAATGGTCACGTAAAGTACATACAGTTTACTCTCTGCTTAGAACAGTTAAATGCAGACCTTTCAGCTCAATTTTGCTGCAAACTGACCTGGGTTTGTCTGTTGGGCGAGGAACTATCACGGGACCAGCTGTGCCATGAATCTCCTGTTGGATCCTTACATTTCTAGGTGGCTTAGCAGCTGAATGTATGAAGGCCATTTTCACCTGTCTTCCTGCAAGCATGGGGGTGATATAAACACAGTGAGTGAGTAAACCACACTTTGACAAATTAACACATGGGCCGTTAAGAGATGTGTACAAAGTGTAACAGTGAGGTTGAAGTGGTTGTAACATTGACCCACTAACATCTGCAGGGGAAATGGACTTATGTTTTTTTATTTTTTCTTAAAATGAGAAGAGAGCAATTCCAACCAAGTGTCATGAACAAAAACACTTTATTTTTCTATAAATATAAGATGTGCTGAATAAGTGGTGCTGTATGGCTTTGCTAATTACTTTCCCTTCTCTTTTATATTCGCTTTTAACTATATTGTACCATTTTAAAATAAAACCAAATCAAGCAAAGTTTAAATGAACTAATGTCAAGTGGAAAACTGTGAAAACGACATTAAATTGCAATTCAGTGGATTGTACATTCCCTCTGTCCGATTCAGATTGCGTGGCCAATTGAATTTGATTTCCAACTAAAAATTACCTAATATCTGCATTTGACTAAACCCTGCAAATATAGGTGAAAGAACAAAGTCAATCGCATCTTCTGAAACTGGTCAAATCTTAGTCTAAATGTTAGGATTATTTGAAGATAACAGATGGGATCTTTTGCAGAAAGGCCATCATGCAGTAGGATATAACAAAACAGAAGCGAATTAGTTTAATGCATGTGCAAAATGTTTTAACACCCAGGGTTTTGCGGTTAACCTGAAAGTCGCAGTTGTGCTTAAAATCTATTCATAGCCTAGATAGACAGATGGTCAGAGCCATGTTACTACAGAGGGCAATCGTATTTCAGCAATAAAGTCAGCCTGCCACTAAACAACTGTTCCCACTGCTGAGAAAAACACTTAAAGATTAAAGAGATTTAACTTTCATAATTACCTCCCAATGGCCTGGCAATATCCATTTAATATATTAATCTAGATTGTAGAAATTTTCTGTGGAAGCAACTTATATAAAGTTGCCATCCGCAGTGAAAAAATTAAGAGCTTACATAACTGCCATACAAACTTAACTGCCAAATAAAATGTTGCTCTACCATTTATATATTGTTGAAGTTTACAGTAACGTAAATACATGGAGTAATATGAAAATACTGAGCAAAATTGGTAGCTCAATTGGTAAAGCATTGTGGTAGCACCACAAAGTCACATGTTCAATTCACAGGGATACGCCTGCTGATGAATGTAGCACAAATGCACTATAAATCATCTTCGAATAAAAGCATCTGCCAAATACCTTAACGTAAATGCAAAACAAATCAGGATGAAAGGGCTTGAGGGAAGTTAGTAATAAAGCTGAGCTGCTTGCCACATTTATAAAGAATTGATATTTTACAGTATTTTGAATATATCATTAGGACTTGAAACTAGCAATTTCTATTTTCTAGTTTTGACTTAAGTGTCACAAAAAAAGAAGTAAACACACTATTCATTTGAAGATTTTTGGAAAGAATTTCTTCAGTTTGTCTTGCACTCTTGGTTAAACCAGTACCAGTCCTGGCTTATGGTCAACTCTGCACATGTATCTGACCTCAAAAACAAATACCTTTTGGTTTCCCAGAGTGAGCAGATACAATGCTCTTTGTCAGTTGCTTTAGTTTTCTCTCCCTCTCCTCAGACATGCGGAGATACATCTCTCTCCAAGATTCATACTCCTCCAGCTGTGCGTTCCGAAAATCTTTCAGGCAGTGCCTCTCCCAAAGGTGGTCTGTCACCCCTATGTACACCTGTGTACACCAAGTGAGAATTATGATGTCACAGAAAGGCAGTCCACATTAACCAGTCAAACCCTTTAAAAGGTTTTTTTGATGATCTCGTTAATGTGATGTCAAACTGATAAAGCCCCGCCCACAGCCACCGGCTGACAGCTCTGCATAGTTTCTACCCTCAGTGAGTTGAATGCGGTCCGCCATATCTCAATAGTGAGATACTATTGTTTCAGGCGGCATTCACAGGAATCAGGTCTATTTTAACAAAAAAAAACGTTCACCTTTTTTGGCAAGGGAGTGAGATGCTGTAGCATTTTCTCTCCCACCCAAATTGGGGGATTTTGGACATGCTTTAAAAAATTACCTGTGGGGTATTTTGAGCTAAAACTTCACAGAAATTTTCTGGGCACACGTGAGACTTGTATTACATCTTGCCAAAAAGGGCATAATAGGTGCCCTTTAAAGGAACAGTATGTAGGATTGTGGCCAAAACTGGTATTGCAATAACAAAACTTGTGGCTAAAACTGGTACTGCAATCCCCCAACTGGTGGCCAATACACAACATGACAACATAAACATCAGTTGAGGGCTGCAACTCCACTTTTTAAATGACAATATCCTGGCCAGACCACTGTTTTCAGTAATATAAGTATTTGAAATGAAAATGATTTCTAAATGTCTAGTGACATATCTGGGCCATTTTATGATTAATTGATATACATTTCTTACATACTGTTCCTTTAATGATCAAAATCCATCATTCTGGCTATGAAAAACAAAAGTTAGCCTCTTACTGGATTATACTCCTCGATCCGCAGAAGCTGCTCAGGTGTGCAACGTTCAAGTACTGGCTCCAAGATTTCGAAAGGGACTCCTCCAATCTCATAGAGAGCTGCGAGACAGTCAAAATCAACCTTTAAGACCAACCAAACCAACCTGACCTTATCCAATTAGAGAAAAAGATTCATGATGTCGGGCAGCATACAGTCAATGTTGTTCTGTAGTGCCCGAATGCATTGCTGGTATAGTGTCATCATGGCAGGCAGGTATGTGATCTTATTGCCCGAGTACACTTGCATCTTATTCTTAAGCCTCTGGCCAATGAAAACTGGGTCCTCTTCAGCAACATCCATGACCTTTGTCTCAGCTTAAAACCAGAAGCATCAGAGAGAAGATTACCCAAACAGCAAATGCTTGAAGTCTCTGAATGTATTATGACAAAGCCCAGTAACTGAACTCACCTTTCATTTCACCAAAATACTGATACTGTGAAATGTCCTCACATTCTGGAGAAATGGTTGGTAGAGGAACATTAAGCAAGTCGGTCAATGAGTGCTCAGGAGCCTAGGAAAATTGAACAAAAATTAAAAAAACAAAAACAATTAAAATAGCACCAGTAGATGCACTGAATCAGGTTTGAAGTAAGTTGTCTTTGGGTTTTAAATGCCTACTGGCAAAATGACATCAAACTGATCAAACAGAAAAGGCAATATTTTAGCTGAATACATTTTTTTGAATAATAATAATTTGTCACATGGTTTAAGATGCGGACAATAGCACAATAGCTTTTCAGTCAGCCCCCATTCACTTTCATTTCACAGAAAATAACAACCAGGGCAATCTTTAGACATTGCGAATTAGCACTCGTGCTAAAACACTTAAACAATGCATCTGGTTTGTCCAATGTAATTGCTATGTCCATATCAAATAAATTGTTATTCATTCAAATCAGCCTTGTGTTCCACTCAAAGTCATACATGTTTGGAAATAAAATGACAGTAAAACAAACTTTACAGCTTTCATTGAAATGCAAAAACAATAGCACAGTACTTGACATTGGTTACCATTGTTAGTGGGTCTTCAGATACAACTTCAGGTGTCTTCACGCAGGATTCACGCACTTGCGAGTTCTCTTTCTGGGCAGTTTTACGTCGTTTTGGATTCTTAACAGCACTGAAGGATTTTTTGCGTTTCGGAGGCGCATAATCATAGCTCAAGTAAGCTTCAAAGGACATGGAGGGTGTCTCAAAGCAGGCCTTTTCTCCCATCATTTTTACTTTCTCTTTAGTCTTGTTCATTGTATCTTTCTTGCTTGCATCTGCACTTTTTTCACTTTGCACTGCTGCTGATTTTAAAGCCTTCGCTCGTACAAGTGTCGGATTTGGTTGTTTCTTTGTTATACTAGAAACCTTCTCAGTCTTTTTATCTTCACACTTCATATGGTCAGTACTAATAGCCTTTTCCTTCCCATGGCTATGAGACTTTGAGGTTCGGGAATCTTTTGTCGCCCTATCCTTTTTAACACCATTCAAAGAGGCTTCAGATTTACTGGATTTCATTTCACTTTCAACGTCATTGTTTTGGGATGTTTTCTTGTTGGCGCTAAAATTGTCACTTTTTGGTTTTTTTCTAGAATTGGTACTCTCTGAAAGATGACTGCTACGTCTTTCTTCAACTTCTTTGTTGGGCTGTTCTCCACTTGAATGAAACAAATGGGAGACTTGAAGTGAGCCACATGAAATAAAAAATTATTATAAATATACAATACAATATTTAAGTCAAAGCAAATATTTAGACTCAGATTATACCTTAGAGAGTCTTTTGGGACAAGTGCTTTCCATCGATTTACTAACATTTTTGCCACCTTTCCTGCCTGATCATGTTTCCGAAATGAGTTAACCAGTTTGCCAATTCCAGTTTCCTACAAAGATTGAAAGCAAAATATTACGTGACACATTAAAGCTTTATTAAAGCACTCCTAAGTGAGGAAAACTGACTCTTACAGACAGAATATCAAGTGTTATGTCCAGGTCTTGAAGTTTCTTTAAGATTTTCAGCACCTAAAAACAGAACGAGAAAAAAAACATTTATTGTGGTTCAAACCAGTAAACATGCTGATCAGCCAATCAAAATAAGGCAACACTGATTAAACACCTAAAAAATCTGGTCTGAAGGGGTTAAATATGTTCTACTAATAAGCATTCATTAGCGCTGGAAATTCTGGAAAATCTGCAAGATTTTAATATTAAAATTAGAGTTGGTCACTGAATGTTCTTAACACAGCTACATCATTTTATATTATTATCTTTTAGTCAAAGTGAAACACTGCATAACATTACTATGCATTTTTTAGCTACTTCTAGCTTTTTTTCTAAAACCACCAAAAAAAGCTAGAAATAGCTAAAAAGAAACAGAAAAACAAAATGTTAGATTTTATCTATTAGATAAAGCTGAAGATTTATCCAGAATTATCCAGATTTCCCAAATATTTAATGACAAATGTTTAATTTTCAACATTTAACCATTTTAACTGTTGAAAGTATCAGTATTGCAGGTTGAATACAGTAAAAAGGCATTTGTGAGAAGTGAAGAAAAAGTTTCCTTAAAAGCCCCCTAACCTAGAAAATGCACTTTTAAATGAGTTTCTATAAGAAAATTAGACGCCAGTATGTGTGCAGAAACAACCAGTTATTATTCAAATCCATCTTTTCTTCTTAATCTCCTTTAAACCGCAACAGTCACACAAAACAGGCTGTTGGGGATTCCCTTCAAATGTGATGTCACATTGATTATGTCCCACCCATGAACACTGAGGGGCAACCTTTCGATATCTCTGATGAAGCCAATACGGAAGTGATTTAAACTGCAATTCATCGACTGTCCGGTAGAGGCTGGCTCCAAAAGGGAGTAAATTTATAAATTATATTAAGCCTTAAAGTTCTGCATAATTAAGGGCTTGGCCGCTTGAGTGATGGTTGAACTGCCACTGCTGTCACTGGAGTCGAGCTAGGGGTGTGTGGCTTAAAAACCAGCCACCTCAGCTTCCTCCATTGTCCCACCCATTTAACCATTTTTGGGTATCCGCGGGTGATGCACGATGACGTGCGGGCAAGATGGCGACGGCAGGCATGGCCTACTTTAAGCTGCAAAAACGATCTTCAGAAACCTATGGGTGATGTCACGGACACTACATCAATCTTTTACAGTCTATGAGTTCAACCTTCTGCCAGAGACACATGTTTTGATGTAGTCCAAGCACATGTACGTCTACTTTGCATATGTGAAGGGGAACAGAAGCTTTCTTTGCATTTAAAGAAACACACACAAAAAACAGCACGTTTTTCATTGCAGCCACAAATAGCCATATTTAACATCATATAATGAAAGATTTGTGGTGTATTTTGAGCTGAAACTTTACAGACACACTCCGGGGATATCAGAGATTATTTAAATATTGCTGAAAACACCTAGGTTAGCAGCCCTTTGAGGTTCAAACCAGATTCATCCAAAATAATTCTTTGGTACACAGTTTATTTTTCAAATTAATAGCATTGTCCTAGTACTGATAAATCAACACTGAACAAATTTGTTTACGAAGCAAAGAAAAATTATAATGGTTAAAAAAACAACCATGTGGCTCCTTTAAAAATTGGGATTTGCTGAGCAAGAACTGAGACCAGACGCTATATATGGGAAAACCTCAGCCATGGTGTTGCCATTTGCAGGTTACTATAAATGAGCAAGGCAATCACACCCACCTCGTTGTGAAATATCAGATGTGACATGTTTGCCAATGGGGATTTTTGCACATTGTAGAACCACATCAAATGATACGTCATTGCGAGTCGCCACCAGTTCTATTAGCAGTGTGGTAAATTAATTATCCAACAACTCTTGACCAACACATCGTCCCTTCACTTCATGGCCTAAATTAACAGACAGCCAACATAAGACAACTGCAATGCTATTTTTAGAAAGAGTGCCTCTTAAGTGCCCACCCCCATCATCTCCTCCTTTCCTGTCAACAGCTGCTGACACCCCACCATCTCCATTCAGACTTTACCATTATTTTCTTATTTTGTTACTATTTCTGTGGAAGTACTACATTTAAAAAACTGCAGACCGTAACGTCTTTCAAAACAAGACTAACTGGAAGCCACAGAGAAATTAAATCTATGAAATCAGTCAACAGTTGATGGTGTTTCCTCTGGCTTTAGCTGATCTTTACAGTCCAAGTGCTCTTATAACACACAACTACAACTGAGACTGATAAAGCGTTTTTGCTTGAATTCCAGGAGCACTTTATTTTGAATCAACCTCCAGGTCCAAATAGGAGAATGTTTCTCAGCATCGGTTTTATCAAGTCAATTTGTATAAGCAAATACTTTAGTATTTTTTTAACATTTTGACTGTTACCACTCAAGAGAGAAGGTTTTCTGACATACACTGACCATTTTGTGATAACATTTTGACCACCACTGTCACAATATATGAGGTTGTCACAAAGGGAACATGTTATTAAATAATCCGTTAAATTTAAATTAAGAGCATTTTTCTTTTACATGAAACTCTTCCCAACCTGGCATTCTCATTATATAGTAGCTTGCCCTTAGTTTATGTCAGTTTGGTTTTCTTATGTTCACTTAATCATTACAACAACTCAAATAATAAATTAGTTTTAAGGTAATTTAAGTTTTGGTTGCATTACCTCAAAAACATCTATGAATAGACTAAACTTTCCTTGTGACATGTGATAAACACTAGGGTTTTATTTTCAAATCCTGTCGTTTGTATCGTTTTAGCAAACCATTTTGTTGTTGTTTGCACAGCAACTGAGCAACATCCTACCGTGTGTCCTTCACAGGAATCTTTGAGCTGATGCTTTAACTGCAAAACTTTTTTCACATCAGCAGCAGCCATGTCACCTCCTCACAAACCCGCTAAACATGCACGTATTGAAGTGTCTCCATATGTTTTCGTCACCTTTATATGGGCGGAGACGATAGAAGTAAAGTGGATTTGATCCTGCAGCTTCTTTTTGTTATGGAGCGTGCTGTCTTCGTTATTCGGACGCACACAAATTATTTGATAACAGGCCTACTGGAAGGCGTGGGGAATCTCTTTAACATCTGAACACTGACCATTAGAAGAGAGTCAGATCAAACAATGATAAAATATGATCTCTCTTGCACGATGAAATATTTTAACGCTAAAGTTAATCACATTTAGCGTTTTTAAATTGGGTTTGTAATAGTTGTTGTACGTGTTCCGTCACGCCTTGCGTCAGACGCATGTCCTTACGTCACGGGTTTTTCTTATTTTAACCGAGAACAACAATGTAGAAATAACAATAAAAACGGCATTAACAACTAAATAAACCAAATATTAAAGGTGAAGTGCCTAATTTAAAAAAAAAAAAGATTTTGTTTTCCTGTATTCGTAGACAACTTGTTTTATCTCTAATTTTAGGACTCTTTACAAAATAACTTTTTACATGTGATTTTGAGAGAATTGCACAAAAAGTTCAAAAGTAAAGATTCCACTAATAAATTAGTAACGTTCGACACATATATTTTACCCAGCAAAACATATTGTAATAAATAAATATTTTAATAAATAAATACTGTATTTATTAAAAACTGTATAGGCATAATGTTGCTTGACAAAAAATTGTAATCTCTTGTAATTAAAAAAATCGCATCTCACTGACGTCTAGTGCAACGAGAGTCCCTTTTCAGCGTAGGCCTACTGAATTAAACAATTGTAAACGCGTATCTGTACGCAACAAACTCTGCGCCAATTGTTGCATTTTGTTGCGTACCATCCGGATGTTTGTGAGAGCAGGAGCGCGTCCTTACATTATTTTCTAGTAAAACAGGCATGGTAGATTCAATATATCAAACCAGTATTACAAGCGTTCTTTATTTATGACCTCTTGTTGAAATAACGGGGCACCAAATGCTCAAGCAATTTTGCGCAATCGCAGGAGGAGAGGAGGAGTTATGTTGCTCTCTATTCCGACCTCTGTGGTAGCGTATCTCTCTCCTACACACCGACTTAGAGGTGCAAGTCTGTCCTTGTCCTGCACCAATTTCATCTCGTCATCGGTAAGTTTATTGGGTTTCTTTTATTCAAAAGTCGTTGCGTTGTTCTCTGTAATACCTGCTAAAGTTCGACAAAGTATCTTAGCACATCATTAATGGCTGTATAGTATGTATGTTTTGTGTATGTTTTTAAACATTACATTAAACATTTCTTCAGACCATGGTATTGCTCTCTGGTTTTTATAAAGAACATGTAGACAAGATGTTTTTTCTTCTTTCTTTTAAAGAAACTTTGTGAAGACCTGAAGGTTCTTATGGTACAAAAACCTTAATTTATTTTACAAAAACTCTTATTTTAGAGTGCTTTTCCAGAGCTTATAGACATTTGCATTACAGACATTTGCATTTTTAGAGCTGCCTCAACCCCGGATTGTATTTAGATTTCAATTGGAAATTAATTTATAATTTGTATTTAATTTGAATAATTGTCTTCTTTGCATTATAGATATTTGCCTTCTTTGAATAAATATGAAATTTTTCCTTTTTATTTTAAGTTTAAAAGATTTATAAAATACATTAAAGTGATTTATTCACATTGATGAATAATGATACAATAATACTATTAGGAGTCTTTACTGTCGCAAAATAATAATTACATTTACACATAAAATTAAAAGTATTGTAAAGACAGATGAGTTTAAATGACATGAAATCTATAAAAGGAGCAGTGTTGAACTCCGTTTCTATTCTTGGCCGTAGATGTGATAAACTGTGACAGATGCATAGAGAGGAATGCTAGGGTGATATGCTGCAATGACCTCTCTAAGTTAATCTTAGTAAACAAACAGCATTAGTATGAAGCTTTACACTTTAAAGCTGACTTTTGGTTTACTTGGTTTTTGCTTCTTTGTTAGAGTGTCTCTTAATAGTGGAGGAACACTGCACATGGTTTTGAAATACGAGCCCGGTCTGGGTCACTACACTACAGACTGAAGACAACTGGCTCAGTCTGATAATTAGTACCTGTATGTTTTAAAAATCACCCGTCTGCTTCTGTTCCTTTTAGGTCTTGGCTGTGACCCATTTTTACAGTCATGGCACCCAAAAAGAACAAGGCCGCTAAGAAAAACAAAGCTGATATCAATGAGATGACGATAATGGTAGAGGACAGTCCTTCCAACAAAATCAATGGCCTAAACACTCTTCTAGAAGGCGGAAATGGCTTTAGTTGCATTTCAACAGAGGTAACCGACCCTGTTTATGCACCTAACATGCTGGAGGGTCTTGGCAACATGAGGCAAGAAAGCTTTCTCTGTGATCTGACCGTAGCAACTAAGTCCAAAGCCTTTGACGTTCACAAGGTTGTGATGGCATCCTGCAGTGAATACATCCTAAACATGCTCAAGAAGGATCCATCCCTGAAGAAGATCGAGCTCAACGATTTGTCTCCAGTTGGTTTGGCTACAGTCATCACATATGCCTATTCAGGAAAACTGACGCTGTCTTTGTACACAATTGGCAGCACGATCTCAGCGGCCATGCTGCTGCAGATCCATACTCTGGTGAAGATGTGCAGTGATTTCTTAATGCGGGAGATTAGTGTGGAGAACTGCATGTATGTCGTGAACATTGCCGACACGTATGGCCTGAAGGAGACGAAAGAAGCTGCTCAGAAATTCATGCGGGAGAACTTCATCGAGTTCTCAGAGATGGAACAGTTCCTGAAGCTCACCTACGAGCAGATTAGTGAATTTCTGACGGACGACTCGCTTCAGTTGCCTTCAGAGCTCACAGCTTTCCAGATTGCAGTTAAGTGGTTAGACTTTGATGAGAAGAGGCTCAAGTATTCTCCCGACCTGCTGTCCAGCATTCGTTTTGGAATCATCACACCTCAGGACCTTGTTAATCACGTACAGAACGTTCCAAGGATGATGCAAGATGCAGAGTGCCACCGTCTGTTAGTCGATGCCATGAATTACCATCTGCTGCCATATCAGCAGAACATCCTGCAGTCCAGAAGAACCAAGGTCCGTGGTGGCCTCAGAGTGCTGCTTACTGTGGGTGGACGACCTGCCCTAACAGAAAAATCTCTCAGCAAGGATGTTCTCTACAGAGATGAAGACAATGTCTGGAATAAACTGACTGAGATGCCTGCCAAGAGCTTCAACCAGTGTGTGGCTGTTTTGGATGGCTTCCTTTATGTGGCTGGTGGTGAAGACCAGAACGATGCCAGGAACCAAGCCAAACATGCTGTGAGCAATTTCTGCAGGTAAGGTCATTTCTTTTCAAAATTCTTTCTCAAGCATCTATTGACATGAAAGCATATTAAGCGATGGCTCACCAACGGCTATTTTTGTCTCATTAGATATGATCCCAGATTCAACACATGGATCCACCTGGCTAACATGATTCAAAAGCGCACTCATTTCAGCCTTAACACCTTCAATGGTCTCCTGTTTGCCGTGGGTGGACGAAATTCCGAAGGCTGCCAGGCATCGGTCGAGTGCTACGTTCCCTCCTCCAACCAGTGGCAAATGAAAGCAGCAATGGAAGTCCCTAGATGTTGCCATGGCAGCACAGTAATTGATGGCAAGATATTGGTGACTGGTGGTTACATTAACAATGCCTACTCGCGTGCCGTATGTTCTTATGATCCGTCCACTGACAGCTGGCAAGATAAGAACAGCCTAAGCACCCCAAGAGGATGGCATTGTTCGGTGACCGTCGGTGATCGTGCCTACGTTCTTGGTGGCAGCCAACTGGGCGGACGGGGCGAGAGGGTAGACGTCTTGCCAGTTGAATGCTACAACCCTCACTCTGGCCAATGGAGCTATGTCGCCCCCTTGATCACAGGGGTCAGCACTGCAGGTGCTGCCACCTTGAATAACAAGATTTACCTCCTGGGCGGGTGGAATGAGATTGAGAAAAAGTATAAGAAATGCATTCAGGTGTATAACCCCGACATTAATGAATGGACTGAGGATGATGAATTGCCTGAAGCTACAGTTGGTATTTCATGTTGTGTTGTTACCGTCCCTACACGCAAAACACGGGGGTCGAGGGCCAGCTCTGTATCATCAGCACCAGTTAGTATATAAGCATTGAGATAAGAGGACAAAGTAGATCAGTTGCCAATTGTAAAATTAGCAGAAAAATGCAACTTCATTTTTGTTAAAAGATTAAGGATCAGTACATGACAAAATCAGAAAATTGAATTAGTCTATAACATTATGAGCTGTGTATAAATTTTAAAAAAATATTTATATAAATCATTATGTTTAAACTAAAATTCAACTTTGTCAAAGTAAATACAGAAGCAAAGTAATTAAATCTAAAGAAAATATGGACTTCATGAAAGATGGTTCACAGGTTGTGGAAAAAGTCAGAAAGATCTCTTTTGGGGGTACATTTGTAATTGATAGGTTGTACAAAAAATTCAAACATCCAACATATATCCGTGAAGTCAATATATTACCTTTCTTTGGAAAATGTTTTTCCGAGTGGGGCCAATTGTTTTAAAATACAAAATGTTTAATAAAATCCCTCAATATTATGTTAATGAATTGAGTGAAAACTGAGGCAGTTACAACACTGCAAACTGTCCAAATATTTTAACCTTTTTCTTTAATTATCAATAAATAAAATAGCTTAAAAATAGTTGTACTCGCAACATTATTTTCCAGTGGTGCCATCCTTTCTGCAATGTACAAATTGTACTGTACCTGCTTGTGGTTCACACAGGCATAGTGTAATACAATAAAACATGAAAAACATTGCTTGAGAAAGGCAGGTTTTTTATTTTACCTAATCCTACCTACCAGGAGTAGATATGGTACTGTAAAACTAAGCATAGTCTATTTAGTAGTGCTAAAAACCAACACATTATTTTTTTTATGCTTAAGAAACCTACACTGTTTTTGTAATGTGTCCGTTTACACTGTAAAGGTATGATATTGGTGGGTGATGTTGTGAAGAAGGCAGAATGGGACATTGAATGACAGTGACGATTTACTAACTGAATAAGTAACTGTGAAAGTAGTAAAAAGTTGTGCCTGAACTATCAAACTTTTCCTGACAGTTCATGATTTTAAATGTTCTGGAAAAAAACTTTTTTATTTGACAACTGCACACACTACTGATTTTTAGATTACAGTATGTAAGATAATACAATCAATGAACAGAGATTGTATTTGCCAGAACACAAACTTGTTGTGAAAGCTCTGCATATTTATTAAAGATTCTTAAGAAATGCTGCTGTTGTTGACATTTATATGTAGAACATATTTCTTGTAATGTGTTTGTATATAAAACATTACTAACCCAAATATAACTTATACATTTATTTCTTTTAGTCTTCTGAAATAGTGTATCTGCTGACCAAATCATATCAGATGACCCAAGATTATCTTAATAATCACCAACATCATGAAATATTAAGCTTAAATGTAATGGGAATGGGATGTTCATATTGACCAGGTAATCATTAACCGCAGGTAAGAATTTATGACTGATTAGTATTATCAGTTAAAAGAAAAAATATTTAAGGCAAGGTTGCGTGTCGACACGTGCCAATGGCACTTTTCTATCCTTAATTTGTAGGCTTGTAAATGATGCAAATAAAATAATTGCTACCCTGACGGTCTGGTAAAGTAATTTATAAGAAATAATTTGTAGCCTACTGCATAGGTGTCCGTGCTTGGAAGCTACACGGAGACGTGGACAGACCTTTGCAGGGTCTTTTTCCTGGGTCACAGACAACCGTCCACTGTACTTAAAGTCAAGGACAATTTAATAGTTAACTGTTAATGTTTGGTTAACAAGCTGCGGTTGTCGGTCTGAAAAATTAAACTGAAATGAACACCCCTAAATGCTATGCATTTGAACCTTAATCAACATTAAAATGCAAAGTCATGATTTAAAAGGCCATTAGTGAATGAGCAGGAAATGACTCATGACATAATATACATCATGTTTTCATCATAAATAAATCTAGTTTCTTTATTTCTATTCTTCACACTTACTGACATATAACTGGGTGAAGATTTTGTAGACTAACTTCTGGCCCTAAAAGCATTCTTAAAAGTTTTTTAAATAGTTGTAACTTGTATATTTTCTAAATTGACATGAACACATGTTCAGAAATGTTGTTTTTCCAGCATTCTGTGTGTGAAAATGAGTTGATCTTGATAATTAATAATCTTTTGCTTCATAGCTTGCATTTTAAGTAAATAAATAATATTTTTTGTAGTTAATAAGATAACAGACAATACATGATGCCACTACTAACTATAGAAAACCTTCATGAAAATGTTGTTGGTGGAAACGAACGACCCTTACTTTGGTACAGTTGTAATTTCTGATCTCACACTACAACAACCGCTTGCCGCAGCTGAAGAAATAATACATCAAGTAAATTAACAATATGCACTGTTGGTGAACACAGCTTAAGAATTTGTCATCAGTTTTCAGTTTTAACACACGATCACTTTACTTTACCTTTGCTCACCCTAATTTTTAATTTTGCACTGTCATGATTACAGCAGCTCATTTTAAAGAACCACTTTCCATACCTGAACGATCCCGCCCAATAACAACAGGAGGATTGCTGAGTCATCTGATGACGTCACTGACCAGACCCGGTCACGTGTCTTCAGCGCGAGGAAGAGAAATCTCGCTACAGCTTGCCTCCGATCATATATCACCGGCTTGCGATCTGAGAGCGTTTTATTCAAACACAAAGCGTGTAGCATACGTGAAACGGCAGCCCGTAAGATACACGCCACAACGTCAGTGAACGCATTTTTATTTCAAGCCCATTTACGGCCTAGCGCGTGAGCTCGCGATCTTTGCGTCACCGTTTGTTATTGTCGCACGTGTATGCGGTAGACGGAGCCGAAAAAGTCGCTAAATAATTCAACGAGGGTTTGTGCGATGGGCTTGTTGTCACAGGGGTCGCCGCTCAACTGGGATGAGACCAAGAAACACGCCGATCACGTTAGGAAGCACGGCATCCTTCAGTTTCTCAACATCTACAATAAAGTGAAGGACCGACAGAAGGATGTGCTCAAGTGGGGAGACGAGGTGAGGCTGTCACTGAACTTGTTATGTAAATATGCATGCGATGGATGTATGGTACATTTAAACACGTTACATCACGAGTTAAGCACGATACCATGCGATGCCATGGACGAAGTTTGAATGCTGCCACTGAGCGAGCAGGTGCATGGCTTTGACGCATGCTTGTGTTATGCTGCGGTTATAATATGTATAAACTCATTTTCAAAAATATGCTTTCATTTACATTAAATTATTATCTACTTCTCGTAACAAAAAGGCCATTAAAACTTTAAAAGTGTGATCACGTTTTGGTTCTTTTATGTAATTATGTATTAATTTCCTTCCTTTTTTCTGTATTCAAAGTTGTGCATTGCTTGGCTATCATTGATCATTTGGCCTTTTTCCTTTCTCTTTCTATTGGTTTAATTGTTAATCTTCACCTTTGTATTCTTTAAGCAACGTAATAAAACAAAAAACGTAACTAGAAGTTTGCACACAGTGAATTTCTGTTTCTCGTGATCTTTTGGTCTTAAAGCATAGGCTATGGTAAAATGCTTTTGAAAGGATAGGCTTAAAGAAAAGGCAGCAAAAAAGTTTGCAATATATATTGTGTGTACTTATTGTTACAGTCCATGTTTAAAGTGTCCCAGGATTTCCAGGACGGATGTTTACTGACTTCAAATGGTTACTTGCTTCCTGTATCTCTATTTGTTCTTTCCCTGGATGAACAAATTTCTTTATTCTCTATTTTAACAATGATTGCTTACTGTTAACATTTATTTACTGTAGTTAATTTCGCAATGTAAACTGCAATGAATAAATGTAAAAAGGTTTAATCTGACTTTCAGCCTATATTTCTCTAAAGTCAGGTTAAACCTTTTTAAAATGGATTTTATCTGCTTTCATTTGTCCAGCCAGAAGACGTCAAAGGTTTTATGAAAACACCTGCTGGAATGTTGTTGTTTTAGATTAATCCTTTTCCCACATTAGTGGACTTCAAAGGATGAAAAGAATGGATTGTCTTTAGTGTCCAAGAATGTCCCACAATAAGTCTGTTTTTACATTACAAGTGTTTTCGGAGTGTACGAAAAAGATTAATGTTGGGTTTCAAAGCCAAATCGAGCCAACTATTGCCCCGTTACAACTGGGGCTGGCACTGGAGCTCAAACCCAGTTTGGGACCGAATTGCGCTCAATCCTGGTTCAGAATCGGCCCTAAAATATTACTGATTTTGAGCCAGGAATCCAGTAACATACGTCGGCGAAGCTTCATCTACAGACGGCAGTTTAAAAAGCAATTTTTTTTAAGCAGAGTTCATACACAGATAGCTACTTAGTGTTTTTAAGAGGGTCTCTTTAATAAGAGGGATTTATCCTTGGTGTTTTCTGACAACATCACATGGGTTTGTTGCAGAGGTCAAGAAGCATGCGTAGTTTGTCAAGCTAGAAATAAATGTTCAATTACAGCTAAAGCTGAACTTTAGAAGTAAAAATATGTTGAAAAACAGTACCATAATGCTAAACGTCATATAACACACAACAATACAACAGAAATGTTATAATATATTTAAAAGTGATTTCTGGTCACTGGTGACGTAACACATTAATCCTTCTTTTTTGGTGGAAACCCAATGAGTGCCCCCCTCTGTCCGAGCGTTCGCCCCAGCTTTAGTGGAATTGGGTATATCTGTGCATAATATTATAGAAGCAGTGAACACAGCATGAAATATTTATACTTGTGGTTAATATTTTGCCTCTCGGTTTGTAATGTAACAACCCCTTAACAGATTAAGTCTTTTAGAACAAGCAGCCAGGCATGTTGTGATTTGTTGTACCGTACGTAATGTCTTGTTCTTTCAGGTGGAGTACATGTTGGTGGAAATGGATGACAAAAATGAAAAAGCACGCCTAGTTTTGAACGGGAAGGAGGTTTTGGAAATCCTTCAGGAAAAAGGAGAAAACATCAACCCAAAGTGAGTAAAGCTTCAATTTGGCTTAACTTTGTGTGTTTGTCACATATTCAGAGAATACTGGTGTGATGATGACCAAAAGTGGTTTTATTTACAGGTTTACGTTTGTGCCCCCTGATCATATATCAATATCAATATTTTTAGTATCGACCGATAACGACTCCCGACCCGATATTTGGATTTTCCTAGAGCAAGATGCACACTTTCCCCTGGTTTCAAAGACTAGTCCTAGACTAAAACACATGTTTGAGTGGTCTCAACTGAAAATAACTTGGATCTTAAAATATGCCAGTGCTATAGATTTTTCTCAAGATACACACCACAATGTCTGTTTATAAAAGATGCTTAAACATCTTAATTGAACTAAGGCCTAGTGCTGGCTCTAGCTATTGTCTGTGAAACCAGGCCTTTTAAGTATTAAAAATGTATGTGGTTTACAACTAAATAACCAGTTTTGTTTCTTGCAATTTTATTATTTTATGTTTTGCTAAATAACCAAACAAAATAAATGTACTTTCATTTCGACTTGATTATGTATGGTTATTTAACAATTCGGCTTAGTGCAGCATCATGGTAAAACTAGTCAAGTGTACTAAGCATGAACAACAGAAATCTAATCCAAACATAGTTTTTTAGATTAAATGCATGTTAAACTTCTTTTCTAGTCTTACTTTATATAAAATCAGACTTTATTCTCCCCATGCATGTAGCCTTAAAAGCTGGCAGGGTGATAAAAAGAAAAGAAAGAACAACAGAAATTGTAGTCTAAATTAGTACCAACCTTGAAAAGTGAATCCTGAAAACAAACTAAAATGGCAAGATAGTCTTTTTCAAGGAAAGTGGTTTCAGTGTAGCTGGTCACAAGTTTTTCACCTATGAGGTGATGGCAGCAGAGCTTTATTTAGTACTGCTTTAAAATTAAACACTTGTGACTCAATAAAGAAAACACACAAGAGTTCACTCTAATCTGTTATCTGTAACTTTACTCACTTTTTGAAATGAAGGGAAATGTCTGCCATTACATTTAAATTCTTTGTTATAAAGCTCTGGTGTAGTGTGACGTCGATAGCACAGAAAGCTGGTAAAAACCTGTTTCTGGGCAAGATATGCCTGAATAAATGCACACTATTCCACTAGATGTGTTAGTTCTGAGATGACGTTTCAGTTTGGCGGATTTAGATAATATACTGCCTGGTGAAATGCTTGCATTGCTGAAAATATAAGCTGCAGTGGCTGCAGACAGTTCAGCTGCGTATTCAGTCCTAACGTGCACTTTCCGTTAACTATATCTGCATGACATCTGATGTAAATTAAACCAGGTTCCCATGGTCATGAAAAGCCTGGATTTTTTATAGTGAATACAACATAAATGTTTCTATTTTATCCACTGCTTATCCACTCAAAAGTAATATCAATGAAATTCATTGGTTAAAAAGCATAAGGACATCTTCATGTTATTGCCTCTTTTGAATTAATAATTTTGTTAAATTTGTTACAACTGCTTAATGCTTGTTAATGTAGTTATATGGTGACTGTAGAAAAATAAGATGATTATTTGCCAGATTTTGACACAACACCACAAAAAGATAAAGAAATGCTAGTGTGCAGGGGGTGCATATTTTTTAAGATATTTAATTTTGTTCTTAAACGTTTGGCTATGATGAAACAATATTTGACTTGTACTTGATTTGTTAACTGGAAAACCTGGTATTGTTAGCTTTTGTTTTCCTTTTGGAGACTGTGTGTTAATATGCTACATGCCTGTAATGATTTGCAACCAACATGTTCACCGGTGTATTTTTTTGTTCACAATCTTATCAAAATCTTCTTTGGTTTATTAAGTGTTAAAGAATTAGGACTGTGGCTTCTTTGTTACGCAAACTCTTCGGTGGTTGACTGTTCCTCATGTCGTGCTAATCGAGCTCTAGGAACACGGCAACATACGATGATAGACGACAGAGCCGTGGCATTTCACATTACTGTCTCTCTACTGCACATACTGAAGAGCAGACCGGCCCACATCACCACCCTATCCCAACACAGCACCTTTAACCCCATCTGAATTAAAATGTCAATTATCAATCAGAAGATAACCATACCTTGACGTGTGAAGAAACATTAAGTTTAGTTTGTGTAGATACTGAAATCTTTTAACAGCTTTGCACAATGTGTTCTTCAACTATTGAAGTGAATTAAGTCTTTTGTGGGGCTGTCACGGTTATGAAATTTGGCTGACGGTTAATTGCATTTAAGTTCACACTCTAGTTACATAAATGCAGGCTGTTAAGAAAAGTGTGAAACTGTAATTGAGTATTGGAGGAGTGCTAACTCATCTACCAATACAAATCATTGATAACCTATGTAATTCATTAGTTTGTTTGTGTCTCATGAATTCATTACTGTTCAATATTATCTCACAGTCATCCCACATTGTGGAGGCCAGAATATGGAAGCTATATGATCGAAGGAACCCCTGGGCAACCGTACGGAGGGACTATGTCAGAGTTCAACACGGTAGAGGACAACATGGGCAAGCGGAGAGGAGAAGCTTCATCTGTGCTTAATAAAGGCCAAACTCTCCTCACAGTCACGTCATTTCCCAGGTAGAAGTGTGGCAGATGCCCTGATAATCTGTGACCCTGCCTGTGAAAACCCAGCTATAGGCATTTTTGGGGTTTTAATGTTTTCTACATAAAAGCATCCTAGATAATGTGAAGAACATTTGGTGCATATAAATATAATCTTGATATATTTATTTAATACTGACTCAGTAGGATCATATCAAAAAGTCTGATGTCAAAACTTTGATGCAGATCTTATCATTACTTTGGTTTTCACAGACAGGGTCACATATTCTTTGGCCGTTTCTCAATACCAAATAGGGCAAGTTCGGACTTGCGTCCTTCGTAGTTTGGACCTGCAAGTTCAGACCCATAATAAAGAACTCCCAGGAACGGGAGGACACGAGTTCGGTTTTATTGCAAATGGAACAGCAGAGTACTTGAGGTCGTCATTCAGTCTAACCAATACGTGCAGTCCTGGCTATTCTTATTTAAATGTATTTTTAATGAAATATCAAATGCAAAAACCATAAGGCAACACGTGAATAAGCTGATTAGCTTTAATGTATTTATTACAAAATGAAGTATGATATTAAACACATTTATTTATTTTTTTATTTTATTATAAAACCATTTGTTTTAATACTACAAAATGATTGTACAACATGAAATAAATACAAGAAAAACACCCAGTTAAAGTAAAGCGCATTAATTTACTACAGTGTTAAGATTATATAAAAAATATGTGATTTAAGTTATGAAACTGAACTTTACCATCAGTTAAAAGGATGGCAAATAACAGACTTTAAATGAATTATAAAGGTAAATAAATTGATATGACAAAAAATGCCAGTTAGATCTATCCAAAGGAAATATTTTATGTTTGTTCATCAGACAACGGAGGGCAGAGCAACTGCACTGAGATCGCGGCAAATTTCAGAAGTACTTGCCAAGATGAGGCTGCCTTCGTCGGTGTATATACGCCGCTGACCACCTGCTGATTCACGGAAACTCGCATATACAAAATATATTTTAATTAGTGGTGTAACGGATCGCAGTTGATCTGATCACGACCCACGATTCGCTCGCATGTGATTCGCGTATTAATACTCAAATTGAAATGGGGATAGTTTCTCATTTGTAAGTGTTTCAAAGGTTTGCAAATGTTAACATTCAAGTGATTTTTAACAGTTTAACTGCAAAACAGTGCTAAAGTGATCAGTTTACTTTATGCACAAACGCACCTTACTTAATGTGCAACCTTGTTCTTTTTATAAATGTTTGTAAATTCTTGATTTGTTATTAGAATTTTCCCATACCTTTTTTTACAAACGGCCTTTGTATTGAGATCTTTGTGTGTGAAGCATTGTTGGGTCATCTGTCAAAAAAGTAGCTGTAATTAAGAAAGTCTAAATCCACTTTAAGTAGTGTTTTCCTTGCCAAATTTTCATTAACTGTGTCTGTACGTTCAGTTTTGTTTTGAATCACTACGGTTTTTAAGCATTTCCTGTGATAATAACTTTAGAAAGGCACACACCATAGTTAGTTTTTTTCACCACTGATCTATATAAATGACTGGATTGCACATAGAACGCTTGACGTATCAGCGAGAGGTGAAGTCGAGCTACCATCTTGGTATTTTCAACCAGCAGAGGGCATCATTGACTTATGCTACGCACACACCAAATGCGGGACATCGCGTTACTCACTCTGGATTACTTGCAGGATTTAACTTTGTGTCATGCAAATTTTTTGCTCGATTTGAATGTTTTCAACTTGGTCGAAGATGCGTTTCATGCGAATAGCGCATGTTTTTGCGGCAAACGCGCCGCCCATATCATGTCATTCGAATTGCTCTGCATGAGCATACGTTTGATCGTGTCTGATTTTGTATGTAATCTACTCGTTTGGTGTGTATGCCCCATTTCATTCAAATCGTAATGTAAATTCAGTCGGTTTACAGCGTATCAGTCACACAAGATTAAGTTTTAGAATATGTGTATGTAAATTAATTGTTAATTCTGATGTTATTTGCAATGTTTATATTTTTCATTAATAATAAATATGCAGCAGTCTGTCCGCTGATCTAATACTGTAATAAAGTAGAATGTATAATTACTGTTTAAAAAGTAAAATGTATAACATTCAATAAATTTTAGTGTTGTAGTCAAGACCACCTAAACTGAGACCAAGTCATGACCAAGACAGGCCGAGACCGAGACAAGACCAAGACTTTAAAGGGTCAAGACAGAGTCAAGACCAAGAAAGGCCGAGACCAAGTCAAGACCAAGAAGACCATTGCAAATCACTGCATTAAAACACTTATGATAAAAAGTGGAATATGCATATGATTAGGCAAAATAAATTTTTGATGTGCACTGCAAAAAATTATTTTCAAGAAATAATGTTGTTAGTATTTCTGTCTTGTTTTTAGTTAAAATATCTAAAAATTCTTAAATTAAGATGCTTTCTCTTGATGAGCAAAACTACCCATGAAAATAAGTCTAGTTTTTAGAGCAAAAATATCAAATTAAAGTGATTTTGTGAATAAAACAAGCAAAAAAAATCTGCCAATGGGGTAAGAAAAAAAATCTGGAACCTTTTTCTTAAACACTAAATTCAAGAAAAATTCAAGAAAAATTTGCTTACCCCATTGGCAGATTTGTTTGCTTGTTTTATGCAAAATTTTATATTTTTGCTCTAAAAACTAGACTCATTTTCTTGGGTCGTTTTGTTCATTAAGAAAAAGCATCTTAATTTAAGAATTTTTAGATATTTTTACTGAAAACAAGACAAAAATACTAAGAACATTTTTTCTTGAAAATAATTTTTTGCAGTGAAATATGTGCCATCAGTTGTGGTCTTGACCGGTCTTGAAATAAAAGACCGAGTAAAAAAATGCAGTCCATTCCAAGACGAGACCAAGACAGTTAAAAAATGGTCTTGAGACCGAAACCGGTCTCGAGAACTACTACACTAATAAATAACATGCTTAGTACGTTTTGATGTTATAATGTACAGGGAGACTTCAGATATAAACCGAAGACTGGTAAAGTAGTGTTTCGTCATTAAAATCTAATAACATCTATTAATTTAATTGAATGTTTGGGCATACCAACATGGTGCCGCAGTGGCTTCACAATTGTGACTTCATGCACAATCCAGTCATTTATTATAGATCAGTGGTTTTCCCAAATAATTTTTTAATGAACTAAATACTGGATATGTAAACAGTTAACCATTGATTTTTTTGTGGTAAGTACTCCTAACATGATGCAAAATAACTTTATATTGTGATTTCAGTGCGTATGTAAACAACCTTCCACAAGCATGTCAAAAGCATGTAGGTATTTCACTTGTTGATCAATTAGTAGAGGTCATGGTGGGGTTTATTTATCAAAAAACACACAAACCAATGCGGTCTGAATCTGCACTAAACTTAAATGTATTTTTAAGCATTTTCCAACCTCACCCACAGGCTTCCAACAACAACACCAAGCAGTTTTTGCCTCAAAGGGTTGAACAGACTATAGTCTAGCCCAATGGTAACAACAATCTTTCTGGAGATCTACTTTCCTACAGAGTTTACCTCCAACCCCAGTCAAACACACCTGAACCTGCTCTTCACGGCTACCTAAAAATGACTGTCGGGTCTGCTGTAGCAGGGTTGGATCTAAGAGGCTGTTTACACTTGGCATTAACATGCGTTTTCGTCGATCGGATCACAAGTGGACGACGTTAATGCCAGGTGTAAACAGTGTTCAAAACGTTTTGAACGCGTCCACTTTCTACCACTTTCAACCACATTCAGAGGTAGTCGAAACCACTTTCGATCGCATCGCTTTGGAGCTGCGGAACGCAATGTGGTTGAATGTGTTCAAACAGCCACATGCGACCGCCTTCTCTCCGCCCATTTATCTAATCTGACACAAATAAAAACACAAATTTTACGTCTTTTTTTGACTTCTGGCGTGAACATACGGTGAACAGCGCTATTTTTAGCCTTTCATTGATAAAACTACTGCGGGTGTTCTCCGTAGTTTCGTTTTGAAAGCGTGAAAGTTGCGCGATCCTATTTCATCAATTGCGCTGAAAATTCAGAGAAAGCTCTAACATACACACGTACAAAACTCTGCATGTGCAGCATGTTTACTTGCTAAACAAGCAGTGGACTCCGACATAATATTAGTTTGCGTCCATATAAACTCATAATTACTCCCGCTTGCGTTTGAATGACAGCAGAGAGACTCGCCCACCGTCTCACAGACCACCCCCTCACAGTATTCAGGACAGAAGTGGTCGAAAGTGGACAAAAGAGACGGATTTAAATACCAGGTGTAAACGTAATGTGTCTCTCTCGTCCACTTGTGATCCGATCGATGAAAACACATCTTAATACCAAGTGTAAACAGCCCCCTTAAGTATGCAGGGTAGATCTCTAGGCAGGAACAGGGTTTGTGACCACTGGTCTAGCTGCACTGACTTGATTTGCCTGTAAGCTCATCAGTCACGTTACCATATTAAGAATTATGTAACTGACTGTTTGAAGACTGATTTGAATCTATTCAGATGGATTGGTATTGAATAATCTAAACCTTTTCAGCTCAAAGCTCCAGTGTTTTAAAGAGTTAGTTGTGCCATGTCTTTGTAGAAAACTTTTGCCCTATAGCCTTAAAACTGAATTGCCCCTGATATAAAGTTATATATGTATGCTTATCTTTCCACATTATTAGTAGAAATAAAATCATAATCATTTTATTATATTTTTTGTATTTTTCAGGTTAGGCTGCCCAGGCTTCACACTGCCAGAGCACAAGCCAACACCCATTGAGAAAGGAGTGTCCAAATCGCTTTTCTTTCCCGACGAGGCCATTAACAGCCACCCTAGATTTAGGTAAGAGGTCATGTGTCCAATGTTCAGATATGTTTTATACCCTTTTTTACCTTTGATGGAAACGTCTGTGATTGTGTTCGCAAGTGAAAACATGGCAATTGCAGTTTTACGTTGCAGCTGAAAGCGTTTGAAGTGACATCTGACGTGAGCTTGTTTGCATAAGTCGGAGCTCGGGGGCATTACGTAGGGATTATAGGAGGCCCCGGTTCAACATGCAAATATGGCTCGTATTGTCTCTGCAATGTATAATGAATCAAGTGATTTTTATGGGCACTATAATTACTCTTACTGTAAGGGTTGTTGTGTTGAACAAACCCCTTAGTATTAACCATAATGTGTAAACTTTTGTGTTTGTGCTACACTTATGATAATATATAAGACTTAATATTCACTTACTATTTGAGACACATTTATCGAATCGAATCTTTATTGCGCTAAATGTTTTATGCTTTTTTTTTCTTGCCCTTGTATCCTGTAGAGGTGTCAGTATTGTAGGTGTCAGTAACGGGGCTCAATTGTTGATTGTGTTACAGTACCCTGACCCGAAACATACGCCATAGGAGGGGTGAGAAAGTGGTGATAAATGTACCAGGTGAGTCTGCTGCTGCTGTTGTTTTTTAATTATTTGATATGTGTCTGTTTCAGCAGTAATAAGCGAAAGCAGAGTATAAAACCGGCAAATACAGGCACTGTCATAATATTTATGTCTTCATCACGGCACAGAATAACGAAAAAGGCCCATAAGAACGTGTTTGTCATTTAACGCAAGTAAATTAAAACAGTGGACAGCATATGCCAGTTCATCATTTGTGCTATGCATTGGGTTATGTGTGAATAATAAGCACAATCATTAGTGAATAATCTGAAAATAAAAACTTCATGTTAGCAATAACAACAGGAGTGAAGAGGTTAATAGCTCCAGTCATGTAAACATCTTACTGCCATTAAGTCCTTACTCTAATTATTGGAAATAATCACATTATTGAGTCACAGACTTTGTTGTATAGCATAGATAAAAACGTAGTGTCAAGACAAGAGGGCAGAATGTACTGTATTTTGTACTACTGTGTTTCTTCAAATGTTTACTTGTTAGGCACTGTTGGGAAAATCTGTTGAATGAAGCTCTGTTGCTATCACTTTCTGTTGCTATAGAAATATGTTTTAGGTTTTGTGGATCTAGTTACTCTCTTAGGGGCATCACCATGTTGATGTCATGTGTCTTTCTTTGTCAAAAGTACTATGTAAATCTATTATATTTAGCACGAATGCATGGCGGTCAATGCTGGTGGTTTTGTCACAGTAATCCTTGTAGCCCTAACAATAGCAGCCTCATTCACTGTAGTCTGAAAGCTGTATAGCTGGATCTTGCTTCAGAAAAAAAGTATTTTTTTTATTTTGTACATTTCATGTACTTAAAATGAGATTGTGAGCAAATATGTCCTTTAATGTACCATTATGTATGGTGAAATTTTGGACCAACATGTTTTTCCTGGAGTTTTTGTGTCATGGCGTGGATAACCATTACACCCATCTTGGCAATATGTGCTGTTGCTTTTTGCTGGTTAAGATAGTTCAGGTTGACACAGAAATAATGACTTATTCTGCAGTCTGTTTCTTTCTGATGAACTTGCGTCTCATCTGACATCTCAACTTTAACAGTTTTTAAAGATAAAAACACCCCGTCCCCTTTTGTGGAGGTGTTTCCTGAAGATGATGGAGAAGCTGCCCGGGCTGCTCTGCCTGATCACATCTACATGGACGCCATGGGCTTTGGCATGGGAAACTGTTGCCTGCAGGTAACTTTCTTACTCCCAGTAGGACTCGGAGATATAACATGGGATTGCCATGCACATCTCTTTTGCGTTATTGTGGACATATCGCCTGCCATAATGAATTCGATATTGCCCAGTCTGTGAACTACGATTCTGTTTAGTAAATGCCGCTCCATCGGAAAGCAGGTGATTGCAATTGGCGAGATGTCCATGTAATATTGCCCAGCCCTAACTCCCAGAAGCACTTTTGATTGTTGACTTGTTTTGAACTGCTTAAGAGACATTTTACTTATTAACATGGTCCAATGCTGTTTCTGCAGGTGACTTTTCAAGCTTGCAGCATCAATGAGGCACGATACCTCTATGACCAGCTGGCCACTTTCTGTCCCATAGTGGTAAGACAACAGCTTAGAAAGTATTATGTCTTTTAGTAGGACAAATTATCCATGCAAACATTGCACATTAAATACACTTTTATGGCTGGTACAAAATATTTATAGCCATTAAAATTTCTCCGTTAACCTGCTATTGACTTGCATGACATAAAGTTCCTTTTGGATACTGATTTCCTGTTGGATACTTGTGGTGAAAATCAAGTTTTTATTGTTGTATCATGTGGTGTTTTTATTATACTTTAAGACGAACCTTGTGCAAATTCTTTATTAAATTAAAGAAAATTTTAACATCAATTTTTTTTGAAAAACCATGGGGGCAAACTTGTCACCTTTCAGCAAAAATGTGGTGTTTTGGATCCAAAATAGGTCATTACTGTGATTTTGTCTAGATTCAGTAAGTTTTTGAAAATGTCAAACATGAAACCAATAACATCAACATGGTTGAATGAGTGGATCAGTAGTTGGACCATAGATATGTATGGATGCTGCACTGCTGCTTCAGCTCTACTTCTGTGATGTTTACACGTGAAGTGTGAATGCAAATAATTCTAGTTTCTTGTGCCTTTTTTGAAAACATCCAATAAACATTCACAGTGCTGGAGGAAGATGTAAGTGAACGTATACTAATATACTAATACTTCAATGAAATCTAATTTGTGTCAGAAGATGGCTAACTGGAGTCCAGTTATTAAATGAGCTTAAAGGTGTGGTTTAGTGATACATTGATAAAAGACACTCAAACATTTTAAGATTGCTGTCCTTAAGAAGCATCAGCTCTTATGGAACCATTCCTCTCTAAGGATATCTGATCAAGGGTTGTTGCACTCCACAAGGCCGAAAAGGAATACAAAACAATTCAAAATTTTTAGACATCTATCAGTCGACAGTTACACACATTGTCTATAAATGGAGACAGTTTAATATTGTAGCTACCCCCTCCTGGAAGTGGGCACACAGCCAGGATGACTTCTAAGGCGCAACGCAGAAAACTCAATAAAGTAAAAATAACCCACTAATAACAGCTAAAGGCTTGAAGACATCATTGGAACTGGCACACATTTCTGTTCATGAGTCTACCATATGTAAGTCTTTGAGAAGGCACGGTGTGAAGTATGGTGAAGGGAACATCATGATTGGGCATGCTTTGCTGCGTCAGGGCCTGGACCACTTATCATCATCAAGGGGAAAATGACATAATATCAGTGGCTGTCTGACAGTTGACGCTCAGTAGAAATTGGTTGATGCAGCAGGACAATGACCTTAGACATCGAAGTAAATCCATCACAGACTGGCTTAAGAAAGACAAAATGTGCCATTTGTACTGGCCTAGTCAAAGCCCAGACTTTAACTGGTGGAATGACCTCAATAGAATGGTTCACACCAGAAATCCTTCAAATGTGAAATGGTTTTGTAAAGGGGAATTGGTACAAATGATTCAATGGTCTGATTCAAAAGTACTGAAAGCGTTTGCTTGAAGTAATTGCTGAGGTGTAACAAGCTATTAAATCCAAGGGTTCACTTACATTTTCCTTCAGCACTGTGATTGTTTAAAGTTTGTTTTCAAAAGAAACACAAGAAACTATAATTATTTGTGTGTTGTCAGCTATGCACATTGTGTTTGTCTATTGTTGTGACCTAGATAAGGATCAGATCACATTTTATGGCAAATCACTGTAGAAAACCAGTTTATTTCTAAGGGTTCACATACTTTTTCTTGCCACTGTATCTATGGTCCGAGCTGGTGAGACAGAGGTGGGGGCTAATTTGCATATTATAGTCCACATATACAAAATGAAGAAAGCGTGTACAGTTACGTTCAAGTTATTTGAAAAATCTTCAGAAAAACCTAGATATGCTTTCATTTTGCTCAAAGATGAGTTTCAAGGGTTAAAGTTATCGACTACAGGGGGCCTTTAAATGTATATACTAAACCATAAACCCACCCATATAATTTGCCACTTTATAAGAGCAGATCTTAAGTTAATGTTTTTCAGTAATGTTCTACACTGTTTCCCATTGACAGAGTTTTCTGTAATCTTTACTTTTGTGCAGATGGCTCTCAGTGCCGCTTCACCTTTCTATCGTGGCTACGTATCGGACATTGATTGCCGTTGGGGTGTAATCTCAGCATCAGTAGATGACCGAACTCAAGAGGAGAGGGGCCTGGAGGTGAGAACAAAATTCCCTTTTATGGCTTTTTCCACTGTCTAAAGTTGGTGTTGGCTGTATATGTGAATCTCAGATGCAAAAGCTGCTAAATACCACCTCCATCAATAATGAGATGATGATATCAACCAAATGCTCATTTACAAGAAAACATGTCAACACACTTCAACTTTATTCATTTATATAGCACATTTTACGGCAATTTCAATTGCCCAAAGTGCTTCACAGTATTTCAAAGACATAAAGCAAACCAATATCAAACCAATTAATAAAAAGAAAATTAAGACAGAATAAAAGATAAGAATAACTTAGAGGGATTTACTTAGAGGGTAACACTGTATTAAACACAAACTGTGCTACAATAATATGTGAGTAAAAAGGAGTATACGGTTTGTATTTTTAAGTAAATAGTGTTATGCCTGGTTAGTAAAAAATAGCTTTTTGTTGTGTAAAGACAACATGCAAGGGAGGGTCAATGGTCATGAATAATATTGATTTGATTCACACCCGAGGAGATAAAGACTCAACTCATCTGTCAGTAAGGAATGTTGTGCTAGTGAGTGATACAGACATATTCATGTAAAAAATATATAAACAACCATTAGCATATATTGTCTACATAACCAAGTACCACATAAGCCTACATGCATATGTGGTGTTTTTTTGGAAATTTTTATTCTATAACATCCTGTCTATCATCTTTGAAAAAATCACATTATTTATCGATTAAAAGTATATTAATGCACACCTCCCACTAGTTCACTAGTTGTAGTTTATACAAAGTCACAAAAACAAATAAGCTAAAACAAAAACTTAATACTAGGGCTGTTCCAAATACCATTTTTTGAGCTTCGAAGCTCTAGTAGAAATCAAATTGAATATTCAAAGCTTCGGAAGGAGGGGCTGAACATATTTTTCTCTTTAATAAAGGCGTGTGTGTGTGTGTGTGTGTGTGTGTGTGTGTGTGTGTGTGTGTGTGTGTGTGTGTGTGTGTGTGTGTGTGTGTGTGTGTGTGTGTGTGTGTGTGTGTGTGTGTGTGTGTGTGTGTGTGTGTGTGTGTGTGTGTCTACTACAGTTTTATTATGTAGCGGATGTGTTGCTGCAGACCCAAGGGAGTGTAGTGCCTTTTTTTCGTGCAATATGGACACGTGACACGTTTAGAATTAATAAACTTTTAATAAACTACAGAACAGCGCAAGCCAGAAGTGGCGTGCCTCACGCTTCCTGCGAGAACAGCATAAGTGAAACAAAACACAAGAGCAATACTTTTAATAAGGTAGCCTAACATTTTAAATGAAATAAATGAACGAAGTTCAACAAACTGTAATAAAACGGTAGCATACTCTCAAAATCAAGTTTATTTACTAACACTTAGACCATCCAATATGTTTTTTTATCAGAAGAACAATAAAGAAGATATTTTGCAGAAACCCCAGGGCTCTGTCATGAAAGTCAACCGATCTGCTTTGAGAGCTATATATATCCAATACAAAAGTAATCCCCCATGTTTTTGCAAGAAACTGAATGTTATTTACACACTAATAGCGTGAATGCCAAAGCAGGAAGCGCGCTTTCCGTTTGAGGCGATCTTCTACTGTTGGCTATGGATGTTGGTCTCTCTGCGCCACCTATAGAACGGAACGAATATTCGAATATTCTGGTCCAGCCCTACTTAATACTTATGCCTACTTGGCCTAAGCACTAGTTTTTCAAAGGACATTTGAGTTTCAACTAGGGATGCACCGATACTGGTATCGGGTATCGGCCTCGATACCACATTTTCTAAAGTACTCATACTCGTTAAAAGTCCCCCGATACCTGGTATCGATACCACGGTTTGAGAAATGTCTATGTTTGAGCGGCGTGGAAGGGGTTAATGCCTCTTGTGTTGTCCAAAGAGGCAGAGTTTACAACAAACTCGAAAACTAGTCCTTTGTCTTTTTGTTAAATTATATGACTAAAGCTGTTACCTGTAAATTTAAATCATGTTTTTTTATTAAGTACTCGGTATCGGTATCGGCAAGTACTGAAATGCAAGTACTCGTACTCATACTCGTATTCCAAAAGAGTGGTATCCGTGCATCCCTAGTTTCAACATGTCCCCAACGACGTCTGTGATTTTATGTACCAATTCGGACTGGATTAAAATGCCATTTATAGAAGTACAGTATGCACGTTAGTAATACCTTGCAGCAGATCACGTTGCCCAAAACACTAAAAGTTTTCAAAAGATATTCCTGGCAAACACAGACATTCACTTTTGAACGGGATTCAATTTCTCAGAGGACCTCTCAGTTCGACGAAAACGGTAGGTAATTGCTCAATTTTTACAAAGGTTGTAAGTAAAAAAAAAACTGATATGACCGATTCAGACGGGATGAGGACCTCTGAGAAGCACGATTTTCTCCGAGGTCCCCCTTGTAAAACTAATCCATCCGAATAGGGCCCTAGACGCAAGATTCTCAGATGTGCGCTACGCCTAGATGGTGCATCAGGTGTAAATTTTATGTATGGCACAAAGCGCATTTTACATCCAGACTAGTCTTACGACCAGGCGTACGTCCAGCTGGAGCAAAAACATTACTGAGGAGAGCAATTGCTCAGAAAAGTTGCCATTTGAAAAGAAAACCGTTTCCTAAATTAAATCTGTAGGAGGCCACAAACGTTAATTTTGCTTGTTGTTTTATTGTTGTGTATTTGTTTTTTTTTATAGCCACTGAAGAACAACAAATTCCGGATCAATAAATCGAGATACGATTCGATTGACAGCTACCTGTCCTGCTGTGGAGAGAAATACAATGATATTGAGCTGACAATAGATGAAGATATCAACAAACAGCTTCTTGATGCAGGTAAAAAAAAGCATGCACTGAAACAACATTAGGCTGGTGTATGGAGTGTTTTTAAGCATGTGCTGTATTGCTCTGTGGCAGGCATTGACAAACTGCTGGCACAGCACATTGCTCATCTCTTTATTCGAGATCCCTTGTCACTCTTCCAAGAGAAGATTCATTTGGATGATGAAAACGAATCTGATCATTTTGAGGTATTTCCAGTTGATAGTTTTTTGTTTTTAAATCATTTTCTCTCTTGATTTTAGTAGTGTGACAAATTACAACGCTCACATGTCATATTATAGATGTTGAGTTACAAATTAAATCATTTCGCAAAAAAAGGGGGATCTCTATTCCCCTATGAAAATAAATCCAAATAAACTTTTATTGGCAAAAAAAGTACATACATGGATGTGCAGCAGCACAAAAACGCGTTTAAATAAAAAAAATAAAGGATTAAAATGTAAAAGATCATTATTGAGTCTTTTATACATTAATGAGAACCGATAAGACTCTCATTGGTTTATTGCACATTATGCCCAAAACACACTACTCATTACAAGAATAGGAACAACCCTTTCCACCCTGCGCTTGACGCACAAACCATGTTTCCTGTCGTAGCAAAAGTGGTTTTTGGACATGCCCATTTAGACGGTGCGCCATGAGCTTTAGAACATACGCTTAGATCGTTAAAATGGGGCCCTTGGTCTTTAAGCTGAATGTGTGATGTTTTAAAACTGTGGCAATGAAACGAGCAATGCAACTAACCTAAAAACTCACCTGAAACTTAACCATCCCAATAAGACACATGACTATTATAAACATGAGGGTGTGAATTTACTAATAGAGTAACTGGCTGTAGTGTTGTGTTTGACAGAAGTTTGTATTTGGTGACCACAGTGTTGTATTTTTGCTTGTATGCTGCATTGTTAGCCGTACTGCAAAGCAGTGTCTTGTAATGCTTTTACTTAAATGCCTCAGTTTTAAATTATACAGACCTTTCCCTTCAATCGAATGTTTTCCTTAATAATATCAACAACTAATATCCTATTAACACTTCGTAAGACGGAGCTAGAACAATATAAGACTTGACATTTGAGAACGGATGCAAAATATTGCATGTTTATTGCAAAATCTCGGCCATTGCACACCCTTTCTTGGCAGTTAATCTTAATGTTTATATTTATATACATGGCCCAATGCAAAAATAATAGTGGCCCCAGGTTTTTGTGAGATTCACTCATTTACATGTTTAATGATTTATAATCATTTAATTTTGTGTCACACCAAACTGCTATTACTGTGTGGTTTGAAAGCTCATTAAAATTGCATATGAAAATAAAGCATTTGTTTTCCGTTACAGAATCTTCAGTCAACCAACTGGCAGACAATGAGGTTCAAGCCTCCCCCTCCAAACTCTGAGATAGGATGGAGAGTTGAGTTTCGACCAATGGAGGTATTCAATGACTTCTGCATGTGTGCCAAAAGAAAATGCAGATCTGTTCATTTAGTGATTGAAAGTGCAAAGAGATCTCTGAACTAATAAAAATATGAAAATGTGTTTGTTTACAGGTCCAGCTGACAGATTTTGAGAACTCCGCTTATGTGGTTTTCATTGTTCTTCTCACCCGTGTGATCTTGTCCTATAAACTGGATTTCCTCATTCCGTTATCAAAGGTTTGGATTCTTGATGCTCAACATTAGTTTTGTTTAAAACATGAAATGGCAGTAATACTTTTGCATATAGTTAAAAAGAAAATATTTTTGCTTTAGGTTGATGAAAACATGAAGGTTGCCCAGAAGCGAAATGCCGTGCAGGAGGGCATGTTTTATTTTCGTACAGATGTCTTTAAAGGTCATTTGGCATTTTGCATTCAAGCTTTACATTTGAAAAGTATGTGTATTTTTATTGAATCAAACCTTTTCCTTTGCTCTATCATTTGTAGGCTGCAACCCAGTGTTAGATCCACCATCCACTGCTCTGAATGGAGTAGATAGTGACGTTAATGATGGAGACGAGTACACACTCATGAGTATCGACACCATCATAAATGGGAAGGTGTGTGTACTTATGCCCTTTATTTTTAAACGGGTTGAGTTGGGTAAACTGATGCCTAACTCCTCCATGTTATGCTGATGTGTTCAGGAGGGAGTGTTTCATGGCCTGATACCAATGCTGAACAGCTACCTTGAGAACATGGAGGTGGATGTAGACACACGCTGCACTATTCTCAATTACTTGAAACTCATTAAAAAGCGGGCTTCAGGTATGTTCAAATATTCATTACGTGCTTTCTTATGCACAAGCAGTACATGTGGAGTTGAGCTCAAACTGCTATGCTTACAATATGAGGCAATAACCATTACTGTGATGACACATAATTAAAATTCCAGATATGGGTTCCGGATTTGAAAAAAAAATATTATTATAAAGTGTTTTTTGATGTAATACATATACACTGCATTTCATATTATTCTGCAATAGTTTAGGAATTTCAATTGAATTATATCCACAAATGTCACTTTAAGGCCAGCACACAGGTACAGATAATCAGGCTGAATTTGGCCAGATTTTCCCCATTATGACAATTTTAGGTAAAGTCCTGATCATCTTCCTGGTTAAACGATTATCTTATCTTTTCTGGTTGATAAAGCACAATTACCTGTCGAGAAGAAATGTGGCCATTTCTGATTATCATCCTTTCAAACCCCCCTTTACCATCTCATGAAGGCAGGATGATCGTAAACATTCCTTAAGGAAAAGCATTTTTCAAACTATTGGCGTTTAAAGACACTAGCATTCTGAATTACATTATGAAACAAATGCTGGTCTGAATCTCACAAAATCCTTCAGATAAATTAGATGACAAACTCCCTCTAATTTACATATTTTTTATTTGTTAAATGATCTATTTAGATCATTCTTATTGTTTAAGTGAAATTATTTAGCTGGTGCCCCGAAGTAGAGGAGGGAGGGGTCATCTGACACACACACACACACACACACACACTTGAGGTGAAACCTCTTGTGTATGACATACTAACCAGTTGTTGCCTGTGTGTAAAATCACAAAAAAATGTTTGTGCCTGTGTCAAAATCACTACTTGGTTGTTCTCCTAGCTCTGGTTGTTAACCGAGGAGTCGAAGTTTGTTAGTGATTGTTTTCTCTGCCATCACGCTGCGTTCAATCCAACACACCTGTGAACTTCAGGCGGATGCATGTGATATTGCGCGCGAGGGGGTTGGGTGGATCTGTGGTGTGTGCAGAAACTGTGATTGACAGGCAGATTTTACACAGCCCTGCGCTGATTCGACCAGATGAACCGGCCTGCGCTGATTGGACCAGATAAACCGGGAGCAGTGGATTTTTGCCAAAACAAATAACAGGCACTAGGTGGAGGGTTTTTTTCTTGTCAGGAGTGGGCATTCCTGGTCCTGGAGGGCCACTGTCCTGCAAAGTTTAGCTCCAACCCTAATCAAACACACCTGAAAATCCCAATCAAAGGCTTCAGTATAACTTGGAAATGGCATTCAGGTGTGTTTGATTAGGGTTGAAACTAAACTTTTCAGAACAGTGGCCCTCCAGGACCAGGAATGCCCACCCCTGGTCTATGTTGTTCTTTCGGAGCATAGTGTCAGTTTCAGTGAATATGATCAAAACAATCTTGCCAACTGCAGCTTTAATGCCATTTCTTCTTTATGCCCGTCGTCCGTAATGTTTCTTTACTTATTCATATTTACCTCTCATTAATTCAGGCCAATATTATTGCCACATTTTTTAAATACTGCATTTATGCACATCTGAAGCTTTAAGAATCCACTGACATTAAAGATGAACATCATGAACACAGTTTATATAGTGAAGAGAAGATAAATCTGCATTCATGACCTGAAACTTCATAGCACATCATCATCATCAATCTTCATCACGTCTAAAGTTTACACTCTGATGACGACTTTCCTTCTGTTTATTTGGATTATTTATGATGTCAAGTGTCTTATTATTATTGTTTTTTTTTTGTAACATTGTTTTTGATATTGCCAAAAGAGTTTTTGTTGTGTTTAACATCATGATGAATGTGCAAGATGATCTGAACATTAGTTCAGATGGCATTTAGCGGCTTTTGAATCTTATATATATATTTACTTTTCCGACAGGTTGAGAACTTAAAGTATGCATTTTTTTGTCTTTTAGGTGAACTGATGACTATGGCTAAATGGATGAGAGAGTTTGTTGCCAAACATCCTGAGTACAAGCAGGATAGTGTCATTACAGACAAAATTAACTACGACCTGCTACGCAAGTGTGACCAAATTGCAAAGGGGGAAGAAAAGTGTCCAGAACTGATCGGAGACCCAGTAAACAGGGCAAAATAAAAAAGGTGTCATATAAGAAGACCCTTTGAATGCATACTGAAGACCAAATAAGAGGTGTTCCTGCTAAAAAATGGTTTAAGGAGAATATTTGAAGTAGCATGTGTTAACTGATCAGGCCAATCTGTGTTGATTTTGTAAATATGAGATTTTTATGATTCAAAAATCATTTTAATTGTTTTGAAAGATCCATAATGTAGTTGCAGTTGGATGTGTACATATTTCACACAGCTCTCAGTTTGTGTGAGTTTGTTTATGTAGCAAACACTAAATTGTACATTGCTAGGATTCTCATTGTTGAAATGTGTATATACTTCACAGACGTTCATCAGACATTAACAAGTGTACTTTTTGTTATAGACTAAACTGTTAAATTGTCCTGCAGATTATTTTTCCCCTGGCATTTAATGGGTATAATATTGTACCCATGCTGAATGTAAGATGCACTGATAGCACTGAAATTGGTCTGATGTTTGAAAGCAGCACTGGTTAAAATGATGCAGGATTTTATATGGAAAAACATAGTCTTGAATATTAAAAACCTAGTTTATTAGCTATGCTATGACATCGAAACATTTTTATTCTATTTGTTTTGTTTTATGCAGCAGTTGAACGCGTGTTCACCAGAAGTGAGTGCTGAACTTCTTTATTAAAGTTTTGTCAACTTTTATGTCTGTATATGGCTTCAAATAAAGTGATTTCTGTATATGTATAATTTCAGTTTATTGAGTCTGCAATGCCCAACAAGATTTGTAATACCACTGTGAAATCATTTAACGCTAATGTTGGTATAACAACCATTTAAATGTTATTGATATTGCAACTTTGTTCTTTAATTATTAGGATATCTTGGCTGATCTAAAAGCTTATACATGAAATTTTGTCATCCTGAATGCAATGTCATTAATCATTTTCTTTTAGTTTTTTAAACAAAAACAGACTGCACATACAGAACTAGTCTCTATTGCAGATATTGTCTCCATGTGTTATCCTGAGCTGCACAATAAAGCCCCAAACCGAAAAGATTTGTTGGTCACAGATCCAGTCACTGCACACAATAATTCAGGTCATTTTTATTTAAAGCACACTACATATATTAGGAGTCCCAGTGTGTGTGTTTATTGAGTTTTAGATTACTGAAAATAAACACAAAAGATGTTAGATGTACTCTATGAATCTTCATTCATAGCCATCGAATAGCCTACCATCTTTCCGTATTCTATCTCCTTTGTTATCTCAGTGTCCTTTTTTAGTAATTTAATCTTACAGTGCATTACGAGGGATACATTTTATCAGTATATGTGTTTCCTGGGTTCAAACCAATGACCTTATAACTGTGAATGCAATGCTCTACCATTGAGCTCCACAGCAGAAAAGTGATGATTAACCTAGCTTTGATATCCCCGCTACATTTACATGTATACTTTTGCAAGGCAATTTTATCTGTGCAACAGTGATACCAGCAGAGAGTGAGGTGATGTTGTGAAGGAGGGATGCTGCAAAACTGTCACAGGACAGTGGTAAGGGACAGCTATACAAACTGACCTCTTCGAGCTGATTGGTTGGATTTTATCACCTTGCTACTCCCAAATTTAATTCAATTTTTTTATATATAGCCTTTCAATTACTTAATTTTTTTTCAAATCAGCTATAGAATAATAAAATACAAGAATATTGAAAAATCAGAGGACAACAAAAGTAAACCGGTTAAGATTAAATGGTACTAGTGAGCAGAGTAATAATGTATAGAAGGGAGTTCTAAGTTAAGCTAACTCCCAAGAGGTTGAAAAAATATATATTGAATAATATATTATACAATTTTATGAGAATTAAAAATTATAATTAAAAGGTAAAGGAAGTGGTCGGTTGTCGCCAGTGGTGGACGAATTACACAAATCATGTACTTGAGTAAAAGTAAAGATACCCAGGGTAAAATTTTACTCAAGTTAAAGTAGAAGTACTTGCTTAAAATTTTTACTTGAGTAAAAGTACAAAAGTATCTGCCTTAAAATGTACTTAAGTACAAAAGTACTGTGATTTGTCTGTATCAAAGTCACGAAACTCAAATTATGTGAAAAAAACTCTCTTGGCTCACTAATCTATTAATAGAAGGACATTAATTATTCAGACACTGATGTCTATTAAAATTATCATAAGCCTAAAACCTTAAAGCCAAACAATTCCTTTAGCACCAAATGAAATAACAGGTTTTGAGAGCAGTAAGTCTCATTTCAAGATTTATTTGTTAAATAATTTAACAGTTTAAGTGTAATAAAAACTTGAATTAAGCACAGGTTCACAGGAGTTTTCTTTTACTTTCTGGAGGTTGATGGAGCCTCCTCACTTTCCAGGTTTCTTTTCCTTGATGATGTTACAGTAACATACCTTTTAATGTTGGCTACCATGCTTTCTCTGCAAAAGAAAAGATTCAGACATTAAATACATATCTAGAAACCAGTCTCCCTTCCTTTGGCAAATACAATAAGCCTTACAGAATATAATTTAAGAAACATTTCATGTGCTTTAGCATGTCATACTGTATGTATATTGTAATACATAAATAAATGTATTAATATATTTGGAAGCAAAACTTTTGAAAATATTAGTTACAATATGTAGTATAAGGACCACTCCAATCCACCTGCCTGTTTAAGCAAAATACACTGCATGGCTAGTCAAAATGTCATTTATATTTTACAACTGTGTTGATAGCGATTGATTGTCATTTCACAATAACACAGCACTAACTGTACGGCTAAAAATAGCTCCAGCCTGCATAGCTAACTTACTTAAAGTTCATTCATGATAACATCGTATATATTTTAACTACACAATGAAACAGTTTTCTGCAAGCTACTGTTAAGATTGCTCCTTTAAAAATATAACCAGAATAAAAATGGCTTACCTCTACGCGTTTCCTTAGATTTGAAGGAGTATTCTTGTTAAAAGAAATAGCACAGTTTCGAGGCAGGCTGAGAAGACACGAAGGACTCGTTCTTCTATTTCAAGGACTTAAAAAACTCGCGTAAATAAGGCCATGTGGCGGGTCAAGTCATTTCCTCCGTTGTTTTTAAATGCAGTTTTATTCTCCAAACGATACACTGGCTGGCTGCTGCACTCGCTTAGCTTTCGTGACGTGAACCAGCGCGGCAACCAAAACAAGTTCAAAAGCGCATGCTGTACCCTGATTGGTGGTTTGACGCATCACGTGTGCGGTTTTTTTTTTTTTGCAGCTTTATTTTATCCAGTTAAGTTTTTTATCCACTGATAAATAAAAAGGAACGACTGAATTTTCAAAATGTAGTAGAGTAAAAAGTAAGATATTTGACTTTAAAATGTAGTAAAGTAAAAGTAAAAGTCTCCCAAAATAAAAGTACTTGAGTAAAGTACAGATACGCCAAAAAACTACTTAAGTACAGTAACGAATTACATTTACTTCGTTACTGTCCACCACTGGTTGTCGCTGGGCGATCCAGTAGAAAAAATACTACACTCACCTAAAGGATTATTAGGAACACCATACCAAGACTGTGTTTGACCCCCTTTCACCTTCAGAACTGCCTAATTCTACGTGGCATTGATTCAACAAGGTGTTGAAAGCATTCTTTTGAAATGTTGGCCCATATTGATAGGATAACATCTTGCAGTTGATGGAGATTTTTGGGATGCACATCCAAGGCACGAAAGTCCCGTTCCACCACATCTCAAAGATGCTCTATTGGGTTGAGATCTGGTGACTCTGGGGGCCATTATAGCACCGTGAACTCATTATTATGTTCAAGAAACCAATATGAAATGATTCGAGCTTTGTGACATGGTGCATTATCCTGCTGGAAGTAGCCATCAGAGGATGGGTACATGGTGGTCATAAAGGGATGGACATGGTCAGAAACAATGCTCAGGTAGGCCGTGGCATTTAAACGATGCCCAATTGGCACTAAGGGGCATAAAGTGTGCCAAAAAAACATCCCCCATACCATTACACCATCACCACCAGTCTGCACAGTGGTAACAAGGCATGATGGATCCATGTTCTCATTCTGTTAACTCCAAATTCTGTCTCTACCATCTGAAAGTCTGAAACAGAAATCGAGACTCATCAGACCAGGCAACATTTTTCCAGTCTTCAACTGTCCAATTTTGATGAGCTTGTGCAAACTGTAGCCTCTTTTTCCTATTTGTAGTGGAAATGAGTGGTACCCAGTGGGGTCTTCTGCTGTTGTAGCCCATCCTCCTCAAGGTTGTGTGTTTTGTGGCTTCACAAATGCTTTGCTGCATTTTCGCCCTATTGACTGCCGCATACTGGATGTTTTTCCCTTTTCACAGCATTCTTTGTAAACCCTAGAAATGGTTGTGCGTGAAAATCCCAGTAACTGAGCAGATTGTGAAATACTCAGACCGGCCTGTCTGGCAACAACAACCATGCCAGACTCAAAATTGCTTAACTCACATTTCTTTCCATTCAGTTTGGAGTTCAGGAGATTGTCTTGACCAGGACCACACCCCTAAATGCATTGAAGCAACTGCCATGTGATTAGTTGATTAGATAATTGAATTAATGAGAAATTGAACAGGTTTTTCTAATAATCCTTTAGGTGAGTGTATGTACCCACTGCGCAATGTGACGTCAGAGTGACGTCTTTTTTTGCAGACGTCTTCTGCGCGTCTAATATTCACGTCTGTGGGACCTCCGTGTAAAAGGGTATAAAGGGAAAAACACATTATTGTCTCTGCATTTCACCCATCCACTGCAAGTCATGAACACACACAGACAGTTACAAACAAGCCTCTCTTTACACTAGGCCACCAATATTTTAAATGGTTGACTATTACATCAGCCTTAAGTGACCTTATACACTTTTTACAATAAATTTATACATTTGTATTTTTTCATGTTAAATTGTTGATATGGTCATATACTTTTAATATAATGAACTAATTACAGATTTTTTAAATTGTAAATTTAGATGAATTTGTATGTAAGAAAACAGAAAAATACTGTATAAATAATATAGGCTATTCATATATATCATGTTGATACAACAATGTTGATTATTTGTAAATAAACACATATAGCCCTGTCATAGACATCCAAATGACGACAAAAAATTACCCATTTCAAGGTCAAATGTTGACCGTAAATATGACGTGCAAGTAGGGTCATGGCTGGACGTCCAAATATTGGACCTGGTTTGGACGTCGAATAGATGTCCAGAATTAGTCATGGACTGACAGACCCAATGTAGACATGATTTGCACGTCTATCTGACTTCCAGACACACGCACACACGCACACGCACACGCACACGCACACACGCACACGCACGCACACACACACACACACACACACACAAACACACACACGCACACGCACACGCACACGCACACGCACACACACACACACACACAGTGGTGGACAGTAACGAAGTAAATGTAATTCGTTACTGTACTTAAGTAGTTTTTTGGCGTATCTGTACTTTACTCAAGTACTTTTATTTTGGGAGACTTTTACTTTTACTTTACTACATTTTAAAGTCAAATATCTTACTTTTTACTCTACTACATTTTGAAAATTCAGTCGTTCCTTTTTATTTATCAGTGGATAAAAAACTTAACTGGATAAAATAAAGCTGCAAAAAAAAAAAAACCGCACACGTGATGCGTCAAACCACCAATCAGGGTACAGCATGCGCTTTTGAACTTGTTTTGGTTGCCGCGCTGGTTCACGTCACGAAAGCTAAGCGAGTGCAGCAGCCAGCCAGTGTATCGTTTGGAGAATAAAACTGCATTTAAAAACAACGGAGGAAATGACTTGACCCGCCACATGGCCTTATTTACGCGAGTTTTTTAAGTCCTTGAAATAGAAGAACGAGTCCTTCGTGTCTTCTCAGCCTGCCTCGAAACTGTGCTATTTCTTTTAACAAGAATACTCCTTCAAATCTAAGGAAACGCGTAGAGGTAAGCCATTTTTATTCTGGTTATATTTTTAAAGGAGCAATCTTAACAGTAGCTTGCAGAAAACTGTTTCATTGTGTAGTTAAAATATATACGATGTTATCATGAATGAACTTTAAGTAAGTTAGCTATGCAGGCTGGAGCTATTTTTAGCCGTACAGTTAGTGCTGTGTTATTGTGAAATGACAATCAATCGCTATCAACACAGTTGTAAAATATAAATGACATTTTGACTAGCCATGCAGTGTATTTTGCTTAAACAGGCAGGTGGATTGGAGTGGTCCTTATACTACATATTGTAACTAATATTTTCAAAAGTTTTGCTTCCAAATATATTAATACATTTATTTATGTATTACAATATACATACAGTATGACATGCTAAAGCACATGAAATGTTTCTTAAATTATATTCTGTAAGGCTTATTGTATTTGCCAAAGGAAGGGAGACTGGTTTCTAGATATGTATTTAATGTCTGAATCTTTTCTTTTGCAGAGAAAGCATGGTAGCCAACATTAAAAGGTATGTTACTGTAACATCATCAAGGAAAAGAAACCTGGAAAGTGAGGAGGCTCCATCAACCTCCAGAAAGTAAAAGAAAACTCCTGTGAACCTGTGCTTAATTCAAGTTTTTATTACACTTAAACTGTTAAATTATTTAACAAATAAATCTTGAAATGAGACTTACTGCTCTCAAAACCTGTTATTTCATTTGGTGCTAAAGGAATTGTTTGGCTTTAAGGTTTTAGGCTTATGATAATTTTAATAGACATCAGTGTCTGAATAATTAATGTCCTTCTATTAATAGATTAGTGAGCCAAGAGAGTTTTTTTCACATAATTTGAGTTTCGTGACTTTGATACAGACAAATCACAGTACTTTTGTACTTAAGTACATTTTAAGGCAGATACTTTTGTACTTTTACTCAAGTAAAAATTTTAAGCAAGTACTTCTACTTTAACTTGAGTAAAATTTTACCCTGGGTATCTTTACTTTTACTCAAGTACATGATTTGTGTAATTCGTCCACCACTGCACACACACACACACACACACACACACACACACACACATTCTGGTGTCCATGTTTTGTGAGAACATTCCATAGACGTAATGCATTTTATACCATACAAACTGTATATTCTATTTCCCTTACCTACCCCAGTCCATAACCCCATCACAGAAACCCTTCTCCTACTTCACATTTTCAATAAACATAATTTTGTTTGATTTATAAGCTTGTTGCCTCATGGGGACCTCAAAATGTCCCCACAAGGTCACAAAAACACTGGTATCTTTGTGGGGACAATTGGTCCCCACAACGTGATAATTACCAGTACACACACACACACACACGTGGGAAAACTATTTGAAAAAGATAATTATTAACAAAAGCTTTATAAAAGTGTTTAAAGGTTGTGTATGGTCTCCGTGCATCAAAGTGGCGCTGTGATTGGTCGGTTCTTTTAGAAGCTGTGTTTTCCTGGGCTGCGTTCCAGTTTTAGCCACGCACTATAATTTAAAAATAATATAAATTTCACATATATAAACAATAAAAATAATATAAATTTCAAAGAGTTGTGTTCTGACCTTAAACACAATCTCAGCTTTCATAAATCTTTATGAAAACGAAAAATCTTCCATTTTTAACTATTAAGATTATATGTAACTGGAGATAAAACGTTTTTAAACTTCTCGTAGATCATACATATTTAAATCGGTTAAGAGATGTAAACGTTATGTTTTTACCGCAGCTTCTCCATTCACTAGTACAGTATGCACTCTTGCCTGGATCAATGTGGCGGCCATAGATATGTATATAAAGGCTAGATGGCTCAAGGCGGAGTCAGCTGTGTCGTCACTTGGCGGCCATCTTAGGTCAGTGCTCCCATAGTGCTGCTCCCTGCTGCTGTGGACGGAAGGTGAGTGACATACGCCAACTAAAATGCTCGTAACTTGCTGAATTCTTGACGGATTTACAAACGGTTTGGTTTTTTACAAACGTTATTAACGTGGCTATAATTCTGGATGCTTTAACATGTTTCATGAATTTTTTATTTATTTTTAGTATACGTATTCAGTGTCATAGGTACATCTTTGACGTTTATAACAAACCAATCCGTTTGAAAATCGGTAAAAAATTAAGCAAGTTATGGTCATTTAAAAGTACCTGCATCATTAAAACTCAATGCTATGAGTGAGCGAGCGCCCTGTCCTAAGATGGCCGCCAAAATGCGGACGTTCCACTCAATTGGCCATCAGCGCGGACGAGCCATCTAGCCTTTATATACATATCTATGGTGGCGGCACCGTTGACGTATCGCAGCAACGGTATTTTTTATCAATGACCCGTTTATAATATTTGACAGGTCCGACGCCACATTAGAGCAGCGCTGTGATTGGTCCGCTCTGGTCCCACATTAGAACAGCGCTGTGATTGGCTCGCTGTGGCTCCACATGAGAGCAGCGCTGGGATTGGTGGGTTTTACCTTCAGATAAATGGGGTGACTTAACCATTTCACGCCTCGTTACAAGCCCAGAAACAAACAGACAAGTTGCGTGATTTTTACTTTTCGATTATGTCATTATTGAATGAATTCATGAAAAATGTATGCATTTAAGAATTCCAACATTACCTCACTGGTTGTGCATTGAGGTACAATTGATGCAAAGGCTGTCATGGCAGCAGCTCATATAGAAATTATCACACATTTTAAGAAAAGAAAATTTATTTTTTCAATGCATCTTTAATCTGAAATTGTATTAAACACTACAATAAATTTGCAGGAGGACAGTAAAGTCAGAAGGGGACACTTGAGTCCCTGCAGACTTTGCCCTAGAGAGGGAGTTTTAAGAGACATTCGAGCAAGTCCCGTTACATGCATCACTTCAAGGTGGACTACAGGCGCGCTCACGAGTTATGCGCTCTTCTTAAACTTTGCCACTAATGCACGAAGACTGACTCAATACATTAAAACATATACGACTGAAGGACACATATAAGAAGATAAAGGGTAAGCTGAATTAAAGTCTTTGGCCATGCATAGTTAATGGCATTGCAATGTGAATTGATGTTTTTATGATTGTAAAACGCATAATGTCAAGGGAAACTGCGACGTCTGGGTCGGGATGACACGCATGTGATCTTTGAAACTCTACTAGCTTACTCGACGTGGCTTGTTCAGCATCATACGATATATTTATATATATATATATATATATATAATATAATTGCTTTTTATTAAGAAATATTATGCTTTTTAAAGTTTTTTTTCCTTTTTGTAACATTATACAGTAAAGTTTCAGTGGCTTGCATAAGTGAACTTCATTAGTTAAAGGGATAGTTCAGCCAAAAATGTATTATCCCTATGCTGTTATAAACCTGTATGAATTTCTTTTTTCCAATGACCACAAAAGAAGATATTTTGATAAATGATGGTAAGCATACAGCTGATTGTAACCACTGACTTCCATAGTAGGAAAACAAATATTATGGAAGTATTGTGATAAATGATGAAGAAGATATTTTGAGGTTGATGGTACCCATTCAATTCCATCATATTTGTTTATCTACTAGTCAATGGTAACAATTAGCTGTGTACTTCAAAATATAATCTTTTGTGTTCATCAGAAAAAAAAAGAAATTCATGCAGGTTTAGATCAACATGACGATGAGAAAATGATGACAGAATTTTCATTTTTGAGTCAAGTACCCCTTTAACATAAACTAACAATTAACAATTTTACAGCATTTATTAATTTAGCTATAATGTTTATTTCAACATTACAAACAACTGTACCCTATTTACTGATATTAACATGCATTGTTTTGTAAAGCAGCTTAGAAATGCATTGTGAAATGCACTAATTAAATAAATATGACATTTCTTATTAAGATAGGTCAAAGAATGTGAGATTTTTAGCACACAAAAATTAAAAATAAATAAATAAATACATTTGGAAGCCTTATTTGTTACTATTATTCTCTCTACCTTATTTGTTGCAGTTTGTGCCTTTACTTTTTGTTAAAGAAGAGCAAAGAAAATGTTGAACAGGTCTTTCTTGCAGAACTACAGATCACTTCTGAAGCTCTGATGAGAGTGTGACATTACTTTTAATAAAGACAAAAGTCACATCATAATCTACGCTAATGTGTTTAGTCCTTAGTCCCAGGCGAAAAAGTTGTACATTTCCATAATGCACTAAATGTGTTGTAGTAAAACCAGTTGTAGTAAATTTAAGCCCTTCGTATGAAAGATGGGTTCAAGTTTATAACAAGTGGTAACTTAAAATATATATTTTTAATACAGAGATAGTATGTTTAAAGCACATTTTAGTTCATAATTATGGTGTCTCAAAATAGCACAATGAAGTACACTTAAAAATATTTTTTTTGTATTATTAAGTAAAATTAGTGCATGTAAATAGAGCACTTTATTAATGGAAGTGTACTTCTTTTTCACCTGGGCTGTCGTACTGTAGCACATTCTTTACTGTTTTAATCTTCATACTGTATGTTTGTGAAGGTTGAAGATGGACACCTTTAATCACAGAGTAAACACGTATATTGACTCCTGGATGGGACCCAGAGGTAAGACCAGTACCCGTACAGTCTTTCCTGGTGTCTTTTGCATTTTTGATGGTGTGCTTTTATTTGGCAGACATCTTTGATTTTACCAATCTGACAAACTTTCTTTGGGACTTTTCAGATCCCCACATAATCATTATTTGTTTCAATCTGTTAATATTGATAACAATCACAAAAATTGTTTCTTGATATCATATTGCTGTTGCATATGTGTGAGGACGATTTTGATTTATCCATTACAGATCTTAGGGTTCGAGGATGGCTTCTACTGGATGACTACATCCCCACTTTTATCTTTACTATTATGTACCTTCTGATTGTGTGGATGGGACCAAAATATATGAAGAACAGACCGCCATATTCCTGCAGAGCCCTGCTAGTGCTGTATAACCTTGGACTGACGCTTCTGTCACTCTACATGTTCTTTGAGGTTGGTTAACTGCACGTAGATTTCAGTTTGCTGCTACATTTCGCACAAGGTATGCGACATAAATCTTTATCATTAGCAGGATCCATTTAAAGTCCAATTTATACAGATGTGTCCATATGGGGTGTACTTTAATGGTCTAGATTACTCAACTGTATGATGTAACAGGAAGTCTTTTGTGCATTCACAAAACAGTCAAGATAACTTTTGTTGAAGGTTTGCCTCTTGTGCACTTGCTGCATTTAGTTTGTCATCATGTTGTTGTACATTGGTGCATTCTTCAAAATAAACACAAACACCTAGTGAGTGTCCTCCATAGGCAGCTTTTGCATGACAGGTGCAACAGAACAGATGATTGATGCGCACCTGAAAGTTCAAAGTTCTGCCTTGCAAAGTTCTAAGTTCCACCATAAAAAAATACCAAGAGTGCACCATAAACACAGAAAAATAAATGGGGAAGGTCCATTTATCTGGGTAAAAAGCACAGTAACGTTTATATTTCTCAACTGATTTCAATGACTTACAATCATTTCGGAGTAAACAATGTTTTCATAAGTAATTGCTACAACAAAGTTTTTTGGTTCATAATTGTTGAAATGCCCTTAATTTAATATATACTGATTATGCAGGGGTGCACATAACTTGTGCACATGTGCAATTACAATTAAATAATTGAACCAGACACTGCTCTAAAATGTGTTTTTGCATACCAGCGTTGCTGGAATTTTGTTACAGTGCAAATTTACTGCAACATAAAGGATTTTTTTAGGGATGCATCGATAGGATTTTTTTGGGCCGATACCGATACCAATTTAAACAGACAACTTCTGGCCGATGCCGATACCGATATTAAACACTTGTATACAATACTATACAGTTGGTCTATTTGCTAGTTTATTTCTGCATCAAATTATTTTTACTGAAAATGGATTTGATCTAATTAACATTCAACTGACCAACATAATAAGAGAGGCACAAATTAAGCTAAAACAAATATAAGAAGACAGCATGACAACCTTCAAAGGTGGTTTTTGCTATTCAGCATTTATTTTATTAACAACATTAACTCGTTTTTTACATATAATGGATTTCTTTATGCAGTTAATTAATAAACAATCGGTATCGGCCTTTCTCATGCCATTGCCGATATGTTGATGGTTTAAAATTCATAAAAAATTGGCCGATAAATATCGGCGGCCGATACATCGGTGCATCATTAGATTTTTTGCATCATTGGTAAGATAATTACAAACCTGTTATTGGACAATTAAAAAATTTAAGATTTACTCACGCGTGGTTTGATAAGTTTTGTTTGCGTGTGCCTCTAAAGCGTGAGCGTGATTCGCATCCCAAGGCTCAGTAAGCAAATGGAAAAAACAGCAAATGCCAACTGAGTTTGTTTTCTTGCAGTTAAGCGGACATTTAAAACAAAATTATCTCAAAATGACCTGATTATAGTAGGAAAAGTCTTATAAATATAAGCAGAGAAATAAAATGTGTGTCTAAAAATATTTTGGATCCGTGCATTTAAAGTGACAGTACACCCAGATTTTTTTGAGTATATTTTATGAGTATATTTTATGTTAATCAACATTATGAAATTCATAATTTCCTTGTTTTGACTGAATAACTTTAATAAGGATTAATCCAATTCACACACCATAGAGACTATGCAGTATTATCGGATTAGTTTATTTAGTTTCTGTACAGTACCTAAATATACAGACCAACCTGAAAACATGAACAGCACTGTTTATTTCAATTGAATGTTTGTTCTGTTGTATTTATTTGTGCTATTGCTTATAATAATAATATTATCATATGGCATACATTTTAACTTGAGCTTTTGTTAAATATCAGGTCAGTGTACTTAAATGAACATTTTACTGAAATATAAACTGTTGGCACCATGAATGCCAGGTTCTGTAATGTACCTGTCTATGACGTAATTGACAGGTGTCAAGTAATAAAGTACAAATACTTTGTTACCTTACTTAAGTAGAAATTTTGGGTTAATAATAATAATGGTAACTGTGAGGACTTGGTATAGATGAACCCAATCGCAGACAGGTGAATAAACTCAGACACTTTATTTACACAAAACAGAAAAAGAAAACCCACGAGGGGGCAAAACAACATAAACAGGAAAATATACTAAGACTTGAAACATTAAACAAAGAACAAGACTAGACTGGACTGGACTGGACTAAACACTAAATATACAATGGCAAACTTGACTAGACTAGACTTACAATGTATTCACAGGCAAGGCAACGCAACGCAACGCAACGTAACGACACTGGATACAAAACAAACGTGCACAGGACAGCAAACACAAGGGTATTAAATGAGGAAGCAAATCAATGGGGAACAGGTGCCATGAATCAAACAATAATGGGACAATTAATGAGGAAACAAGGGGGCAGGGTCAGGAGACGAGACAGAAAGCACATGGCTTAAATAAACAAGGCCAGTGCTTTCACACAAAACATGGGCCTGTCATGATCCTGCCTCATGACTAATACTAAAACATGGACAAGAGGGCAGAATCATGACAGGTAACACTTTAGTGTAGTTTATAACTCTCACTATATTAACTGGTTGGTTATTAGCATTGATAGTACTGCATATTAGCTGTTTATTACTTAAAATGCACATATTAAAGGAACACGCCCACATTTTGGGAATTTCGCTTATTCACCGGAACCCCCAGAGTTAGATAAGTCCATACATACCTTTTTCATCCGCATGCATGCCTTAACTCTGTCTGACACAGCCCCCACTAGCTTAGCTTAGCACAAAGACTGAAAGGGAATGGCTCCAGCTAGCATACTGCTCCCAATAAGTGACAAAATAACGTGAACATTTTCCCATTTATATGTTTTGATTTGTATAGTCACATTGTGTACAAATAACAAGGTCATATGCGACACAGACATCTTTTAACAGTATACATACTGGGAACTATATTCTCAGAAGGCGACGCACTGCTACGTGGGTGGAGTGATTTGCTCGCAGCACCTGAGAAGCCCCCTGGTGAGGAGCAGAGAGTTCGATCAGAGCTGTGCAAATCACTCCGCCCAAGTAGCATTAATCCAGGACTTATATATATTAGGACATTTAAGTATTTTTATAAGTTAAACTTACAAAAAACATTACAGATGTGCATCTTGAGAAAAAACAACAGCACTGATATATATGTTAAGATGTGTTGTTTTTTAATTAAGGTATGCATTTTAGTCTGGGACTAGGATAAGGCCTCTCTGGGAAACAGCCCTGTTGAGTTCTCTGAGGTATACCGAATTTAGTAGTCACCCAGCAAGCAAAAACCAAGACGTTGAAATGATGGCTAACTATAGACCCAATATAGACCGGCTATGAGTAACCCACTTCTACCCTAAATAGCCTTAAATTTGGTTACATGCCATTTTTGCCAAAATAACTTGAAGATGTATGATATTCCAACATGTAGGCAAAGTCAACAGGTGTTCAAGGTGTTTGCTTTCATTTGTTTTAAACTTATACGTATCGTCTATTCTTGGGCTATGGTAGACGTCTATTAGATTTTCACTGACAGCCCAAATTTAGCCTGGTTTTAGCCCAAATTGCTTGCTGGGCAATAATGATTAAATAAGTTATACGTAACTAATTAGTTATTAGTAGGGGCTACAGTGTTAATGTAGCATTAACCATTTGCTCTGCATTAGTTGCTTTCTAACTATTTACAGTATTATGTATGGAAGAGTATTTAACAGTGTTACCGGATGAAGTCAAAAATTATCATGTTTGCCTCTGTCTACAGCTTGTGATGTCAGCGTATCAGGGCAGGTACAACTTCCTCTGCCAAAATACCCACAGTGGAGGCGAGGCGGACAATAGGGTAAAACAACAAAACTACAATTTTTCAAGTTTTCTCATGCATCACCCATAAACATTGTTTCGTTTTATTGAGAAAAGTATTCATAACAGTTTGTTTGGCGACAGATACTGTATGTCATTTCTTGGTATTGTAATTTTATATTACTGCTGTTGAAATTTGGCATTTTTCTTGCCTCTTTTCACAGATGATAAATGTCCTGTGGTGGTATTACTTCTCCAAACTTATTGAGTTTATGGACACGTTCTTCTTCATCTTGAGGAAGAACAGCCATCAGATCACCTACCTGCATGTTTATCATCACGCCACCATGCTCAACATCTGGTGGTTTGTCTTGAACTGGGTGCCATGTGGTCACTGTACGTTTTTTGAAGAAAAACTGCTGATGTTTTTGTGAAAGGACCTTAGGCTACATGTAAAAATGCTGAATTAGATACATTAAAGCTAATGCAAAGAGGACAAAAATACAGTCTGGCACATTAGATGAAAAGGGGGTTTATTTACTGTACTGTATCTTTTGCTTTAAGACCATAAGAACTGTGGCAAACATCTCCCTGATGCTTTAAAAATGCCTAGCTGAAAGATTCTGTACTGTACAGTACAGTGCTACAAATATAATGCCATGAATAGGTCCTATTAATCATTGACTAAATTTGACCATTTGCTTTAAAAACAGCTTTTGGTGACAGTCATTGGCAGTGTCGGCGCCAGAGAATACAGAATGAGCGGGCCTCCTGTTTTACTGTGGGGGCACCTGGTTCATCTTATTATTTTATTATTATTATTACTACATGGCACTGTAAAATGCTTGGTACTGATTGGTCAGTCACAACATTCAAAGGTATTTTATTCCTTGAACAACCGCCTGAAACACAGCTTAACCCGGGTACTGCGAGCGAGTCACGTTAACAGAGACAGTTACGAATTAATACAGAATAAATATGCATAATTAATCACGTATATGAGATTGTATTTACAATGATTAAACCGAATGTTCGTCTTTTGACTTTTTACTTGTTTTAACGCGTCTGGAAACGTTTTCTCAGAATGTTTGTATTTCTTTAAAATAAGCTAATAAAAGACATCAAATCAAAATGCTATGTATATATTTAATCATATAACGTTAGCAACTAGCCGTGAAATTAGCGGGATTGTTACAGCCAGCCAAGTTGTTAAATAAATCCCTCACTATAGTAAAACCATAACTTATAAAGACGTTAAAGTGCAAGACTATAACTCACGCAAATCATAAAGACCAGTACATAACCAAATAACAGCAAAAGAAAACAATGTTACTGACATATCTAACACCAGAATGAACTATGCGTTTTACCTTCAGAAGAGCTGCAGGCGACGAGAGGACTTTTTTCAACTTTTTAAGAAGGTCCTTTTATTTGTCGCGAAATTTCTTCGTCTTGCTCAAATGCCAAGACTTACAAGTATACATTATTTAGACAGAAAATGAGTTCTCACGCATGGCGATTGAGCCCCCGAACGTGACAGTGGCTGCGTGTATGTAACTGGCTGACTATGTTAGCATTGCATTGTGGGTTAGTATTTTAATTATTATTTTGTATTAATTATACTCCGAATTTTAATCAATATTCATTGTATAACCAAATGTATTTGCAGCACATTTTTTTTAATTATTAAGTTCATTGTTATTTTGAGAAGTAAGGGGGCACAGTGACTCAAGTGGCCGGGCCATGCCCCCTAGGGCCCGCTCGTGGCGCCGACACTGGTCATTGGTGCAGTTTTTAAGATTAAAAGGACATTTTGGAGATGTTTCGATTTGATTAGTTTTGTCTGTGAAGTTTCTGTTCCATCCGAAAGACGTGCTTGAGCCATTTTATCCTACAATGCTTGATCTCTATCACTTTACTAATCATTTTGGTCTTCTTTCATAATTTAGCATTAGAGATCCTCTCTCTGGCCAGAAGATGTTGCAAATCCTTCTGAGGCAATTGTTGTGAAAAACTTCACTCTCAATGACACGCCAACATTCTGACCCCTACAGCAGAACAGATTTGACCTTGCTGTTGTATAATCTTATATTGGTTCTGAGGCTGTACTGTGTTTCCATATGGGCTGAAGTCTAGCGAATCCATTGCGCGCATTGTTTAACTTGCTTTGATGTCCTTAACTACAACGTTGTCCTTGCTCAACTTATTAAAGTTAATGGCAAAGAATAATGTTTGGAAATCTAGATGGATTTTCCTCCTAAGCCACTAAAACAATAATTCAAAGATAAATAATCTTAAAGCATTTTTTTAGTAAAGTATCTAATGTGCCTATAGACAGTAATGTATTCATGATATATAATGTTTATTTAAAAAATGTAAACCTTGTTTTACATGAAAGTTAATGTGATAACAAGGCCTGTATGAAATCTGCACTTGCAGATATTTGCAGAAAAGCCTGTGGACTGCAGCGTCCATCACATGGTGTTCAGTTTAGGCATATGACATTGAAGTACTGGGAAAGAGAGTCTTATAGAGCAGTCTACACTTTAATGTCATAAATCAGTCTACACAGCTGCGTGGACACCAACTATGACATATATTGTACTTTCTTATTTCTTATGTCTAAGATTCCTGTTTACAGCTAAGTGTTTATTAATACAGTAATGCTGCAATATAAATATTATAATAATTGTAATATTTTCATCTCCCAGTGTCTACGCACCTTTTAACACTTTAAAAACCATTCAAAATTATTCGGTCTGCAGATTCCATCTGGCCCTGTTGATGACTCTTGTTATTGAATATTTTAAATGCAGTAATTAATCCAAATGTCTCTTTTCCTTCCATTAGCGTATTTTGGGGCAACATTTAACAGCTTCATTCATGTACTGATGTATTCGTATTATGGGCTGTCTGCTGTCCCAGCCATGAGGCCGTATCTGTGGTGGAAAAAGTACATCACTCAAGGGCAGCTGGTAAGTGCCCCATTAATCCATCAAAATGATCTTTTACAACTCAATTCTTTGATTTTAAAACATTTCCAAATGACTCTTTCTGACTTAGAGCTATTTGTTAGATTATTATTACCATTCAGTGGTGGGCCATGACGGCCAGAAAAGCCTTTTCTGCTGGCTAAACATTATCTGAATCACTGATTTATATTTTTATATATTTTTCCATGAATGTGTATTAAATGAACCCCCATAATAGTCTGTTATCTTTTCTCTTGCACAGAAAAAATAACTTTATAAAATCCTCGTAACAATTTCCACAAACTTGTTAGATTAAATAAAGTTAGATTTAATCGTTTAGGTAAAGTCTTTTACTTTTTTTAAACATACTGAACGATTGCTGTCCTTAAAAGATTAGCTAAAACTGGTGTAGGGTAGATTGTATTTACTGTTTGTTATATTCTTTTACATAGTTGTATGGACTTAGTTACTCTTAGTGTAATTAATGACATTATAACACAAAATTCATGACTGACTAACTCAGTCATTGAATAAACTTGATTCTCCACAGAAACACATTACATGAATTGTCATTACTGTGGAGAGAAATACAATATGATGTGCTGAACAGAGTTTCATGTACAAGAACAAGTAAAAAAAAATTAAAAACTACTATAGGTTGTGGTGTTTTTTTTATAAAGATATATTAATTTTTACTCTGTCCTACCCTTAACTTATATGAATTAAAACATACCTCTCTTTTCTCAATGTGTGCACTTCATCTTTGTACAGCTTGTCGTGAATGTGTTAGCATTTAGCCTAGTACCATTTGTTTATTTGGATCCAAACAGAGATGAATTTAGAAGCCAACAAACACTTCTATGTTTTCCCTATTTAAAGGGAAAGTTGACTTTAAAATTAAAATTCTGTCATCATTTCCTCATGTTTTTCTAAACTTGTATGATTTTTTTTCTGATGAACACAAAAGAAGATATTTTAAGAAATGATGGTAAACACACAGCAGATAGTATTGTGATAAATGATGGAAAAAAATATTTTGGTAAATGATGGTAGACGGTACCCATTAAATTCCATCATATTTTTTATTCCTACTATGGAAGTCAATTGTCACTATCTTCTATCTGGGCGTTTACCATTATTTATCAAAATATCTTTTTTGTGTTCATCAGAAAAAAGAAATTCATACAGGTTTAGGAAAACATAAGGTTAAGTAAATGATGACAGAATTTTCATTTTAAAGTGAACTATCCCTTTAAAGTCTGTTACACGAGTAGTTACACAGGTAAGTATGATGGCACAAAATAAAACGTGGCAATGTTCTTAGCGGATAAAAAATGAGAACTACTGTATATTGTATGGAATAAGTGCACTTAATTTCAGTGCTTATCAGCCATACAATAAAGTTATAATTTTTTATTAACGATTAAGTGCATGCATTGAGAAAAGAGAGGTATTCATTTGTTTAAGTTAAGGAAAGATATAATAAAATATCGTTAAATGGTGGTGTTTTCCTTTAAGCTGTGTCCTCATTAGGGCTGTCCTCAACTAAGGATTTACACATTCTAATGTGGAATCTTTCTATAGTCAACTGAAAGTCGAATCATCTATGTGTGTGAATGGGTTGGGAGGGGCACGACACTAGGTAGTCAACAGGCGGGTTAAACTATTTTTATTTTATTTTACACACTGCACACAGCAACAACTTTTAATAAAGCGACCACAACTGCCTGCCAACTGACAGTCGACTGACAATGGCTTTCTTATTTAGGTTCAAATAAAAGGTAATGTGGATAAACATTCGGAAAACATTTTCTCATAACAGTTTAAAACCACGATCAAAGTACAGAACATCACACAAATATATAAAAGAACATTTTGATAAATAAATCTAAAAAACCTGCATAGAGAGGAAAATAACACACTGACTGCAGACAGGATTTGCATTTGACAAATTGCGTAATTTATTCAGCAAAAATTGCCTCTGCCAGCATGCTTTAAGTGCAGTGCAACATCAACACAACGAAAAACAATAAAAAGCATTTATTTACAGAATTAAATTAGAACAGAATATACATTTATTTCTTATAATAAATAAATAAATAAAGTCAGAATCAAGTCACAGGGAGCAAAATAAATGTGTGCAAAATGTCAATGTGCAGGGGAACATATATATAAAAAACACAAGCCACAGTTCAACACCCTGAGTGATGAAAAAAAAATTAAAACAACGAAAGTTTAGCCACTTTCTCTTTTTAACTGCCGAAACAACAATAAACGCTAAAATGGCAGTTTTTTAGCTAAACATGCTGAAATGTTTGAAAACACTTGTACCCTACCCAATCGAATAAAATCCAGTCTTATACTCTTGTGTGCGTTTGAGTCTTTTCATATTGTGTACGGGGAAAACCAACTTGTTAACGTTGGCCGGCAGCAGTGCGCTCCTGGTTTTTCTGATAATAATCCAGCCTTGGAGAATTTTTTTTCTGATGGTGTGGAAGTAGATGGGATGCTTTGGAATCTCTTTGTGGCCCTGGACAGCTCTCCTTGTTCTTTTGCCATCATTCCAGTGGTCATGTACTGCTTTTTGTAGTGTCCTTTAAATAAGCCCTCATCTCACTGTCCCCTGGCTGTTGCTCCTCTTCGTCACTAGACAACAGTATCGACATCACTTGGTCTTTCTCTTTTTCCTTTCTTGAAGGGCCTGCAGTATCACACTCCTCCACCAATTCACTGTCATCACCTACCTCCTGTACAGGCTTGGCAGCTAAACTCTCAGCCAGATTTTTCAACCACAGTATACGCCTCATTCCTTTGCTTGTCATCAGTGAAAAAAGAAAGCTTCTTAAAGCGTGGGTCAAGAATTGCAGCCTTAATATAAATATTGCTCTCCAAAAGACAGCTTTTAAGCTCCTATCATCTGTCAATCTCCTCTGTCAGGGTAATCTTGAGGGTCTTAGTAACAGTGCCGTCATCTTCATATACTACCAAGTGTCGTTTCTTAATCTTCATAAGCATCAGCACAGCTGAAACTGCACTCCTTTGTTGCTGCTTTAGCTCTCGTTGTTTTTCTGCAAGACGCTGTGATGGCCTTTGCGCTTTTTTGAAGTGTGAAACAAGGCGCCTTGCAGCAGCAACAATGCGACACACGGGATCTTACTTCAATGCGCTGTTAATGCACAATTGCAGTGTATGCCCAGCACAACGGACTACCTGTACAGTTCCCCGCGATAGGTCTTGGGACAGTTGATTGGTGCATGCAACCATATTCGTTGCATTGTCATGGACAACAGAAACGATCTTAGTACCAGGAATGTCCCAATCAGAAATGACTTCTTTCAGTGTTTGTGAAATATGTTCTGCTTTATGACTTTCTTCAATTTTGTTTGTTGCTGCTAACACAAAAATTTCCAGTCGCCAGGCTTCAGTAATTAAGTGGGCCGTAACTGTAAGATACACCGCATGCATAATCATCTCTCTTTTGGGATCTGTGATCAAGTGTGCGCATTAATTCTTTAAAACATTCACCTTCCATAACATTCACTGGCCTCATGTCGAGCGCAATATACCCTGCAATTTTGTCCGTGATTTCTCTTTTCCTTTTCTCGGACAATGGCGGTCTCAAATCTAGCTTTCTTTGAGTTAGTTTTGGCGCAGCTCCGGTACCACTACTAGATGGACTGACATTCGTCAGTCTGATACTGTGGGTGAATCTAGAAAAAAGACGAACCAATTTTAAATCCCAACATATGATATTGCTATTCATAAATTAAAAGTGCCATTATATATGAAAGAGTGAACCATGAATGCAAATACTGATAAAATGTGTAGCCTGAATGCACTGTAACAAATGTTTGAATGTGGATAAATTTAAAATATATATTTTTTCTGTAATAGACAATAGATGTAAAGCAGGACACTGATGGCTGTTCCCTCTCATACTTTAGGTTCAGTTTGTTTTAACTATGTTTCAAACATCTTGTGCTGTGGTTTGGCCATGTGGTTTCCCAATGGGCTGGCTGTATTTCCAGATCACATATATGATCACACTAATCTTGCTCTTCACAAACTTCTACATCAAGGTAAATGAATTGTCATTTTAACATTTGAATGTCAACGTTATTAAATGGTTTTGCTTAAAAATGCTAAAAATTTTTGTTGTTTTCTTCACAGACCTATAAGAGGAAAGGGGGATCTCGAAAAACAGATTACTCAAATGGATCAATAAATGGGCACACTAATGGGGTGACATCTAATGAGAAGGCTAAACACAGGAAACCACGAACAGATTAATGGCAGTTTCTCCTCCCGTTGTTTGCATCTGTGTAACACAGCAACAAAAATAAAAAGTTTAGCTTTACTTAACCAATGTAGTAGAGCAGCTGTAAATATCAACTTACCAAGCTGAAACCATTTCATCTTTACGAGATTCTTGCACATCACAGCCTGTTTTTATTCATATTGAAATAAAAACATAGGGGCAGAGAGCTAGACAACAAATAGGGTCCAAGTAATTTTTCATATAAATAAGAAGCTAACCATAATGCAATAATTTGCATTGGTGACTAAAATAAACTTGTTGTTTGTAGATTTGAAGACATCTATTAGTAATATCATGTATCAGAGGGATTTTTTAAACATAGAGAAGCATAGCACATTAACTGAGCAGTCAAAACACAATAGTAGCCCTCAGAGAGAAAGATGATCGTAACAGGATTAGTGAAGAGTTGTTATTGTTTGAGTAAAACAATGCAAAACATAAATGGTTTAAATAAAGTTATAATATTTTTACTCTCTTGAATAAAAAAATGACCCATCTTTGAGCTTTCCTGTTTATGACTTCCGGTGAGTCACTAACGCTAATGGTATTGCCAAGGACACAAGTGCGCCGTTTTGACTGGCTGTTTAATGTTTATTATGAAATCCAGGAAGACCGACATAATAGCCAATACAAACGCAGTAAATCTCTACAAATCATTTGTTTTAACCACAATCCATGCACAAGAACTGAATGTGTAAGTTATGTGGCACACATGCACTCATGATCTGGTTTTACAAATCCATCCAGTAAAACCTTTCATAGAAACTGCCAAGTAAACAATAAATAGAATAATAATTGTTTAAAAACAACTAATATTATGCTGATAAAAATATGCTGGTTTAGCTGATTTATTTATTCTGCTACTATATATTATTACAAAAATGCGATTACAGCACAGAATATATACGACATTATCTGCTTAGTTAATGTTTATAATAGTTTGTAATGTATTTGTGCGTACTTTGGTTATGTTTTGAATAAAAAAGCAAATACTTTAAAAAGCAAATAATTTCATAAGCTCATGTTTCCACCTAGTGCGTAAGAAGCAAAGTAATAATATTTTCATAAAACGAAAACACTACTTAATATATGGAGCAGTTTATTATGGTTTGTTCAACTAACTTACAATGTGTTGAATGAGAAAGATAAGTTACTGCTGACTGTGTCGGATCGAATGACGCTCGACGTGTCGCCATAAACAAGTCCATTAAAAATTGGCATAAAAAAAAAACTCACACCAGAGTTGTGATATTTTAAACCAGCACCTGAAAAGTTAAAAACACAAAGTCTTGGTAAAATCCTTGTACAAACACTTGACTGACTTTCCCATTGTAAAGATACTGGTATGTCTCTGTGCTTTTATATTTGCTCATTGAAGACCCGTCACCTCCGATCAATAACACGAAATGATTGAATATATCTTCATATATCAAGCCACTTCTTCATTTCATTCTCACACTCAATTTATACATGGCAGGTGTAGTAAATATTAACTGTTTAAATCATGTTTTATGCGTGCTCCCACTACACTGTTTTCTACCGGCTGGCTACTTAACAGGAAGTCTCGGACCGGCAAGGAAATACGTCACATCACTTCAGTGTTCGAGAAAAAGGTGGATAGTGAAAAATGGGAGTCACATACCACAAAGAATCGAGATGTATACACTTTAATTTAAGATTAACAAGCGATGATGAATTGTGCACAAAAAGACCAGCAGTATGCATTTATAAAGTAAATAAGGTTAATTATGTTTCCTGAGTAAATGCAAAAAACAGCAGAATTTTAATGTAAGGTAATTTATTTTGGCTGATTCAGTTGTCAGAAGACGTACATATCGTGTCCATATATATATATATATATATATATATATATATATGTATTCTTATAATAAGAGCATGATAGATCTTAATCTATCTATGAAACAAAACCTAATGCTTTTAGCTGCAATTAAGACTATTGGATTCTAAAAATCTCATACCATCCGTTTACATTCATAAGAAAAATCTGGAAGCAGAAGGGAGAGTGAGAGAGGATGGCAGTAAAGTGTCTGCATGCATCTCATGTCGCCCTACAGTGGGCGTTCCGAAAAGGCTGTGTAGCTCTTCACTCGTGCAAAAAACAGAGGCGTGTACATTTTGTCCACATCAAATGCAGTGACGACCGTCTCTCCAGTTGATCTGTGTGCAGAAAAAGAAGCAGTGAAGATTGCGGTCTTTAACTCTTAAAGATTCATTTTACAAAAATGTTACAGCTATTACATACATATTTTTCATTAAACGAGAAAAACAACAGACAACAACAGGAAAACTCTTTACAATTTGAATCCAGCACATTAGCATTCAACACAAAATGGTTGCTGTTACGGTTTGCTTACTAACGTAATTTTACATTTATGCATTTGGTAGATGCTTTAATCCGAGGCAAAGCATTCAAACTATACATTATCAGGATACCTGTGTGTGTGTGTGTGTAAGACAAAGTTGTTGCATTACGTGCATGTTTGAATCAGTTTACAACACAATCAAACATTTGCATTACTTTAATCAAAATCTTATTTTAGTACCGATGTAGTTTATACAACAGAGATGTCATATTAAAGATATTGGATATAACAAGGCGCCAGAGTGCCATCAGGCCTGTATAGTGTTAAATTAACACACCTTGGTGGTATATAAACCACACTCATTGGTTTTATATGTCAAAAACATTATTAGTAGTATGCAATTCAGAATTCAGCTTCTGCCTGTTCTTCACTGTAAGGTTTATTCATTAAAGGTCACATTCTTTTTGCTCCCAACCCCAGTTAGTGTGTAATGTTGCTATAATAGCATAAATAATACCTGTAAAACTATAAAGCTCACTGCCAGGCTGTGTGGTGTTCTGAGTTCTACAGTGGCTTTGTTTTTTTTGTTGGCAATACACATTGTGCATTTGCAATCACACTGAAAACAGTCCCCACAACTGTCTTTCCCTCATTAAATGGACAAAAAAGTCAAATTTTTGCGTCCCACATAATAAAGTCAGTCTTTTCTCATTTTTGAACAAGCTCTTTAGCATCTGACTGAATCTAAAGGACTAAATGTGTGAGATACCTGTAGGTGATATGGCATGAATGATGGATCCAAACCAGTTTGTTAAAGCGTGGACGCCCTCCCGAGGACAACTGCAGTCCTACATGGAAGGAGTGTTCTGCTTCAGGGACTGGGTTCCGCCTGCAGAACCGGCTCCTCTGGTAGTCTGCCACCTTCTGTTTAAAGATGATCTTCAAATTAATTTATCGGTTTAATGAAAATGCATGGCCATGAAACTAAATTACATTTTTCCAAATTACATCTACAGTAACAAATTAAGTAATACTGTGCAATAAGGTATTATGTGTAAACATAAGTGTAACTATATCAGTAGTTCTATTCTATACCTATATAGCATTTATTAATCTTAAATACATCCTGATTAAAATTAACTAAAGTATTTTCAACTTCAAACATTAGTATATGCCCATACATCAACTGGCCCGCTATGCTACCAAAACAAAACATTTGTGTCTCTGCATGTGTAAGCGCAGATTTGCGCAGAAGTACATTTTACTGACGTAAGTTGAATTATTGTAATTGTTTCATGATTGGTTACTAACCCCATCAATCAAAACTTTGCTGGATAGGCAATGGCAATTCGTCTAGTCCAGTGGTTCTCAACTCCAGTCCTCGGGCCCCCCCTCCCAGAACATTTTAGATATCTCCATATATAAAACACCTGATTCAGTTCATCAGCTTGTTAGTGTCTTAATTAAGGAAATGTTTCAGACATTCTGGAAGGAGCCTTCCTATAAGGAGACATCAAAAAATTCTTGGGGGGTGGGGTCTGAGGACTGGATTTGAGAACCTCGCTTACCCAATGTGCGCTTCCAGGACATTTTAAGTTCTCAAACCTTATCTAATTGGATAAAACAGAAAAATAAACAAATCATCGGAACACTCTAACAAAGCAGAAAGAGATGCATTTTCAGTGATCGTGAAACATTGTGCATGTAAACAAAGAAGGATCTTACAGGATTTTTCCCTAATTTTCTTGTATTGGATTGAAATGTCGGTTGGGTTATGAAGAATGGACCTTTACGTTGCAATGTACTAGTGTTAATTTTGTCACCTATTTTTAATTTAGTCTTAGTCTTAGTCTTGTGTATATCTTTTTTTGTTAGTCAAGTTTTAGTCGACTAAAAGTCTCGTCATTTTAGTCTAGTTTAGTCAACTAAAAGTCTTGTTATTTTAGTCTAATTTTAGTCAAAAGAAGACTTCATATATCTTAGTCAAGTTTTAGTTATAACATTTTTGTCTTTTTAAAAATAAATTATTTCTGAGATTATTTCTGATAACCATTTCAGTCAAAGTGTGTTACACACATCTCAAATATTGGTTAAATGTCATAATCACCTGACAAAATATACTTGTTGAATGATGTTGAATGCAACTTTGTTAATGGCGGTGACGTATCTCTATCGCGTGTAAATTGCGTCACCATTAATTCAGTGATGAGCGGTAAGAAAGCACCCAGACAGCGATCAGTTACAAATAATAAGCTTTTGTCCTCACAATATACTCTACATTCAGAATACTTGAATAATATAAGGTACATCAACAATGTTGGTAAATAGCGAATGTGGATCAGAAAGACAAGCCGTCTAAGTTACTGAAGACAACAGGTGCACGAGAATACGACACAAAAACATCAACACAATGCTGCATAACACTAAACTTTTTAGCTGTTTGTGAAATATTAATCATAATGTATGTGGGCTCGTTTTACACATGAGACTCCTTTTACCTGATCACGTATGCCTTTTCAATAGTAGAATCGCGCTGCGTGTGCGTGCAATTGTTGAAAAACCATATGAAGATTATTTGATACAAAATCCGATGGAAACAACAGAGAAATATCAATATTTCTCATAGGCCTATGTAATACGTTTGTGGACTAAAAATGCTAATGGATGTTATATTATGAACACTTAGCATGGAGATTTCAGCAGCTCGGGGTTGTCTAGAATTATGACAGACGCACAGTTTCATAATAAGAGCACGCAGCCTTTTTATGAATGAATTCACATTTAAATATGACATCTTTGCATAAAATGTAGTAGAGACGATTGTAGACGAAAATGAAGAGAGTTTTTATCTTAGTTTTTATTTTATGCAAAACATTTTAGTCTCGTCTTTTTTCGTCAACAAAAATGCATGTTAATTTAGTCTTAGTCAGCGTTTTTGAACATTGGCGCAGTCTCGTCATCGTTTCGTCTTTGTCATGAAAAAAAAAGGTCGTTGACGAACATATTTCGTCTCGTCTCGTCTCGTCTGACGAAATTAACACTACAATGTACTCTGAAGTTTTTTGGATATGTCTGAAGAAACACATATACTGATGTATCGATCTTGCCGAATCAGGTACTCAAGATGGCGGTAGATGAGTTTGAGAAGTAAGTGACGTACGCTGTTAACGTCATCTGATATTCATGTATTCTCGATTCGTGATATCTTGATGTCATAAACAGATCGGTTTGCATGTAACAGGCCCTACTCAAACCTGCCAGAGCAGGACTTAAACTGGTGATTGGTCCGGCACTGGATTTGAGTCTCTACAAAAAGGTCATGGCCTCTAGTGTCTAACGCTAGAGCACCTCTTGAAGTCGGACAGTGAGGTTTGCATTACTGGACAGCTCTCACACACTAACTGGCCTCTTTTACATGCATGGCGCTACATGAAGTTGAACACATAAGTTATAGCCATGCTTGGAGTTCATAAAAATGTCACCGGCCAGCTGGTGATGGGCACCGATTGATGCTTGAACAAATGAGTATATGTTGATAGAGCAACAATTGCAGGAAAGAATAAGCAATGAGCAAACTAACCTCCTCTTTTTTCTTGGAGACAACAACATACACTTTGGTTTGATTGTCTGTATCCTGGGATAGCCGATAATGGCCGAACAAGATGGATTCAATCCTGGAGAAATTAAACATTTGACATCAGCTTTCTCACTGGATTTCAAAAGAAACGTGGCATCAACAGAGTGAAATGCTGTTATCTAGGCCTAAAACTGGTTCAAACATACCTGGAGTTCTTGCTGCGCAACCTTGGAACAGCAGCCAAGGGTTCTTCAGGTGTGGTTAACATCATCACCTGGCCACCGGGAAAGAAGCGGAGGTACCTGAAACATACAATCTCGTGAAACCCTGATATTTAATGAATGACCACTGAAGACTACCATGAGACCGAAAAGACTATAGCTCACCTGTAGTACTCTACCTGGTGCCAAGCCCTGTAGAAGCCATCAAGAGACTCTTCACCCTGACGGATGTATGAAGTTTTACTGATGTAAACTCCTGGACGGAACCACAGGTGTTTTGTTAAACACTGTATATGCATCATATGGTAGGATCTAGAAAGTCACACCTGATCAAACATGTGCTTACCATCAAAGCGTACACGAGGCCTTTCTAAAAACATCTCTCTCCACGATGAGAATGGCAGCATTTTAGTGCAGCTTCGTCCCCATACTCTCAAACAAGCAGATCGCCAAATCTCAGGGTCCCTGAAAAAAAGACCAACAGTTAATTCCGATTCTTAAATATGATTGGAGATGCTGAAACAGGAAATTAACTGCATTGGGATGCTTGTATTTTCAGTTTTGAACTGTTTTGTATCACTTCACATCAGAGGCGTGCCCCCTTGGTTTTTTGAGCCTCAAAATCAAAGAAGCGTCCATTAATCTGTTATTTGTCTTTTAATCTGTTTAATATGCACAATATTATTAATTATGTGCTGCATCCTTGTCACTTTTCGGAGATTTTCGCCGTTTTGATAGTGTTTTGATCGTGTTACATTACTTTATGCTGGCGGCAGGCACTGCATTCAGCGCAGTCGCTGATGTCATCAACGTCTGAGCGCGTTCACGACCTCTTTGCTGTTGCTGCTGCTGCATTTTGCTATCTGAGGAATTAAAACGTGGAAGAAACGCCCACAACATTTCCAAACCCCAGTACGGTAATGTGCAGTTAACCCCCTCTGTGTATGGTTTAAAATGTGACCGTCTCAACGTTATATTAGTAGAGATTTCTAGATTCATCTTCTTGGTACAACGCCAAAGTTCGCCAAAGTTCACGGGGACGCGGAATATCACACATGTTCACATTAGGTAAAGTTGAATGCAAAAATCCATTTCTCTAATAATTTTTATCTAAAGATTTTTTGAATCATTTTTGAACATGAAATTCAATCACGTGGCTATAGCTTATGTCATTTTCGTTGTTTATAAACTTTATGGATTTAAAATTACATTAATTTTATAGGATTGTGCAGTTGTTGTGCAAAATGCATTGACACAATTAAACAAGTCATTAAACAAAACGTGAATAAACAAAACATGCCATTCCAGATGTAAATATGATGCCAACATGTCATTATTCCGATTGAATAGTATTTGATATGAAAGTTAGTCAACACTTTTATTTTGGAGGTTTTTGTCATGAAGGCAGGAAGGCTCAAAATAGTGCCCTGGAAAAGACTGAAAGCTTTATAATATTTTGTTTGATGTCCGTGTATGCATACATTTCTGTATCTGTGCACACTGTGCCCCCTTAAAAAAAAACTGGTGCATGACGCCCCTGCTTCACATGAACTAAATGGAATTAAAACCAAAGCAAACTCATATTAGCACTGCATCCAAAATACAGCAGCAGATTAGTAATTTCAAGTCTTGTGACAAAATTTCATATGACAATCTCAAGACACAGAAGAAATGATCACAGAATTTGATTGCACCATTAATTCTTTGAGTTAGGTCTCAAAAAGCAATAGTAATGCTTGCCTTAGCAAAGTCCACTCATACTCTTGCAACAAGAGCTCACCTTGCACAGATATAGAAACCCCTGCAGACCATGGAGAGCTGCTCTAGGGCTCGGAGGTCCAGGTCACATGACACCACCCAACGGAAGATATACATCAGCACCTCTAGGGGCAAAGCTGTGGACATAAAACCAGTAACATTCAGAGAAACCATCACCCTCCACAGACTGTCTAAAGACACTACAGCGTCAATGTGAGAATTACCTGAAATATGCACCTGGGAAGTGTCCGTCTCTGGTGCACACAACCTTAAGGTGGCGTCCTCCAGTGTCAGCTGCTGTTGGAAGTATGTCAGCAGATCATCTATCTCCCCATCATTCCCATTGTCCTCCAAGCTAAACGGAGTGGGACAAAATTTTTTAACCTGTTTAGTCCAAGAATGCCAAAAAACGTGGTTCAATAAACTATTTGTAATTGGCCTGACCAAAACCACTTGAAACATGTTCAAAAATTAACTATGAAATATTGCTGGCTCACAAATCTTTCATCACTATGGCTTATAAATGTGTTTTAAACCTGAGCAATATCTAGCTAGTGAAATATATAGAGCACAGCTATATATATTGGGGTTGGCACGATTCTCCAAATCCTCGATTTGATTACATTTTCGATTCCAAGGTCACAATTCGATTCTCGGGTTTTACATATTTTTTTAAAGAACAGGTTGCCATGCCATCTTAGACTAGACTTTCATGAAATATAATATCTGACCTTGAACCCGGAGACGCCCTGCCATGTTAGTCTCATTGCCACTGTATCTGGAATGCCTGGTTCTCAGGCATTCTCCTATATTCCAAACTATTGGAAAAGTTGATATACTATCATTCTTTTCAAAACAACAAAAACTCCCACTCACAAGCTCCCACCAACTCGGTCTGGATCAGGAGTTCTGCTGAAGTTGATCTTAAACTCAATGTCTGGCACCAACAGCATTGCACTCTTGTAGTACTTGATGGCTGTAAGAAAAAAAGTGAAATTATACCTCCAGCCATTTCTTCTTCACATAAAACCGTTTGTGTAAATCTTTTAAAATGACAAAAACCTTCATAAACAGCTCCATTCTGTTCTTCTTCAACTGCTTTTAAAAACAGCTCTCGGGCCTATGAGAATATACAGTCGCAATGACAGGTCAAGGACAGGTCATGTGAGGTAGAGCACAGTGCACAGAAGCTTTTTATATGTTATGATATGTAAAATTAATAATTAAGGTCATGTACCTTTTGTTCTTTAGCTAAATCCTGTTTTCTCTTCAGTTCAGCAGTCTTAGACAAACTTCTCCTTTCACCTGTCCCGGGTTGAAGCTCAGACATCCACTCTGCCCTGAAAGCACTGAGCTCCATCTGAAACATCAATCATCTATTTTAACTAATCAACTATTTGAAATGTATTATGGCTACTCAGGTCTTTATAATTGTGCATACATCAGATGTAATGTATTTATGAGATGTACGCACATGAACGCCGCCACCACAAAGTCACAAATGCCACTGAAAATCTTGAGATTTTCTTTAAGCACCAGGTTTACGAGTTGGGGGCGTGTCCTTGAGAATCATGGCAGAATCAATAGAAGCAACGTCTGCGGTTGTAACGCTATTCATTTACAGCAGAATAAGCTGTCTGCACAAAATATGATAGGGTTGCAATACAACAATTAGTATGTTATGTTACAACTTACAGTGGCTCCTTCAATTAGTTAAATACATAAAAAATCTAAACACACATTAATTTAAACTATCTTTTAATAACAAACCTTGCTGCATTTTTATGCAATTCTTCAAAAGAAGGTACACCACTTTCTTGCGCAGACGAAATGCACCTGCCATCATAAACACAACTTACCAGTTCATAAATACGATCAACCCAGTTGGACTTGAAAGCACCCATTAGGATTTCTGACTTGTACAATTCAGAGGTATACATTCTTGTAATGAATTACATGAAAATACAGCAAGATTTGTTAACTCTACTTAAAGAAAAGAAAAATACAAGGAAAACTTGTTATTATTTTATATTCATTTATTTTATTAATTTATCAAGCAACTGTAAACAGCAGCATGACATGCATACAGCTTATTTTGTCTGTTAACTATGTACATTACTCCATGTTTCTTACTGACACGGACCCTTGTGATATCATGTATGTTTATCTCACTTAAACGCATAGTTGACATGACTTCTCCAGGCCTGAAAATTAGAAATTTATCGACAATATGCAGCTGCATTCATAATTCATTTGACCTAATTAAATGCCAAGACACTGATTAAACTTTTCTTTTTCATTAACACTTTTCTTTAATATGTCTGCTTAAAAAAAAAAAAACTGTTTACTAACTTGCAAATTAGAATCCTCTGTATTTTCATCTTCTCCTCCTTGCACAGTGCCATCAGTATTTTGGTTGGTTTCAGCCTAGAATTAACATATAAGCTTTAACCTGCATATATTTTAAAAGTAGTCAGCATCACACAAGCACACATCACTTGAAATCAAGTAAAGCAGGTCTCACAAAGGCCTTTGACTATAAACTATAGGCTAATCCATTAGTCCATGTTCGGTTTGAAAAACAAAAACTGCACATTCAGTGAACAGAGTTGGCATTCATCATAGCAGTTAGAAATCATTGAACTAAAATTTACCCACTGTTCCATCTGAACACAGATTTGGGATGTTGTGTTTCAATTTATAGATATGTAAACCTTGTGAACAATATTCATAAACTCTGATTAGCTGATGTATGGCTTAAAAAAAGCTGTATGTAACATTGACTTCTAGCAGTTGAGCTTGGTACTGCATTAAAGTTTAAACATTTGATGTTATCCCCCCTGACTGTAAAAAACTTGCAGCATTTCAGTCAAATCAACACATATTTCTGTTACTTTACCTTAAAAAATTAAGTTAAACACTTTTAACTTGAATTTATAAGTTAAGCCAAAACTTAAAATTGTATGTTGAATTGACTTACAAAACCAATTTGTTTTAACTTCGTGCTGCATAATTTTTTTACAGTGCTCTCGGGTTGTCAAACACATAAAAGAGCGCAACTGATGATGGAAAGCATAATTAGTTTATTTTTACATTTGCAATGTTTTTGTTGTCTGCAAATTAAAAACCCGCTCATATGAATTTGTATAACTTAATCTGCGTCTCATTTCGGATGTTGTGTCCACCGGAGGTCCCATTTACGGGCCACTGCGGTCTCAGAACCAACAGTGATAACTGGCAACCAAACTGTCGAAATACACTATTGGGTAGGATCACACAGACCAAAACAAAAACAGACATCCCGACACAGAAGAATCATTTTCAAAAGAGAATAATTGGCTACAGCATTGTTTTTAGAGAAACAGATAAGTGAATTTAACATGTTTACTTAATATCTACATATACATTTATATATAATAGTATTTTTTATGTAGTACAGCCAAGAACCCACATACAGCTCCCGTATTTTTAATAACATTTTGTGTCTCATAAATTTTTTAATGTCTCCTGCCTGCTGTTCCTCTCTTCCATCTCTGTTTAGTATTTGACAAAATCATTTTCCTGACGAGGAGTGATCTAACGTTGGTAAACCCTGCTGGAAAAACTAGTTAACTAAATCTGAACATCGGATCCGTATGATCTAACATATTTGACAACCTCAGAATTGGATCTATCCATCTAAGCTAATAGTAGTTAAGGCATAATTTCTATTGCACGCTAAAGGTTTAAATTATTTAAACTGTTATCCTGTAAAACGTGTATAATGTCGTACTACGTCACGACTACTGACATGCTAATGTTAATGCTATTTTAGCAGGCTCGCTAATTTTAGAAACGCAACCTTTACTGACCATATTGGCTTATTTTGGGGCGTCTTTAATGTCACGTTTAACGATCCTTCGTCAAATATTTACAGATCACGATCAGAGAAGCGGACAACACAACGGACAAATATACGAAAACGCCACACGGCAGCCATCACGAAGAGTTTGGGACAGTAGTAGCACACTCGCTCAAAGTTAACCTGCTCTGCTCGAGCTCATGCGACACAACAACAACCTGTCACAGATTTCAAAATAAAAGTCACGTGACGCATTCCTTTTTTCTTCTGCGACCCAAACGTTTAATTTATGATTTATCCAATATATATTTTTTTAAATTAATTTGTATTTTATCTTATTGCAATTTATAAATTTTATTAATTTGGTCATTTCCATGTTTTATAATTGTATATATTTATTTAACTATGATAATTTCTCTCTCAGTTGAGAGGGTGCAAATGAGATAACTTAACAAAAACGAAATGCAGATACTACAGTACATTGCTTTGGCTCTTTTGTTATTTCTGTGGACATCTTAACGGAAAAAAGGGAATGCATTATTATTGTACGATTTGATGGTTTTCTTTTAGGCAATTTGATTATATAAATAGCACCACTGTTCACAAAACATTATGCAACTAAATTATGACTCGAACACTAGGAACATACTCAAAATCCGGCGCCGCAGTTTTTTTCATCTCCACGTCTTCCTTTCTTATTGGACAGAAAAAAACACGTCCTTATCCTACTATGCGTACTATGGCGAAGGCATATTTCACTAAAAAATAATCAAGTTGCTCGGTAGCCTTCACGTGGCAAAGATGAAGTTATAAATATTAATAATATAACGAGTACGTCTTTTTCTTTCACAGCGAGGGTTTCCTTATGAATATTAATTAGTACCAATCCTTACCCATGCTAGGGTCGATACATTATTTCCCGGATGGAAAGTAGCAGGACGAGGAGGGGTGCGTACACGAGAATGATATCTAGAATCTGTTACGTACACAAAATGATTCAAAGCCTTGAGCATTTCCTTGAATTGAGCTGAAACGGTATTTCTTATTTAATTTATGTTACTAAACACCAGAGTAACGTCCCCGCATCTAGTAGGCTTACTAGGCTAACCACTGACGTGTACGGTGACGTAGCATAAGTGAAAGGTTTTTAATGTAGGGATGATGAGCTGGATGCAGGAGGCCTGAAAGCATCATTTGTACCACACGTACATCGTTTATCACTCATCATCCGCACAATGGAGGAGATTTTACAGAAACTTCAGAAGGAGGCATCGGGGAGCAAACACAAAGCACTTCGGGACGCTTGCGGCGTCGCGTGTGGTAAGATCGCACCTGTCATTCTATGATAACGAAAAACATCCTGATTAAATGGACGAAAATAACACAACACTACACATGTCCTCCTCTCAGTGATGTTTGTTCTATGGAACTGAACTCTGCAGTATTGAAACAGCTGTTACTCCGTAGATGTTTACCATTCATTTGTAGAGTTTTTAAAGAGTTTTTCAAAGGGCGTGATATTTTTGATATGATGTAAATAATATCCTGTATGCTGTTTGCATCGGGATGTTCCTGGTAATATTTACATTTACTCTATGCATTGGGCAGATCATGGCTTTATCCAAAGCTATAGTTACAGGGCATTCAAGTCAAGCAATATTTTTGTGCTGCTTAAATAATGCTTTACTAATTAAACTAGGAACAATATAAAGGAAGCACTGTAGCAAATACACAAACAATGTAACACAACAACAGGAACACACTGTAACAAACACAGCATTGTAGATTAGCAAGAATGCCCCTAACCCAACTTGTTAACGTTGCTTATTTTGTTTACTTTTTGATCATGTTATATCATTTTGTTTTATAGTTTTTCTTTAATGTTTTTATGCTATTTTTTATTTTGTCTTTTCTCATTTTTGTCTATTGATATTGCACTAAATATTTGTAATGTTCTATTGCATCATGTAATAATAAAAAACAGATACAATATTCTGTCATTTTAAATCTTCAGCAGAAATGTCTCAATATCTACCGTAATATTCAATATACCACATAGCTGTAATACAGAAATACTAGGCTTCTTCTCATTGTATGTTTTAGTGCTTAATAATAGCAATTTTAGTGACTGGGCATTTGGTTAACTGTCAGTCATGCTGGGTGACTGCTGACGCATGAAATGTCAAAACTGATGTGCAGTGTAACTGCTGCACTTTCAGAATCAATGACAATTATTCAATAATATTCAGCCATTCTGACTCTGATTTTTATCTCAGTTGTTTCCTTAAATGGGATTTTAATAAGTTTGATTCTCTATTTTGTGTAGAGACCCTGGATGCTCAAAGAAGATGGGTAAGGATCTCACCAACTAAACTCAGGTCAGTAAATATTTAATTCAGCTTTAATATTTTTTGTCTTCTTTTTTTGTTTCTTTGACGTGCTTTTTATATTGTCCTTATGATGCATAAGCAGGCAATGCAAAACAGTAGACCAGCACATTTATTTTGTTTTACGACTTACTTGCCCAGACATTCTCTCTTAATAAACACATAAGGGCTTTTCACACTGGAAACAGGTTATTCTAAACCCTAGGTTAACAGAATCCTGGGTTATCTGTTTAACGTTTCACACTGTTCATACTTAACCAGGGGTTAAGAGATAACCCTGAATATTCATTAGCTGAGGTTTTACACTGTGCATTCCATGGTAAACCCCAAGATTAACCCCACACTGTGGATTGAAGATTGAGGATAACCCAGGGTTAAGTGCAGTGTCAAAAGCCTTGCAGTGTGAAACGAAGCAGGGTAAAATGTTATGACCCCAATTAAACGCATCTGAAGCAACTAATCAAGGCATTCAGGGTTGCTTGAAAACTACAGAAAGGTGTGTCGGAGCTGGGTTGGAGACCCCTAACCCAGGGTTCAGGAATGCACAATGTGAAACTTCAGATTATGAATACTCTGGGTTATCTCTTAACCCCTGATTAAGTATGAACAGTGTAATAACACAGGATTTCTTTAACCTGTGGTTTAGAATAACCCTGGCTTAACTATTTAAAGTGTGAAAAGCCCTATTAAGTATTATGCTATTGCAATCAGACTCTGATAGCATTTTCTAGACTAGATTTTTAAAATAGGTTACTGTTTTGATACATTTGCATTTTTTCAGTTGTCAGGTACTTTGAAACACAAATCACGCTGTTCTCAAGTAATGTAGACTGTGTTTCTGTGCAGAGAGAGTTGTCTATATCCCCTTCAGTTGGCACTGGAGTCAAAAAACACTAAACTGGCTCAGACCGCCCTCACAGGAATGCAGGTGCGCAGGTTATAACATTTTAAAGCGGATCTGTAAGCAATCATGATGCTAGTTCTGAAGTCTGTTAAAGGGATAGTTCACCCTAAAATGATAATTTTATTATAAATCACTTAGCCCTGTGTCGTTCTAAACCATCAAGTCATCCGATTGTCTTCAGAGCACATTTTAAGATATTTTTGATGAAAACCGGTAGGTTTCTGTTTGTCTATTGAACTACTGATGAAACATGGACCTTTTAGCGATGTCTTAAACTTTTTTCTGGGGAAAAGAATTGTGAAACTCACTGAAGTCAATGGGACAGACAGAAGCCTTCTGGTTTTCATCAAAAATATTTAAAATTGTGATTTATGATAAAATTGTGGGAACTATCCCTTTAATACTTTACTAAGTGATTGGTTTTAGGATTTCATACCTGAAAGACAATAAAATAAAGTATTTTAGAGACCAGAATAAGTCTCATGCATGCCAGTTACCTAGCAGTTGCATATCAACTACACACTTCTTTTTAGTAATTCATATCAATGCTCTGCTGCCATCATTAATACCCTAACAACTGCATGACAATATAGCAACAGTCACCTAGAACACCTTAGCAACCATTTTAGCATTAAAACAGTTTGATTGCACAAAGCATTAGTTAAACTAGTGTTAGGCTGATGTTATTTATAGATGCTAATCTCACGTCTGGTTTTTGAACGTTTTGCCGTCATCCTGTGGCATTCACAGAAGATCCTTTGTGAGGATTGCTTTGTTGCCGTGGAAACAGAGGTTCCAGAGAAGCAGCTGCTGAATCAAATTTTGGAAGCCATCAGGGTGACGCCCACCCTACATGAAGACCTGCAGGTGGAGGTTATGAAGGTTTGTGTTTATGCTTGTCATGAGTTCATGAGACTACAGATATCTGTACAAAATGGTCTGTGAAAAAAAAACACTCACCCAAGCCCATAGGAGAGTTTTCTTCTGCATGTGTCAAACAGAATGATCTGCTTCTAGAAGGCATAATACATTTGATGTTCCGCAGTGTAGATGGTATACATTTTCAGCATTACTGGTACTTGTGGATACCTGTGTTTCTCATACAATAGGAACAATACAGAAGTGTTGAATTGTTTTGATTGCTGCGAATGCAATACAGAATGCGATATTGTATTTGGCAGAGCTGATGTTTTGAAGTTCTTTGTATTACAGGTTCTGCTGTGTGTCACCTACTCCTCTACCTTTGAGATCAGTGGCCACAATGTCTTGAGAATTGCTGAGGTAAGACAACCTTTATTTATGCTTGACCGACAGACTAAGACACCCTATAGCTATAGCATTTGTGGATGCACTCTCATTAAAGATCTTGGCACATCTGTAACAGTTAAAATTCTTCATGTCCCATGGCATTATATTTGTGACTATGACATTGACTGTCTATACACACAAAAAACCTTGAATTGGCTCGGTTGTTTTGAAAATGTCTAAAATAATAACCCAACTCTGCAAATTAATGGAAGAGGCGATTGAAAACACACACACACACACACACACACACACACACACACACACACACACACACACACACACACACACACACACACACACACACACACACACACACACACACACACACACACACACACACAGAAATGTAAATTTTATAGAATAAATCAGCCTTAATAGCAAAACACAGATATGAAGAGACAAGACATAGCATGGACACTTCGAAAGACCTCAAAAATTAACAACCAATTCTAACAAAAATAATAATTTAAATATAAATCAAATGATTAAATATAAACATTCACAAAATTATGTCACAGACATTTTGATACAAGCAATAGGACACATCCAGAAAAATAAATGGAGCTCTATGGGCCCCACTGCCCGCCCAAACTTAAATTTTTACATTTACATGGATATTGATGAAAGACTATATTAAAAATAAAAGTAATTAACTTGCATGATGTTTACTGTAGAATACGCTGTCAACCCCTCCACCTCTTGACCGGTTTTGCGTCAACAGGCGCACACATGTGCAGTCGCACATGGTCAAGTTTGAGGGAGCAAGGCAGGAGACTAATTTACAAAGCAGCTAAACTTACAAATAAATACAATCAGGGGTGTGATTCTTCCGGATAAATCCGGAATTCCGGCTTTTCCGACCTGAAAATGAGGCTTTCGTGAATCATGCAAATCCAATTTTTTATGTGTGTGTGTGGGGGGGGTTGCAAGGCACGGTTATAAATAACCGCATATCACTCCGCATTAGTCTATTTATTTGTCACGATGGAACTTCATTCAAAGCAGAGCTCACCAAAAAGCTTGCAGTCAGATCTCCGGCGTGTGGTGTTGGCTGCGAATTTAAAAAAATCATGCGTTCGCCTACAAATAGTATGAGAGAAACACATATTTCACTCTCAACCAAACTAACAAACTAGCCAATCAGAAGTAGAATGGGGAGGGGTCTTTGAGGTGTGGCTGAGATCCAGCTACAGATGCCGCGCGGCCGCGGAAAAGTCACAACAAGTTAACGTTGTCAGCAGGATGAAGATTAAGTAAATGAAGCCTAGGTAAGACAACCTAATTGATAAAGGACCTAAATCAGTGGCGCTGGGCATGGATAGAAGGAATAGGCAGAGATAAACAGCATTTTAGTAGTAAAAAAATTAAGAGAACCCGCCAGGTGTTTGCTCCTTTACAAAACTGTCCGTTTCAAATCAGGCTATGCCAGTAATGTAAATATCAGATTTCTCGTCGAGGTGAAATGCTGTCTCGCAATATCAATACAAAGTTGCGTTTGTGTCAAAACGTTTGCTTGCATTATTATTCTGTAATCACATACGCACGCATCCACGCAAATCAGATCCAACGTCATCCTGACAAACACACGCCTGTATTTGGTCCTCTTAATGGTGAATCTGGCAGTAATGCTTGTGATTACAGAATAATATAATGACAAACACACACATTCATGGATCTGGTTTGCCTGTGTGTGTGTGCGCGTGTGAAAAGCGTAGCTCGACTGTGCCAAAAGAACTATGCAAAAGACAAATGCACTTGACTGCCTTTCCAGAAAGTCACAACATTTGAATTAAGTAACAAATGTTGTAATCAATAATTAATCTGTATTAAATGCCCCCACTAATTATTCTATAAATATGTGGCTTGTGTGCCGTATTATTACCATATGCAACAAAAGATTTTACTAAAAGGGCATCAATTTGTTTAAAAGAACATAAAAATCCTCATAGATCTAGTGACTTATTTTTACTCATAAATGCACATTGATGTATTTACCTTTAAATGCACAAAATGATTTTGTTCAGTCTGATGCAGTGGCAAGGCTACATAATGGTCAGGGTGGCACTTGCCCACGCAGATTGACGATTGGCCACTCAGATCGATCAACTTTGAGCCTAAATTATATTTCAACTGTGTGTGTGTGTGTGTGTGTGTGTGTGTGTGTGTTGGTTTTGCTATACTTGTGAGGACCAAGTATTGAGAAACTACTCGTTTTGTGAGGACATTTTTCTTTATGAGGACATTTTAGGTGGTCCTCACAAAAATAATGGTTGTATGGTCTCCTAAGGGCCTATATGTCATGCTGTGCAAATTTCAGCAGATGTCCTCACAGCAATAGTAAACATGGAAATTGGTGTTATCCACTGTGACCGCGAGCTCCCCTATAGGACACACTCGTGTACTGCATCATACATATTGTGAGGAGGGGCCTGAGAGACAGCGATTTTTTTGATTGGATGGCTGCTTCCTGCTGGGGATATTTTTTGTGATTGGTCAGTTTAGTCATATTGCTACACTGTAGAGGGGGAAGGGAGGGGGATACGTCAATCATGTGCTCCGCTAAATTTAACCCATGAAAATACACATAACAAAAACTAATTCAATTAACAAACTATACATGATTAGAAAGGGTTCGTTTTAAGATGCAAGTTTAAATATGATCTTTGATTACTCTGAAAATGTTATAATGACAGTAAGTAAAAAGAGGTTTTAAAGCAAAGTCGATCACTTTTGTTCAAAATATGAGCATCATCCGCATTAAAACGCATGTATTATCGTCATGAAAACGCGTGACAAAAACAACACCTCTCAACATTTCAATAAACAATAAAGTGGTTTACCTTGTCTGAATAACACGATCGTCTCCGTAGTTTCACTGCTAAGCCGACGCGAATATGAATGAACGTCTTAAATGACTCTACTGATTCAATGAATTTAGCGAGTCAGTGATTCTATTACGCATTCATAAAGACATTTCATTCCTCAATGAATCGGTCGTTCGAAAGAATCAGTTAAACTAACGATTCTGTGATCAAATCAGTAACTTGCCACCACTTATTGGAAGTTTTAAGTTTTATTTTTATTAATCATTTTAATTTGAATAATTTATTTAAAATCTAATCTTGAATGTATTAATTGAATTGCATTAATTCCTCATTTGAGCCTCATTTAAATGTCTGAAAATATACTTACAAGACACTGTTCAATACACCTACAATGTTCTGTTCAAATTAGTTTAGCAAATACTGATTTCAAATGATTGGTATCTTATTTTATATAGTTTTAATTTGAAATTTTAAATATACATTTTTAATTTGACATAAAATATGACATTTAACCATAATATTTGATTAATAATAAGAAGGTGCTCCTGAATCTTTTACTACTCCTAAAAAGTGAAGTGTATGGCACTGGTATCATACATTTTAAAATACACAGCATGTTTTGGATGTGATCATCATTTTTATGTTTCATGGTTATATTGGTTTCATCTGATGGCATCATTATGTTGTATGTTTAAGGTCTCTCAGGTCATATATTTGCCTCTTATCAAATGTTTTTCCACCCTAGCCCATCTGTTCCCAATCCACGGCCTGCTTCCTTTAGCAGCAGCCTTAGTTTTGGAAAAGATGTAAAAGTAGGGTTAAAAGAAAATATAAAAGAGGCTCGTAATGCCAGGTAAAAAAGGTTCTTGAAAGATTAAAACACCCCTTATGACAGGCTTGATTCTTCGGTCAGCCTTTAAAGTGATAGTTCACTCAAAAATCTGAATAATGTCATTATTAACTCACCCTCATGTTGTTCCAAACTCATAAGTCCTCTGTTCTTCTTCAGAACAAAGTTAAAGATGTAAAGCGCGACTTGCTGAGCAACCTGAATGACTAACTAAAAGTGTTGTTACTAGTCGGTTTTAAGCATTCAAATAAAAATGAAGGAGCAGTATTGCACAATGTTTCATTGAGTCTTGAATAGGCTTCATGCCCAGCTGCACTACTTCTTCTACCATTATTGGACAAACTGATTAATCCAGGTGTGTCTGATTATTGTTGTTGTGACTACTGAGGTCAGGCACACCTGGATTAATCAGTTTGTCCAATAATGGCAGACAGGAAACAAGGAGCTGGATGAAGTTCAGGAAGTAGTGTAGCTGGGCATAAAGCCTATTTTCACAGTGATTTGTTGCACAGTAAAACGTTTGAGTTCTGTAGCCTTGTTTAAGCTTTTTGTACGGCTAACAAATGGGTTATTTGCAGCTTAATTGATTAAAAGGGTGATAGAGACGGTATTAGATCTGTATTGACAGATACTCAAGGTTGTGGTATCGACATTGTTATCAGACATGAAAAAGTTGTATCAGCCCAGCCCTAATAAAAACATCATCAACGTGTGACATTAGTGGGTCAGTTAGAATTTGTTCAAGCATCCAAAATACAATTTGGTCCAAAAATAACAAAAATTAAGACTTGTATTGTATCAGCATTGTATTCTGCTCGGGATCTGTTGTGAACCGCGTACACGAGACTGCCGCGACGCTGCTGCTGACGTACGACGCTGCTGACGTGTTATCTTCAGACATGTTTGCAAAGTTTTTTCCAAACTTACACAGTGTCGTACTTCAAACACATTGCTGCAGTCTCATGAAATTATTTTCTTTTAGAGAGTCTATGCTGCGAACTTTGCATATTTTTGAGAATCCAATGTTTAGCTGATCATGATAACTGGTCATTATTATCTACGTGAACACGACTGATTCTCTTCCTCAATGGAACGTCAGAGCTTTGTTTTCCAGGGACCGAAACTAATCTCGACACTCCTGGACATCCGTTTATTTCAACCAATCAAAGACACCTTTGACATTCTCACAGGGTTTCCAGAAAAGTGTACGAAAAACATCAGACGTTTAGCCAACAGTCTGTGGGCGAGACGTCTGAGGCTGAGACTATGCATCGGGTGACCTGGGCTTGATTTCTCTCTCATGGTCCTTTCTCCTAGTTTCCTTCCTGTCGTCTCTTTCACTTAAGCAAAAATGACAAGCTGATTTAAGCTTAAATTCTCATCACTGAAACATATCTTGTTTTGTCTGAGTGCATTATATGTTGTAATTTAAACATACCCATATAAATTTCTTTGTTTTGATGAACATGAAGGAAGATATTTTGAGGAATGTTTGTAACCAAACATTTGGTAGACCCATTCACTTCCATAGTAGGGAAAAAGAATAAAGTAAATGGGGTCCACAAACAGTTTAGTTACAAACATTTCTCAAAATATCTGCCTTTGTGTTCATCAGAACAAAGACATTTATACGGGTTTGTAACAACATAAGAGTGAGTAAATGATGACAGGATTTTCATTTTTGGGTGAACTATCCCTTTAATGTCTTTAAACATATCAAACATTTTATTAAATGCATATTCAGAAGATTTGTTAATAAGTGTTTTTAAGAAAATCATGTTGGATATCTTGAAAGCATGATTTTGTGAGAATCACCCATGTATATGTTGGACGTCATGTGATCAAATTCTGAAAATTGGTCTTATTAAATCCTCTTGTTGGAAAAAATTTATTAACAGTATTAACTTTCAGCAATATATATTTTATGGTTATTAGCTAACCTTGCTAGCTTTATTCTTTTTTAGGTGTATTAAGCTATTTTATTAAAGGTAGGGTATCTTATTTTGAAGTTTGCTAACGGTAGCTGACTAGCAATGAAATCACGATCCTTCGCCATCCAAAGTCAAGCCTCTTTCAAAACACATGAACACGCACAGATCAGATGGTCACATGTCTCATTCACCAGTGAGAAAACTTTGCTGGACAAAGCGAATAACATTACCAAAATAACCAACATAAACAACTGGTTTACATCAGAATTAGTTAAAGCACACTTTCGGTTGTGAAGACATAACTATATCGTTGCGCTAATCCGTAAACGAACACAAATTTCATAAGCAACACAACGTTTCATCAAAGTAGAATATCTGAATCCATCTCAATACAAACATATCGCGTACCTACCTTACCAAAATAAACAGTGCAACGATCCTTTCAGACCCTTTGCCTCCTGTAGCTGTTTTCATCTCGTGGTAAAGCAGTAAATTTACCAATGTTCATATGGGTTTTTGCTCTTTGCTGATCCAGTTTTTGCTGTTGTTGTTATAAAAGATGTCTTTTGTTTTGTGGCTCCTGTGCAGGTTGTCAATTCAGCAGAAAAGTTTGCCATTCTCCCTCTGTTTGCAGATGGGAGATGAGCGCACGTGAACGCGCCGATGACGTATGGTGTCTGCGTGGACTCGTTGCGCGGTGGCATTCAAATTACGCTTACGGATGAGGGACAAAAAAGACAACGTCCGTTCGGACCGAGATCTATGATTGGTTGAACATTTTTTTGGTCTTTCACAGATGACATACATTTCTACAAATACTTTTAAACAACTTTACATAGTGATTGCTATCAGGATGTGAGTTGAGTTTTAACCAGCATAACTAAAAATATTTCTGGACCAAATCAGATACCCTGCCTTTAATCATGGTTGTGTGAAGAATTTTGTTTATTTATTTTTTAATCTGTTAACGTGATAAGCATTGATTTGAGCATTTGATTACCTTTTGTTGCAAATTTAAAGTTAGAGTAAAACATCACTTAAGGGCTTTTCACACTTGATATAGTTAACTCCGGGTTATTCTAAACCCCGGGTTATTAGAATCCTAGGTTATCTGTTGTATGTTTCACACTATTCGTACTTAACCAGGAATTAAGAGATAACCTGGGGTATTCATAATCTGACGTTTCACACTGTGCATTCCTAAACCCTGTGTCAGGAGTCTCCAACCCTACACACCTGTCTGTAATTATCAAGCAACCCTGAACCCCTTGATGAGCTGTTTCAGCTGTGTTTAATTGGGGTCATAACATTATAACCCTGCTTCCTTTCACACTCCATGCGTTTGGCACCGCAATGCGGTGTTAACCCCAGAAAAGCAATGCTAACCCTGCTTCAGAGCAGGGTTTCATAACCATGGGTTAATTTTAGGGATAACCCCACTTTAAATTACAAATGTGAAACAATCCAGGGTTAAAAGCATGGTTTAGAACAAAGATAACCCAGGGTTAAGCACAGTGTGAAAAGCCCTTTTTTGTATTGAAGACTAACCGGATGCGATGAGACATGTTTTCTGGATTCTGTGCACAGCGTTTGACATATAAGGGATGACATTTAGGGCCTATTTACACCTGGTCACTTCATGCGTTTTCATAGATTGGATAGCTATCTGATTCGTTTAAACAGATGCATTTACACTTGGCCACACAAATGTGTCTCAGCTGAATGGATATGAATCCGATCTTCTGTTCTCATGCAAAATGCAAATACAAAATGACTCGCTGAACTAAAAATGCCACTGTTGCCCTCTAACTTCATTTGTGAATGCAGTAAAAAAAAAGAAACGCTTGCTGCAGCGCTAACTTTTTCATCCATGTTTGCTTCTTCAAGTGGCAGAGCATCTGATTTTATCCAGAAACTTTTTTAGTTATGCTGGTTAAAAGTCTCCTTACATCCTGATAGCAATCACTATGTTAAGTAGTTTAAATGTATTGTAAAAATGTATGTCATCTGTGAAAGGCGTAGGACCAAAAAATGTTCAACCAATCATAGATCTCAGTCCGAATGGATGTTGCCTTTTATGTCCCTCATACGTAAGCGTAATTTGAATGCCACATCGCAGCTTGTTCACGCAGACACCATACGTCATCAGCGCGTTCACGTGCACTCATCTCCCATCTGTAAACAGAGGGAGATTGGTAAACTTTTCTGCTGAATTGAAAACCTGCACAGGAGGCACACAACGAAAGAAATCTTTCATAACAACAACAGCAAAAACTGCCTGGATCAGCAAAGAGCAAAAACCCGAATGAACATTGGTAACTTTACTGCTTTACCACGAGATGCAAACAGCTGCAGGAGGCAAAGGATCTGAAAGGGTCGTTGCACTGTTTATTTTGGTAAGGTAGGTACGCGATATGTTTGTATTCAGATGGATTCAGATGTTCTACTTTGATGAAACATTGTGTTGCTTATGAAATTTGTGTTTGTTTACGGATTAGCGTAACGATATATTTACTACGTCTACACAACCAAAAGTGTGCTTTAACTAATTCTGATGTTAAACCAGTTGTTTATGTTGGTTATTTTGGTAATGTTATTCACTTTGTACTGCAAAGTTTTCTCACTGATGAGATGTGACCGTCTGATCTGTGCGTGTTCATGTGTTTTGAAAGAGGTGTGACTTTGGATGGTGATTTGAATGGAGGGTGGGATTGTGATTTCATTGCTAGTCGGCTTCCGTTAGCATTTTTCAAAATTAGATACCCTACCTTTAAGCGATTGACATACATCTGCTTGGGAGGAGTAAAGTGCTGACGCATGTGGTTTCAACAACCAGATGCATTTAAATCTGTTTAGTTTTGACTGGAATGCGTCCCAGGCCACCTCCTTAAGTGGTTTGCACGATCAGATTTAAATCAGTCTCAAGGGCATACAAATGTGTCTATGCTATTTGTCACCAGCAAACCAGCACCAAAACACAACATGCTGGTCTTGCTGGTATGCTTTTTTTCAGCAGGGTTACCCAGCTCCCTTATCTCACTCCAGAATAAAAAACTTAAAAGTTGTCCATATGGTGTTGGTGTGGATGTGTATTAGGCTTCTTAATCTGCATAAATAAAGTGAAAAAGTCAAAACCACAGTATCAGTTTTTTACTAATGTTTTTCACTTTTAATTAATATTACCCTTCTATCTTATCTCATAATATCTAATCTATTTCATCTATAGGCCTACACCTTAAATTTAATTGAGCTTGCATGCATTTATGTGGAAAGTGATTTTGTACTAATGGTGTAAAACTAATATAATAAACTTAAATTAAAATCTAAATCAACACTATCCCCAATAAATAATATAGAAAGTGTAAAATAAAGTGTAAATGCATGTTAAGTAATTGCTGCAATTCAGATTGTGAAATTGGTGAAGGACTGCTGAAGCAGGGTGGGGGAGGGGAGAAGAGGCCGCATGGGGGAGGGTAGAGCACGTTGCTGTGTGGGGGAGGTGAAGACATTTTGGCAGCTTCACTCACTTCACTGTGCAGAGAGACTGAGTGACAGAACGAATTCAGGTAAGACATGTTTAATTTTAATTAACTTTGAGCTGTTTTTATAGTCTGACCTAGTCTTCAGGATTGTTTTTAAACTGTTTAAAGTTTGCATTAGTTTAATTAACATTACATGAAGTTCTTACATTTGGTAGCAATTGTGTTTTTCAATTAACATCATTATTCTTGTCAATTAGAACCTAAACTGGCTGTGAAAACCTTGCTAAAGTCTTGTTTAACTTTTTAATACAGTTGATTTTCTTCATGAAATCATCTTTCATAATGTAATTTAATGAACATTTTGTGAAAACATTGATATCTTTAATATTTACTGAGTAAGATCGTCTCAAATATTGAAGTCATAAAGAAATTGATAACATTAGGTGAAATCAAACTTTTAAAATGTCTCCAGTTTGAGGATTTAACGTTTTATTCTGTTTTTAATGTTTTATTCACATTTATTAACTGAGTGGTACTTGGTTATATTTACTACATTCCTGTGAATGAATAATTTAACCCATTGTAATTGAAATGATGTGATGATTTACTTTGTGGTGATCTTGATCAAATATATTTTTTTATTTAACAGATAATGGAAAGACAGAATCAAGAAAATGAGAAGGTATGTCTGTAGTACCTCAGTTTTTTACAGGCAAATACTCTTTTGAAGTTTTATTTGACATTATACTAGCATGTGTTATGAACATGAGGAAAATCGTCTTTAATACACAATAAAATCTTCATAAGAGTGTGGATTTAAATTACTACGTGCTTATACCACCATTAATGTTTTACAATTTCATGATAAAAGTTCAGTTTCATTAATTAAAGGAAAATATGATTAATTTGTATGCACCACATCTCTTTTAATGCTTAATGTCTCTTAGGTTTCATAACACCTACAAGATGAACACGCTGATCAATGTTGACAAATAATAGTTAAGGAAATAACATATATGTATTTACACAGGTATCAGAAAAAAGAGGCAGAAAGAGATCAAGAGAGCATCATAGCCCTGGACAGGCAGAGAGAAGTGAAGAAGATGATCAGGTAAGCATTTTAAATGTATGTTTTAAAGGAAAACACCACCCTTTTTCAATATTTTACTTTGTTCTTACCTCAATTTAGATTAATTAATACATACCTATCTTTTTCAATGCTTGCACTTAATCTTTGTACAGCGCCTTGTGAATGCCTTAGCATTTAGCCTAGCCCCATTTATTTCTTAGGATCCAAACAGGGATGAATTTAGAAGCCACCAAACACTTCTATGTTTTCGCTATAAAGGGTCATTTCATCGATAGAAACATTAATCTTTATTGAAAGTGGGTCATATTTGGAGTCGAAATGTAACATAAATTTAGATTTTTTTGCCTATTTGACCGAGAAAAGACAGAACGTGACTTTAGAGCACATTTGTATGAAAAACTACAACTCCCACTATGCACCACAATGCACAGCACTGCAAGCCACTTCCATTAATCGGAACATGGCTCAGATATTAGTGATGGGCAGTCCGGCTCTTTCCATAGATTCGGCTCTTTCAGCTCAAGCTCCGGCTCGACATTTTAGTGATGGCAGTCCAGCTCTTTTCATAGATTCGGCTCTTCTGGCTCGGCTCCCTTAGAAGAGCCGGCTCTTACGGTGCCACCCCTGCCTGCGTCTGAAGATTCGGCTCTGCTTGTTCGCTACAAAGAATCAGCTCTTAGAGCGGCTCGTTTGCGAACGACCCATCACTATCAGATATGCTATTGTGTACATAAATGCCACGTTTGTAAAACAAAGAAAATAGCCACCACTGTGTCTGACAGACACCAATCATGATTTACTTTTAAACGTGATGTTACGTTGTGTTACACACAATAACACTCTGGTCTGGTGTGTAGCAAAGTCTTATTCAAACAGTAATGGCGGTGTCAGATCCGCAGTACAAATGTCTTTTCAAGTACTTAAAAAAGGGTATGCATATTAAATGTTAATTTAGTTTCACCAATTTTCTTTTTGAATATTGTTTACTGTAATCACTGTAATTACATATGTTGGTACAGTGTTATATCAGCCTCATTGCTTTCACAATATAGACATATAAAACACCGCTCAGATATGCTATTGTGTACATAAATGCCACGTTAGTATAACAAAGAAAATAGAAACACTCACTTTATAGTCAGACGACGTCCGTTTATCCCTGCATCCTGCACACAAACGCGTTCCCCGCGCAATATCTCCACAGACGCGCTGTCTCAGCTCTTGTGCTCGTAAGCCGAAACACGTCTTTGAAATAAACATGCGCAAACAAAACAAACGTTCATATCCTGATCTGATGCAGTAATGTTATACAGAGAGCACACAGCGAGAATACAGGCTTACTAGTCCGTCCGAGCTCATATACTCCACAGATGCGCTGCTCAGCCGAAACACGTCTGTGAAATAAACACATCCAAAAATGCACAAAGTAGCTCTCTTGCCTGGAAACTAACAAACGTCCATATCCTTATCTGATGCAGAAATGTTATTAAGCAAGCACACAGCGAGAGTACAGGCACTACTAGTCATCCAAGCTCTAGCCAGTCCGGGCTTCTCTACGCAGTAGAGGCTGATGGTTGCGGCGTCTTCCCCGGGCTCCTCTACTTAGCCCAGGTGTGTGATTCTTCCGGATAAATCCGGAATTCCGGCTTTTCCGACCTGAAAATGAGGCTTTCGTGAATCATGCAAATCCAATTTTTGTGTGTGTGTGGGGGGTGCAAGGCACCGTTATAAATGACCGCATATCACTCCAAGTATTCTATTTATTGGTCACAAATGGAACTTCATTCAAAGCAGAGCTCACCAAAGAGCTTGCAGTCGTATCTCCGGCGTGAACTTGGCTACAAATAAAAAAATCAGACGTTCGCCTACGAATAGTATGAGAGAAACACATATTTCACCTTCAACCAAACTAACAAACTAGCCAATAAGAAGTAGAATAGGAAGGGGTCTTTGAGGTTCAGCTGAGGTCCAGCTGCAGATGCCGCGCGGCCGCGGAGAAGTCATAACAATTTAACTTTGTCATCAGGATGAAGAGAATGTATATGAAGCCTAGGCTAATTGATAAAACTAGACCTAATTGATAAAGGACTTAAATCAGTGGCACTGGGCATGGATAGAAGGAATAGGCAGAGACAAACAGCATTTTAGTAAGAAATTAAGAGAACCAGCCAGGTTTTTGCTGCTTTGACCAAACTGTCCGTTTCAAACCAGGCTATGCCAGTAATGTAAATATCAGATTTCTCGTTGAGGTGAAATGCGGTCTCGCGATATCAATATAAAGTTGCGTTTTTGTCAAAAAGTTTGCTTTCATTAAATTATTCTGTAATCACTTACGTTAACGCACACACATACTCGAATCAGATCCAACGCATACACACGCATACGTTTGCTCCTCTTAATGGTTTGTGAATCTGGCAGTAATGCTTGCGATTACAGAATAATATAATGACAAACACACACATTCATTGTTCTGGTTCGTGAAACATGTAGCTCTTTACTGTTAGGTGCTTTGCCAAAAGATCTATGCAAAAGACAAATGCACTTGACTTGACCGTATGTATGTCCGTATGTATGTCGCCACGTCATGGTAGGTGTGTCGTATATTTTCCTGCTTTTTTGTCCTTTGCCAATCACACCTATGTTAGCCGAAGCCCAGGCTCCGGCCTACTCCTCGGGCTTCTGTTTCTCCATCTGCCTCAGCTCTTTGCTGTATTGTGGCTCATAAAGGTGCAATGAACAGCGGATTAAAGCATCACGCTTGCAAAATCACCCTCTTCCATATCATATCGATTACCTTCCGCTGTTATTGTAACATGAAGTCTGGCTCGCTCCACAACGTCTGTTAGCTTAGCTTAGCATAAAGATAGTGGCTGATCATTTTTTTCCGTCTGTGTTCGTATATTTTCTTAAGTCCCACCTAGGGGTGGGCGATATGACCAAAATCTTTTATCACGATAGGATTCATTTTATATCATGATAACGATATGTATCACGGTAGAGTTTTTTTTATGTTTTAATACATTTTTTTTGTTATTAAAATCTTTAATACCATAGAAATGTTCATAATTCTCACAAAAACCTTATACAAGCATAAAAAGAAGACGAAAACAAACAAATTTCAAGCTCTCTGAATATAAACTGTCAATTAAAAATTAATTATAATAAATAATTATGTATATAATTTAAGGTAGAAAAGTGATTTGGTCAAGAGAAGTGAGAGATTATCTGAGAGATGTTTCATAAACATGAGTGACAGACAGGAGCAAAATTAGGTAACTTCCCCTTTAAGACCAAAGTCCGGACCCTACTGTATGTTACACATGCGTTTTCTCTTTTAGCTGTTCACTTTCTCTTAAGCCCTAAATGGTCGTGTTTATGGGGATACTTGCAAAGATGGGAATTTTGACGCATATATGTATTTAAGGCCAATAAAGCGGAAAAAATGCTCACAAGCTTAATGAGCAGCGGTTGCCCGACTTGCGTGTTCCTCACAGACAGAAAGAGCAGCGGTTGCGCGACTTGCGTGTTCCTCACAGACGCACGCATATAGATCTGTTATTTGTGTTTAAATGGCTTAAAATAACTTGTTTTAAAACTGCAGAGCTTCAATAGGTGTACAAACGTTACGTTTCCGTGACCACGAGCACAGGAGCGTGACGTGGGTGCGTACCCTCGATAGAGACGATAGTTCAAAATCTCTACCGGTTGACAAATTTCTACCGGTTAATCATGTCTACCGGTTTATCGCCCACCCCTAGTCCCACCCACTGATCTGTAATAGGTCTTTAGCGTGAGTGGGTCCCACCCATAGCCCTCAACTTGGAAAAATGAGGAATGAGTGTCTTAAGTCTTTCACACTCAACAAAGATACAGAAGTTCCTTCTTTCATTGACGCAAAATGATGATTTTTACATCATTGAAAGAAGGAAGTGCCCTTTACTGAAATCAGTTTTTTCCCCATCTCAGGGGAAACTGAGGGAATGATGCACGACCATTTAAAAACATGACTGGGGTTCTAACGATACAAAGCTTAATGCAAATCGGTGAAGTGTCACTTTAAAAACTGTTACATGAGTATTTACACCAGTAAGTATGGTCGCACAAAATAAAGCGTTTGCTTAGATCTTAAGGAATGAATGGGGCTAGGCTAAATGCTAACACATTCACGAGGCGCTGTACAAAGATTAAAAGTGCATGCATTGAATAAAGATAGGTATGAATTAATTCATCTAAATTTAGATAAGAACATAGTAAAATATAAAAAAACGGTGGTGTTTTCCTTTCACAGTCTAATAGCACTGTTAAAATTAAATGGTGTGATCAATAATTTAATTATATTTTTAATAATTATCATATGGACCGTGGCTGCATGAGAAAATAGGTTAATGTGTTATTATAAATAAATGTATGTGCATAGGACACTGCATAATCTATCTATGATATGTTTAAAGAAATGAATTTAAAAACCTTTACTGACAGTTAAAGAAAAAACACTACAAAGACAGTTCACACATCAATGTTACCAAATAAGCTGTAGAATAAAGGTGTATAAATGCACATTTCCAGCTTGTTCAGGGTAAACTATGGCATTGAAAGTTATTAATATCGCTTCTCTACCTTTTGGCTAAGATCAAGTTAAACTGATTAATATGCGAGATGGTGGAGCTACACAATATAACAAGAACAACACTACTTATATTACATTAGGAAATACATTTTTAATTTAAGGGGTGGCTTATGTTGTTTCAGGAACTTATTTACAATGTTAAACTGCCGTCTTCTCATGCTTAAAATGGTCATCTTGTTGAAATAACGAGTTGGATGTTTGACATACGAAATGTGCAGTATGCATCAAAATTAAATTAGATAGGTGCATAAAATCTAGTGGTGGAATCAAAAATGAAAATCAAAAATGAAAATTCTGTCATCATTACTCAATCTCGTGTTGTTACAAACCTGTATTAATTTCATTGTCCTGATGAACACAAATGAAGATATTTTGAGATATGTTTGTAACCAAACTGTTCAAGGACCCCATTTACTTCCATAGTATTCTTTTTTCCTACGATAGACATTGTTTAAAGGTGCAAAAGAGGATGTTTCCGCCGACTGAGAATCCAAAGACCGTTACTGAGTTTTTTAAATAATCATTTCTAGGGAACACCTTCCAAACCTCGTGCACGAGTATTTGAACACGAGTGTTTGTTTACCACTGGCATATGCTGGGTAGTGCTGGGCGATTTGGCCTAAAAATAAAATCTCCGATTTTATTTTTTTTAATTCGACTTCCGATTTTTTCCGATTTTTGGTTTGTGGTGCTGCTGCCTTTGACTGCGATGGGCTTTAGGCAAATGTTGCAGCACGGGGTCTCTTGCTCCACGTCTGTCACAGCAAACCCATACCAGTTCCAAACAACAGATGATTTTATTCCTTTCTTTGGAACAAACTTCCCACTCTCACCGGTAGCCATGTTGTCGCTTGCTGTTGCCGTTTCGTGTGTTTGTGCTATGATGATGATGTTGTCGCTTGCTGATGCTGTTTCACGTGTGCTATGATGTTGTTGATGTTGCTATAATAACGCTACGGAAGCCCCGGGCAGCCAAAAATGCGCCATTACAAAAAAATCGAATTACTTATTTTTTAAATCCCCCACAACAAAAAATTCGAATTAATTCATTAAATCGATTTTTTGCCCAGGCCTAATGCTGGGTCGAGTCAGTGGATTCATTATGTGAAATTATATGATAATAAACACATAAGACGTAAAGTTAGATCAGTCGACGCTACTCCCATTTCAACTAGCATGTAGCAGACTGGTCACTGCCTTACAACTACAATACAAGAACAACGTCGATATACCTGAATAACAGTACAACAATAATTATTCCCCAGAGAAAGAATAATCACTGTTACCTGTCGGGAAGAATTTTTGCGAACTGCGCGGCTGTCTCTCTTGACACCTCTCTGTTCCTTCATTGATCTCCAGCGTTGAAATGTTTCTCCAATAACGACTCTGTTTACTTTACGTTCTTCTGACAATTTTCTCCTCTTCTCAGCGACTTAAAAAGTCTTTCTTTTACGTCCTCTTTCGGGTTTCTTCTCTTCCATGGTCCAAATTCGAGGAGGAAAGCAGGAGCGACAATGAAAACATACCGAAACTAAAGACGGAGTTTCATGCGCTATGCGCATGCGTCACTCGTGTAAAGTTACTGGAGCGTGGTTTAACTTAGCACTTTACTGTATACGTTACATTATTAATACGCTTGCTTGTACGGTTTAACCTTAGCCGCTATATTCTACTTCTTATATTATCTATTGATTTTCTGTGTTCTCCTCTACATCTACTCATGTAAAGCTGCTTTGCAACAATTAACAATTGTGAAAAGCGCTATATAAATAAAATTGAATTGAATTGAACGTCTCTCACAAGGAACGTAATGGCAGTGATTGACAAACCAGAGGGCCAATCGCTGATGGAATGATTGCGTCAACGATTGGCTGATGTTTTTAAGGCCCTACCTTATGCACAGATGACATATATTAATATTATTACTTTCAGTGCACCTAATAAATAGTCTTTTATCATTTAGTAAAGACGAATTATGTAAATGTATTAAACAAACATCCTCTTTTCCACCTTTAATGTTGCGATGACAATGTGATTTGCAATAAATATTATATATTTTTTTCATGTTTTAGGTGCCTAAAAATGCGTGGAAAATGCTAGGCACATAGGTTCTTGTCACATTCTGAAAATTTTTATGTTTTTAACAATAGGCCAGAGTTTCGTTTTGCACTGTGTGAGTGTCGCGACCGATTCACTTTTTGTTATGAGCGCACATACATTAGAAATAACAAACTTGTACGTACAAAAGACACGATATGTAAATCATCCCTTACACAGTACCTGTGTTTGTAACGCGTCATCTCTTCTAAATCCAAATAATTCCATATAGATGAAGTGTTGTTCCTTTTCACCACAAGGTCTTCATCAGACACCACATTTTCCTCACTCATCTTTCCTTCCTCCGCCATCGTATTTGCTAATGAGCACAGCGTCACAACTAAATTGACACCTCACAAATCAATCTGAGCATAGCTGACCTGGGGGTACCCCTGATTGGCCTAATAGCATGAACGCGCCAACCATGTCTTCAGGGCTAAAAGTGATAGGTCAAAGGGTTATAACACGCGCTTAGCGTGTTTTCCCTTATTCATCGTGTTAGGCTGTCTGTTGTAATGTGTTTATATTGCAATGGCGATAAAAATTCGATGTATCGTTCAGCCCTTCCACACAGATAATTTATTATACCATGTTAAAGTTGCCACTTTGTAGGTGTGAGCAAAAATGTGCCGTTGTGGGGTGTGTCACTCAAAATGTGAATGAGCTAATGAAATGCAAACACTGATCGCAATGATGGTGACTTTAAGTTAAACACCCAATATCTACACTAAGTTAAGAAAATAACTTTACATGTAAGATGTAAAATGCAAGTTTAGGTTTCAAACATAGATGGTGATAGAGAGGATAATGTTACAGATTGCAGCTTTTAACTCTGCATCAGTTTTACTTTTTAACACTCTTTAAGATTGGGACAATACACCCAGCAGTGTTCAGGATTTTGATTTGTGTTCAGATAAGGATACTGAACATGAGAAATAAGCATAGTATGCAGCCACAGAAAATAAGTTTATAAAATTTAATAAAAGTTAAAATCAGAGCATTAAATCTAAGTCTAATAATTTAGTTTTACTTACCATTCAATCAGCAGGAACCATGGAAACAGAAGACTGAAATGTGTGGGCGGAGTGTAATTACATCTTTAATGCGTATACACCAACCGCATTTGAGGCGTCAAAATCGCGTCTACCGCATCTAGTTTGCCGCTTGAACAGTTTGAATGCATTCGCGTGTCTAAAAAAAGCAAGCATTTGACGCGCATCAGAGGCAAAATCCACTTCTTGTGGGAGGGGCAAGTGCTATGCGGTTGTCTGTTTGCAAGATGACTGATGTTGATTTATCGAAAGAGTTACCAGTTTGTATTTGGTAACCTTACTATAGGGGGAAAATAAACGGCGTGGGTCGAAAAACGTCACGTGACTCAAAAGTGAAATGTGTATTTACAACTTACCAGGTTGCCCAATGTCCTCACTGACACTCTTCCAAGTGAGGTCCTTTGTATTTCTGTCTCTATAGAAATAAGAACTTGTGTCGTATAGCTCCAGGTGACTGCTCACGGACAATATTAAGTGTTCCTTTAGGTTGAATGAGTGACTCCACAGCAGCAAGCTGGCTCCTGATTGCTTAACGCGGCGCGAAATTCCGCCAAAGTTAAAAATTTTCAACTCGGGCGTCAGCAGCAAATTTGCGTCAAATGCAAAATGCACAAAAAGCACCATTCGCATGTACCGCGCCAGGCGCTCAATTCGCGGCATTTGTGTGAACTAGACGTGCGAATGAGGCAGAATTGCGTCTTCGCGCCGCGCGTCAACGTGTCTTCACATTGACTTAACATTGAAATCACTCGCGCTTCACACCTCTACCGCGGCTGGGGTAAACGCAGCATAAGGAGTTGGGTTAACACTGGCATGATTAACTCTGGCAATTAACTCAATTAAGTTAAATTTACTCTTTAGGTGTTGAATTCAACTCAGAAATGTTTAACACTGATATTTTAACTCTATTTTAACTAATTTTTGCTGTGTATAGTTGATTGCTTTGTCCACTGACATTATTCACGTTTACCAATACAGATGTAACTTGTAATGTGTGAACTTCGCTTTCCTCTTTTCCAGAATATTCCAGAACTCAGAAAGAAAGACCTGAGCCAGACGAGCCTTATTATTCCAACTCAGATGGCATGTATTTTATCATACTGTATACAGACTTTCAGACATGTAGAGCAAAGTATGTTTTGACTTGATTTGTGCATATATCATGATGTCTTGTTCTTCACACAGAAGGCCCTGACTCACACATAAAGACCAAAGACAAGAGATCATCAAAGACTGAGAGAAATGGTAAAATATAGTTGCTTGTCTTCTACACGCACGTTATTCACGTTTACCAATACAATACAATGTTCTCTTTCCCCTTTTCCAGAATTGTGCAGAACCCAGAAAGAAAGACCTGAGCCAGACGAGCCTTATGATTCCAACTCAGATGGTATGTATTTTATCATACTGTATACAGCAGGGCTATTCAATTGGCACCCTGCGGGCCGAACCTGGCCCCTGAGATAATCCGTTCCGGCCCTTCATGTAGTCTAGTGTGAAAAGACATAGAATAGATAAATGAAGTTTAGATGGACAACGGCCATACTGTTATAAGGTTACGCGCGTGCGTCTGTTTCATACAGCAAGAGCTGAATAACAGAGCGTGAGTCACGTGACTTTAGGCCAGTAGAGCGAGCAGCTTCTCCCGTAAGACGCGATGACTGACAGTGGTGAGTTAAAGAGACCACGGACTCTATGGCCGTTATTAACTTTATTTGTTGTCTTTCAAGCTTACAACACCACCTTTTCCGTCAGTTGTTGTCAGATACGTGAGCTCAATGACTTGCTTATCCACAATGACATTAGATGGCTTAGTAATGGAAACACACTGAAACGATTTAGTGAACTATACAAAGAGATCCTGGCAAGTCTCCGAAATTCAAAGCAGGCAAAGTTTCAAATATTATGCGAGTCATCGTTCTCACACAAGAATGCAATTAAAATGAGTAATCACTCATCGCAAAATATAGGGCTACAGGAATAATTTACTTGTCAAAAAACAGCATATAACAATGTTATGTTCCATATTATAACTTACTTTGTTACGTGCAATTAAGTGAGTAATAGTCTTGTGCCGGTGTTAAATTTTCATGTTGCTGTGATTTATGAAGGTTTTATTACGGTAGACGATATTACCACAGTTTTGAAATGCATAACAAAAACAGGTTGAAAAGATAAGCAAATGTCATTGTTATGGTGTAAATAAAAGGTTTAATAACTTAAACTTGTTAAAATTATATATATAAAACAATACCCAGTAGAAATATGTAAACTGAACCAATCAGAATCAAACAGAATAAAGTCCAAACTGCACAAGACGACAACTTTAGTGGTTTAAATTATTAATTAAGTGCAAAATATCATCAATCCATATGCACCCCAACGTTAGAAAGCCTCTTTGACCTTTGACTGTATGGCTTCAGCTAAAAATGAGCCAGGAGCAGCACTGCTAGATGCTTGGATACTCTGTAAAACAGGGAAGAAAATATTATGTTATGCTTTAAAGATGCATTTTAGACAATAATAGAGAATAAAAAGAAGGTAAAGCTTACTGATAGTTAGTCTTTTTTTGCTTGTTTGTATGATTAAATATGATAAACAAATATGTGTGTTCCTTCAATTATAGTAAAAGAACACATACAGCTAAATATACCCATTTGTACCCACTGTGCTGTGTATTCAACATACATAGTCAAATAAATTATGTATGTAACATTAGATTCATGGCTGTAAGTTTAAATGGTCATTATTACTGACAGTTAGACAGTGACACATCTCTTAATTCAATTCACATTTATTTGTAAAGTGGATTTCACAGTGAATGAAAATATACATAAATAATGTACACAATTAAAATATACATAAAACACAATTCTGAAAATTTAAATCATATTTTTTTGTCAAATATAACGTACCAGTGTAAAGATACTGTAAATTGGGTTATATGATCAAACTTGCGTGACCTGGTAGCAGTTGCGTTTTGCACTTTACATTAATTGTAGTCTATTTATTAAGTAATTAACTTACTGTAACGTTACCCGTCAGACTCAATGTCAGCTATAATTAATAATATATGTTTAACCGGATATATATTACAGGGTTTCCGCGGAGTCATAAAAAGTCATAAAATGTCTTAAATTCAATAATAAAAATTTTAGGCCATAAAAAGTCATAAAAACATCCGGATTTTCCATACAAGGTCATAAATTACATTTAGCCACGTCTTAAATTTATATACTTGTTCATTCATTGTTGCCTTTCCCCACAAAAATGCGCTGGTGGCGGCATTCACTCGTTTTGCCTGTTGTAGTTCTGTCTGAGGAATCTGGGTGGGATAATCACAGCGTACCAGGACTACAAGGTCCATGCGGCAGTGCAGCAAACAGACTTGTCGGAAGTACTTCAGAAACCCACGGCCCCGCGCGAACTCCGAACTCTCGAGGGTCAGCTTAGTTTAACTGAAATCTCCGGTGCTGCGTCCGAAACCGCCTACTACATACTATATAGTACGAAAAAAGCAGTAGGCGAGGCGAGTAGTATGTCCGAATACATAGTATTTGAAAAACAGTATGCGAAAAGTACCCGGATGACCTACTACTTCCGGTTAGATTTTGCAGTGTGCATACGATGGACGCTTCACTATCCCATGATGCCCCGGACGAGGAGTTATCCAACGAAGAAGAGGCACGCGGCTGTTTTCGCGCTAAAATGACACGACGTGATGACGACGTATGTCACGTGATGTAACAACATGGCGGATGTAGTACGTCCGAATCTCATTCATACTACCAGGATTCATACTATACAGTACCTACTGTTTTAACGCCAAGTAAGTAGGTACTTCATCTAATTCAGTACCTACTATACAGTATGCGGTTTCGGACGCAGCCCGGGTCTATCACAATATGAAACTTAAGTGTACATTTAATGAGCTATGGCTCGAAGACGGTGCGTTTAGTAGTTGGCTCAAACCATAGCAAACAATCGATATCAAGCCTATTGCACACTGTGTAAGAAGCAGGGTTCTAAATTAACACCCGCCAAATGCGGGTTGAAATTCATTTTGGCGGGTGTTAATAAAAACTTACTAGCCAGTTTGGCCGGTGATGCATGAGGCATTGCATGCATGATACATAAAGCTCGTTCTTGGTCATTTATCCCTCTAGCAGTACTTCCTACATTTCCCATGAACACTGTGCCGTAATGCTACGTGATGATGTTTCATACGCCAATTGGCCGCACGCAGTTTGCAGCGAAACCAGGTCATAAATTTAAATCATAATGGTCATAAAAAGGTCTTAAAAAGTCTTAAATTTGACTGAGTAAACCCTGCAGAAACCCTGATATTAGGATAGCCAGTATAACGTTAGCTTAATAGACGTAATGTTAGACAAACTAAACATTAGCGTAACGTTAGCTAGCGGACCTTAGCATTGCTAAGTGGACACTTAACTGTTATTATTTAGACACAAGATATGAGATACGATGCAATGTATCTTACCTTTATCTCTGTGAACTGTGGATGATTGTCTGGAAGATGTGTAAAGTTTGTGTTCCCGTATTTTGCTGCCCCTTTCCGTCCACACATTCTACACATATGGAAATTGTCTATCGCCAGCACGCCAGCAATCAAAAGTCTTTTTCACGTTAATTTGAAGACCCCGCAATAACACTACCGTGCAGTTTTACTACCGTGGTTTATCGTATTACTGAACAGCTGCACAAGCCTAGTGAGTAAATAAGTTAAATTCTTGTGTTAAATTGAGTGTAATATGGCTCTGTTATTTACCCCTTTTGAATGTAGAAAAAAGCTTAGTTGGATGTCTTACAATGCACTGATGTTGTTGTATGTTTCAAAAAACAGCATGACTATATTTAAATGTAGGGAAATGTAGTCATCATTGCTATATCTCAGGCCCCTCATTTGAGATGCTTTTCATGAACTTGACCCCATGACAGACTAATTGAATAGCCCTAGACTTTCAGACATGTAGAGCAAAGTATGTTTTGACTTGATTTGTGCATATATCATGAACTGTCTTGTTCTTCACCCAGAAGGCCCTGACTCACACATAAAGACCAAAGACAAGAGATCATCAAAGACTGAGAGAAATGGTAAGATTGTTTGATGTAAAGTTAATTCATATAGTTGATTGTCTTCTCCACTGACATTATTCACAGTACCAATACAGATGTACAGATACTTTCTTTTCTCTTTTCCAGAATTGTGCAGAACCCAGACCTGAGCCAGACGAGCCTTATGATTCCAACTCAGATGGTATGTATTTTATTATACTGTATACAGCTTACGCCTGTATCACACATACTCCGTATGCAGTACGTTTGCGGTGCGTAATTTTTTACGTGCCCATGTTAACAGGTTAGAGCTTTCACACACATCATACGTATGCGGTCCGTTGCAGATGCGGTGTGGTGCAGCAGTGCTGCGATCGTTTCGGCAGCGAGTCTATTTTTGCTGTACGGCACGCAAGCTGCACACGCTGATTTAAAGTGATAGCGCATGTTTTGTGGTCAGAATAAACACAGATTTACACAAAAATGCAGAAATTTCACCCTAAATGGATGTAAATACAGTTTTTCAGTAGTTTTGTCTGTATTTGTTTAATCCCCGTATGAAGCAATTAAAGCAAAACACTTATCACGAGTTGAAAAATTATATGTATAACATCTTGTTAAATATTCTACCTTGTTTATATACATAAAGTATGCTATTCATTTTACCATTGTTTAATTATACTAACATACATACGCACTGCATATGGAATATGTACTTTCAGACATGTAGAGCAAAGTATGTTTTGACTTGATTTGTGCATATATCATGAACTGTCTATGTTCTTTACCCAGAAGACCCTGCTCACACATAAAGACCCAAGACAAGAGATCATCAAAGACTGAGAGAAATGGTAAGATTGTTTGATGTAAAGTTAATTCATAAAGGTCCCTACTACATATTAATACTACATAAAGGTACTAAATATTAATTCGGTTGTCACTTCACCTTTTAATGCTTAATCCTGTTCTGTACACACACAGTTCAGTAATTTACGGAACTGGTTATTTTCATATTTAAGTAAATTTAAAGTTAAACATGTAGCTATATATAATCTATGAAACATGCCCCTTTCAAGAGCTGACCCGGACTCTACAGTTCCAAGCAAGAATCGGGCCAGTGCTATAACATATATTACTATATTTTTTCTTGAGTTTAGGTTTAATGCACATATAAAATATTATAATACACAAAAATTATAAGACATGCATACATTGTGATTTTAATGATGTTAACGCCACAATCACACTTGCTTGCTATAAAAATTTACATACTGTTTGCAATCATTCTATGGTTTTATGACTTGGAGATTAAACTTGTGTCTTTCTGTTTACTGTTTTTAGGTTCTCCTAGGCAGAAGAGTGGAAAAAGCCCCTGGAGTGATGCTGAAAAAAAGGCAGTTTATCGGCATCTTGAAAACACGATCATGTTAATGAAAGTTCCCAGCAAAGACAAGTGTACCAAAAGAAAGAACCAGTGCTACAAAACAGGGACTGGAGAGATATTAAAAATCATGTGCACAATACCATTCAATCTTGAAAGAAAAAAAGTTGATTAACTTTTTGTGTGTAAAACATGTTTTTTTATGCTTAAAGAGATAGTTTATTCAAAATTGAAAATAAGTATGAGTAATTTGACATCTTAAATTTTTGGGTAATTTTTTTTACTGTTTAGGAGCCCGTTTGTTTGGAAATAGGCTTATTCTCCCACTCCCCCACTTTTGGAATCTATTCAGTCGATCTCCGGGTCTGGCGATAACACTTTTAGCATACATCATTCAATCTAATTAGACCATTAACATCACATGTAACCTGGAGATTGGCTGAATAGATTTAAAAAAGGTTAAACTTAACTTATAACTGCGGGGAAGTTGGAAAACAAGCACATTTCCAAATAAAGGGAAGTGTTGGCCTTGTAAGCCATTGATATATATTGAGGTTTGATTTTGACAGGCTTTGGATTCATCATTTTCATTAAAATTATATATACAAGTATATATTCTTGAATATTCAAATAAATGTCTTCTGATTTTGGAGGATGAATTGTGGTGGATGTCAAACCTTTTATCTTAAGTTCATACAACAGGTTTAAAATTATAATTATAAAAAAAACTTGAAATGGTATTGGTTAATGTAAATGTTCATCATAGATTTATTATGTTACAAACAAAATTAACAGATTAATTTTGTTAATAATTTTCTAATAGCACTTCACAATTTTATTGATTCACTGACAACAAATATGTAAAAAAAAATTAACCATGGTTTTACTACAGTTAAAAAAAACATGGTTACTGTAGTAAAACCATGGTAACCACAAAATAACCATGGTTTTGACAACCATGGTTTTCAAAAACCATAGTTAAACCATGGTTAGTGTAGTAAAACCATGGTTTTGCTCATAGTAATCAATACACTAAAAAAACATGGTTACTACACTTTTACCACAATAAAACCATGGTTAATTTTCGTAAGGGTTGTGTCAATGGCCATCAATCAATAAACGAGACTATATAACCTACTATATAAGAAACTTGAATTCAAAATGTATTTGAACACAAAAGTGTCTTGTAGTGCAATTACATTCATTAGTACACGTTTAAATTAGTCATGTTTTAAATGCAACATTTAAATAGGAAACTATCAAATTACTGAAATAGTACATAAAAATAAAATAAGTTCATTAAGTGATTAAAACAGTTGTTTAGTCTTATAAAGATTAGTACCTATATAACTGTTTAAAACCGCGTCCAATGAGTCTTTAAAACCGCCATTATGTGATCTCAAATCTGCATAGCAACCGCCGGGTCCTCACAACCCCGACCAACTTCACCAGTTTCGCGTGTATCGTGTTTGTTGAAATTTTAAGTGATATTCTGTTTGTCTACTCCCCCCTAGTGGTAAAAATATTTTTTTCATTGTCCTAGTGTCAGGGGAACACTGAGTCCTCACAACACACCCTAGGGTCATGGTCCTCACAAATGTACTAAAACACGTATGTGTGTGTGTGTGTGTGTGTGTGTGTGTGTGTGTGTGCGCGCGCGTGTGTGTGCGCGCGTGTGTGCGTATGTATGTCGCCACGTCATGGTAGGTGTGCCGTATATTTTCCTGCTTTTTTGTCCTTTGCCAATCACACCTATGAATAAAACAAACTTAAAAAACTGTTGAATGTTAAATGCGTTTCATGTTTTACAGATTGGTCTTTAGTTTTCAGGTACAGAACAGAAACTGAATTAAGTAGTAAAATGTAAAATTATTGCATAGTCTAACTGTATAACTTAAACATAGCCTAGATCATTTACATTACTTTCACACACATTTGATTTCTCAAAGATTTATATTCACATTTTGAGATAATTTTGGGTGCTGTCTTTACAGTTTGCACGCGTTGGTTGAGGTGCACACACAAACGCTTGAGGAATGTGTTGAGATCTGTTTCACGTCTTCTGTCATTTCTGTCAGCCGGCCTGAGGATCAGCTGACAGAAATGACAATATCAGATAAGACCCTTATGCCTTGGTTTTGATTGTTTAGAGCCCTTTGAAGCTGCGTTGAAAATACAATTTTAAACTGTAAACTGTTGGGGTCCAAAGAAGTCTATTAAATTGAGAAAAGATCATGGAATGATTTTTTTTAAAGGTGCAGTGTGTAGATTTTAGCGGAATTTAGCACTAAGATTGTAAATTGCAGTTTAGTCCACCGTTCACCGAAACACATAGATAAGCTATGGTAACCTCCACAGGACAAACATGTAGAGCAGTTTGTCCGTTTAGGGCTACTGTAGAAACATGGTGGCACAAAATGGCGTCTTCCATGTAAGGGGACCCACAGTGTAGGTAGATAAAAATGACGCAAATTGGGTGACGCGTTTGCATACGTAGCATAAGGTTATAAAACAATACAATTCATTATGCAAGATCTTTATTCACCACTCAACTGCCTTTAATTTATGTTTTTTGCTAGTTAGTTAATTTTTTGAAAAATCAGGGAATTCATAGTGAAAGTGAAGTGAAGGTGTCATAATAATCAATGCATGGTACCCCATACTTGAAATGTTACCTCTGTATTTAACCCTTCTAGTGAGTAGTACATTGTAAATACACATACACAGCAGGGGGCAGCTATCAATGCAGTGCCCGGCAGCAATGGGGGACAGGAGCCTTGCACTTTAATTGCAACCTACCAACCATGAAAACCTTGAACTGGTAACTTTCAGGTTACAAGCTTCTCTCTAACCCATATGACTTTCCCATACCTAGTAAACCCAAAGTTAACTCAATTTGTTGACCCAAGAAGGTTTAATTGAATGAAATTTAATTTAGTGTGACATGCCTACCAATCTGATCTCTTGTTGTGTGTCTGGATTAGATAACTTCCCCAACCGCTTTTATCTTTGTACATTTAACATTGTAATCATGCCTCTGGCTGGTCATAAACTGCCCATAAAAACATATCATCACGTGTTTATAGGTCTGATTGTGCCAGACTTCTCCACTTATTCTCACACAGAGACTATTTTCAGGATCTCAGAGGGCCTGTCACCAGCTGGCCATAAATAAAGAGGCTAAAGTAAATATTTTATATAGAATCAAAAAGTGTAGTCCATCTTTTAGACAGTTTCTTAAGATACCTTGATGTATAACTTATCAAAACAAGTGCCATTTATTGAAAAACAAAATAGCATGCATTGTGTGCATGCAAAATGTTTGCAGTAAGTACAGTAATTGTAAGTTATAAAACATTAGATGCAGCACAGTCTTGATACACAGTACTGCTGGGTTACTTTGCTAGGGCATTTGTGTAAACTTTATGACTAACATTGATAGCAGCTGTTAAAAATACATTTCTCTGAAAATAGTTTTTACTGGATTTGTATCCATATTACATTTGCCTTGAAATAAATTGAATGACATACGTTTTAGGAATATCTGAATTTGGGCTCCTACTTTAAACGTAGTTTATTTATATAACAAGCAAAATAAACGACACAAAGATTACATAGGAAACCAAAACATTTGTTATTTTCTACGAGGTATTTATTCAAGAGTTCACTTTAGCAACTAGTTAGATCATCAAAAAACTGAAACCGGAAGTGAAGTTCGGACAAGACGCGTATCGCGTCACCGCACGTGCGTCTGATGAAACCGTCTATAGCAGCCTCTTGACTAATGCTTTTGTTATTTATACGGAGGCCGATCACAGCAAGTGCGTTTATGGCAGTCAGGCAATAGGTCACGGTTCGCTGCATAGCAAATTTCAATTCTGGTGAACTCTGACCTGCGAATTTGAATCACGTAGAGTGCTGTGACCAGTACAAAACCGGTATGTCACTGTGTGACCTTTCTCTCTACTGAAAAGTACAAATGGACGAAGCCAAAGATCATATAGATGAGCTGCTCCCCGCACACTCTCTGCAGCAATGTCCAACAAACACTTGCATGCTCAAAGTCTAGTGTGACTGCAGCTTTAGCCCTCCTTAGTGCTCTTTAATCACAAAACTGTTACATTTACGTTCTATCTATAGGTGTAAATCCCGCGGGGACAGGTCCCCCATCTGAGAGTTATCCAGTGGCGGTTCGTGTCTGCTCTTCCCAGGGGCGCAAATTCTAAATATGTGTTCAGAGTGTCATGTGTGTTGCTTGTATTTTAAAAAATATGTGTATGTTGCGTCATGTGAACCATGTGCTTTGTCAAAATAAGTGCCTGCTGCACATGCGTCAAAACCGTTTATGATTAAAGAGACGCTCACGTTCACAAAATACACGCAAGACACTCCCGTAACAGTTAACTCTGATTGCACATGGGATTATGCGAGTATCTGGCAAACGTGAGCATCTCTTTAGATGCGTCTGCAGCAGGCACTTATTGTGACAAGACACGTGATGCACACAGGTTCACTCAACGTGCAGAACACATATTTTGAAATTACGAACCACACACATGACAGGCTACATACATGTTGTGACGAACTTCGCATTGTGCACCCATGCAAAAAGAAGTCATTGGCCACCACTGGAGTTATCCCCCAAAAATATTTTTAAAAACCACATTATAAATAATATAAATATATATATTTAGTTTATACTACTAAGTCTGCTAATATTAGATGAAGTGATTATTTTCTCTTTAAAACAGATTATGCTGAGTCATTATTGAATTAATCATGACAAAAAATGAAGTTCAAATTTCATTGGGTGCTTAACTTCAAAACATTGCAATAAAACAAATGGTTTTGAAGTATAATAGGATTTTCTCTGTGTATACATATCCTTACAATTACAATTTTGGCTGTATTATTTGTGTCCCCTTTAATGTTATGTTTATTGTAGGGGTGTGCAGCGGAGTCAGTATTTGTATCTGTATTTGTATCTGTAACAATCTCAAAAATATTTGTATCTGTATTTGTATTCGGATGGAACCGAAAGTGGGCGGGTCTTAAACCGGAAGTTTGTCATATTACATGAAAATGGCATTTTAAATTAATTTTTGCTTTTATTATAATAATAACTTAAATAACTGTAAATATTTATAAAAAATAATATTACAAAATTGTAATCAAAAAGACAAATAACTTGATTCTCATTAATAATAGGCATGGAAAACAAATTTCTCATTTTCATACTTGTGCCTATGTGCGTTGAACTTGAGAGCACCTTGACTGTACATCACCTTTAAGTGTTTATTGTGTCTTTCAGCACAGTTACATATGTGACCCATTCTGTCTAAAGGCCGTTTCACATGGTACGCGGCAACCGCGAGTGTTTAGTTCTTTTTCAATGGGAGACGTGGGCGGTTTTGCCGCTTACCGCGTACCGTGTGAAACGGCCATTAATGAGTGGGAGGTTTTCAGAAAAAAAAGTAGCCTACATTTATCCCTCGTCTAGCGATTCAAAAACTCTAGTAATTAAACATCTAAAATGATCGTTATTTGTACGTTTTCTGAGAGTGAAATGATTAGCCTAATATACTAAGATGCGTGTCATGTCTGACATCTTGGTTTCGGTTTAAAAACATGCAGGAATTTGAAAATAAAATGCAGGACTTGCCTGATGTTTAAAGAGTTATTAAGAGAGATAAATTTGGGACTGATTTATGTTAAAAAGTTATTAAGATCGACAAGACTCGCGCTGACTGACAGATCCGAAAGCAACGTACAGACACGCAATTACGTGCACTGACAGAATATTTCAAAAACATCGGTTTTGACAAGAATTTACGAAAGCATAATAAGCATTACAATAATCTTGCTGAGCTCATTATGTCCATACAGCGTTTGCGTGAACAGAACGATTGTTTAAAAAAACTTTCTCATTAATCTTCATCTAAATTAATAAATAATCAGATATTCGTTTAACATTTCAAATAATAGTATGCTCAATTATTTAAAAATCAGTTTTGACTTAGTTCAAAACAAGCAAAATGATTTAAAACAATAAGGTAATTAGAAAGATTTAATTCCAATGTTTTAGTTGTTATTTACTTACTTTATGTTTATGTTAATTGCAGTTCGTGTCATAGTAATCTTCAGTTTAAATTTTGCTTTTAAAATGTTACATTTTCATATTTTTATCTATTTATTTACTTATTTATTTTATATTCACCTAGATTGACAATGAAGCTTGCTTTATCTTGAAGTAATTAAAAGATCATATGTGACCGAAGTCACACGGAGACACAGAGTTATTAACGAATATTTTATTATCAGAGTGCAGCATTTTATCAAGGTTTTTTGGTTTTGTGTAAATTAAAATCTAAAAGGGTAATTTTTTACAGCTAAGAAGTTTGATATTAGCAGCGTTTTTAAACTAATTCCAAAACAGCTAGCGTTTCTAAATAAGGGATGCGCAGAAAATGTCATTCATGTCATTTTATAGATTGCACTCATTCACTTCACACACATTATTCGTGCTTTAAGGGGTTTATAATTTAGCGCTGTTCCAGTAAACACTTTATTATGTCTGGCCGAATATTTTTTCTGTTATTCGGATGAATTCGTTATTCGTTTTGAAGCCGTTATCTGTGCCCTTCCGAATAACGTATTCCGCTTCGGGCACATCCCTAGTTTATTGTGCCCCCAACTCTTTCATTCAACTCAAGTCATTTTTATAATTTACCTGAGTATGGTTATGTCAAAGATTCAAAACAATGTGATATCAATAACGTCTCTTATCTCATAATTAGTTTACAAAACTTTGTAAATCGAAACTTTGTTGTATTAAATCATCTGTGTATGAGCCATTTATATTCACCTTTAGTTGGTTAATTTAGTTATTGCTTATTTTGGCCACTAGGGGGAGTATTGCACTGGGTGTAGCACTACAGGTGTGGTAATTAGTGACAAAGGTGTGGATGGTGGCGAACACACGGTTCTTACCGCAGCCGTGAGTCTGCCACAATTATTTATTTATCAGCACCACAGCACTTTATCAATCAACACTGGGCAAATAACTATTTTATGATAACTCTTTTGATATATTTATAATAAACGGGAACACCACCCAAAGAGAGTTAAAGAGTCTGGACTTCTTTCTGCTACGCGTTGAGAACACCATGCCATCCATGCTGAGGCTTAGAGCATAATAGCTGTGTTTTACTTATAATAGCTGTGTTTTATTTATAATAGCTGTGTTTTATTTACGATACAATAAGTGACTTATTCCAGTTTATTCCACGGGGCTGTTAAATGCTTCATTCTCATTGGTTGAGAAATGTTCTACGGGTGTGCATTACACTGAAAAAAATGATTAATTCAATTTACTCAATTTTTTAAGGTAAGTGGTCGCAATCAATTTATTTAAGCTCCATTTAAAAAAAAATTGAAAAACAAACTATTAAAATGTGTTTAAATGTAGCTTAAATAAATTGATTGCGACCACTTACCTTAAAAAAATGGTAAATTAAATGAATGATTTTTGTTCAGTCTACTTCTCAGTCATTGCACACCCATGAAGTAGTTCCAGCAGGTCTGTCGAATGCATTAAAGTTTCTTATCACTATGCCAAGTTTAATAATGGATTTATTTACTTTCAAGTTAAGTCAAGTTATTATTTGTTGTTCCTACAACTTGGATAGGCGACAAGACTTTTGTAAGGGTGTGTATGAATATTGAATATTGAGCCATTTTGATCTTGATTGATGATTTTGAACACTTTACATTAAAAGCAACATACGCAGGTGTAGTGTCTCTCTCTATTCTTCCCTCTCGCTCGCTATAAAATGACATCTTTGAACTAGTAACAGAGGCGTAAGATGAGATGCGTAAGAAAATAGTCATTCTCACAATGACATTTTTAAGGACAATACCTGTCAAATGTTTTGAAATAAAATATCTGAACAATGTCTTATGGTGCGGAAATCATGGTATAAGCGATCATGGCCACAATACCACCTCAGGTGTGCATTATTTTCGATTATAAAGCGGTTAGTTCAAATCCTTGATTCTGATTGGTCAATAGAAGTGCTTTATTCACAATAAAACACGGCTAAGACCGCTTCAGCCAACGGTTCTATTTATCACTGCGCCCTTAGCAACACCCTTAGCAACCACATGTATCACTCAGAGTCGTATAATAATAGAGTTACGACACTCACATAGACGTCCGTTGTAAGAATGGAATGCGGAAGTAACAGCGTTTCATGTAGTGACCGGTAGTGACGCATAGTTCCAAACGCAGCACTGAAGCCCATTCATTTCAATGGCACCTGCTGGTAAATCGATGAAATTACCGTTTCTCTTTACATTTTCGGACATTTCATTAATATAGTCAACAGTGATATTTTATGAACTCTGCTGTAGGTAATGATTTTCGTTAATAATAACTAGTAAATTTTTTATATTTTAATGAGTTGTGTATAATGTGTGAATAATATAGATTTAATGGTTTAATATTTTATTACTGGTGGCCATCTACTTTATACTTATCTTTTTTATATATTACGAGTAACACTAGGGGGCAACAGCGACAAGCTAAATGCCTTATAAGAAAGTCACACTGTTTACAATGCTGCTATGTGTTTCATTGTGTTTGGTAAGTAATACGAGTGATGTATCCTCGAAAATCATGTATGATTATATTAACATTTAATGTGTGTACTATAAATACAATTAAATATTAATTTAGTGTGTTTATGTTATGCTTCACTGTTACAAATAACCGCGTTGGCGATCTTTTTTGTGATTTTAATATAGTAAAAGTGTAGGAATTATGTTTTTAGCAGATTGATAGCCATTTATATAGCCATATTTTGCTACAAAAATAAAAGATAAACTGTGTTGCTGTAGTTGGTATAGATAACCACAGTTATCTTTGGGCCACAATTAACTGTTTATCTTTATTAACTGTTTTACTATATTTCAGTGTTTCCGCTATATACATTCAACCGTGGCGGCCCGCCACTCCTAAAACATCCCCGCCACGCCTGCGGTTGTGGATAGAAGGGATACAGCAAACGAAATCTCGTTGGATGAGCACTGTTTTATCCTAATCCTTTAACCAAACCCAACTCTAAACACAAAATTTCACACGATTGTAGGATGTATTTGTATCCAATTTAGCCAGAACCGCTGTTTTCATCCTAATAATCCTACCTCCAAATCTAATCCTTAACTTTTCGGCATTTGCTGTATACCTTCTAGACAAAACCCACAGCGTCAGCTCGCAAAAAAGCAACCGAAATGTCCGCTCTGCGAGACTGGCTGTCTAGAAATAAATTCCTTTCTGGATTTGCGTTGTTCACTCATTTATAAATAAATCTCCTAAAATATCATAATTTCCTCCATGGGTTTAGTTTCATGCACAAATAGATTTAAATCAACAGAGGATTATTAAGCTACGTTTCTGTTTTGAGAAATAATAATAAAATAAATAAGCCTATACGAAATTTGTTGCACTTAAATAATTATTAAATTGACAAAACGAATAAAAAAGTATTTGAGTTTCTGTTCTTTTTTTGTGACGCGCTCTAAAACCAAACCAGCCGAAAGCACGTCATGTTTTTAATGATTATAAATAAGCACAAGGTTTTCTCCTTATTGTGAGTTTACACAAATAAAAATACATCATTTGAAGTTTCGAATGTTGTTTTACTTTTATCTTTATGACTATAAATTTAGGGTAATTTAAGCTGCATGGTCATCACGCATATGATGTTCACCGGCGCATATCTACACCAACACAGCGCAGGGCTGCGAGAAAAGACATTATTAAACTTTTGATTTAACATATTACGAGTTTTTCGGACATTCATTTGGAATCACTGTACTCATATTATAAACTTATCGGGCCATTAGTTATTCAGTATAGGCTATAAGCGCAGCGCACTGCTGAGCGCTCAGCTGTCAGTCAATCGTCTGTGCTTTAGAACGACACTCACAAAGTTTCACATTAAATGATAAGATATTTGTCCAAAAACAAAAGGCTAAATACTGAATACTACTTATATGCGACTGCAAGACATTAATAGTGGAATCTGTTTGTAAGGAAACTTACATTATTCCCGTGGAAGAGAAGAACGTTGGTAATAGAAACTTGAGGCAGACGGTGAGACTGTTTTATCTGTTTTCAGACGAAACAGCAGTGTCGGGGTACCCGCGGGTGAACCGCATAATATTTGATCTAACGGGTGTAATAGGCTATTTGCGTGTCATTTGTGTTGTAGATGCAGGTCGGGACTCAATAGACAAGAGTAAAATGCGGGTCTAACATCCAAGACCAAAATTCGACTCGTTTTTAAATGTCCCGTGCTTATTTGTGTTTAAGATCTGTCTGAAGACCGGTAAAGGTTTATATTTAACTGCGCGATTTGCGGTGTGACCGGCTCGGGGTCACAGTCTTTATGTCAAATGGTACGGGTGTGAAATAAAATTGCTGCTGATGTCGGATAACTGGTCGGTTGTTCTGTCAATCACAGCGGTGCGGATTATCAAACAGGACTGCATGACTTTGTAACAGCTCTGTACGCTAAACATGAGGACGAACTTGCAATGCACACTACATTAAAACTACAATGAAATATCCGAACTACGTACGTAGCTGTGTAACGTTTTTTTAAGAAAATACAGTTTAGATCAAACATAGAAAAGCAATATGCTATAAATATAAGGAAAAGTAAATGACAGCGTGAAAATTATAAAAAAAATACATGTTAGTTTACTGTAGCCTATATTCTACATTAATTTTTTTTTACATTTATAATCCTCATGGGCGCCCCCTGCCGCCACAGCTGAAAAAAATCCTAGAGGAAACACTGATATTTACATCACTCCCTAGTAAAAAACGTTATAAACATAGTAAGTATAGTGATCAATTCACATTACAAGCTAATATTTATCTAAAATAGCTGAAAACCTATGCAAACAGATTGACAGCCCTGCTTGGTTTGGAACTGCAGAACGTTACATGAATCACGTGACCGCACGGCGGCGAGATCAAAGCGTTTCGTAACTCTGTTATTATACGACTCTGGTATCACTTTGAGAACGGTTTGTTGTTTTTATTTGAGCTTTGATGCATATTACACATTGGAACTTTGTTGTTAACAGTCAGGGACTACTTTTTTCTAGTGGAAGGAAGGAATGCATTTATTGATTTAACTTAATGAAAGTTGCACTAATAATTATTTTTTATTTAATATTGTGTGGTTACCATTTTATAAAAGCAATAAGGTACTCCCGTCGTGCCTAACAACACCCTTCAGCCGTTACTTATTCACGATACAGCACAGCCTCTTGTACCTTATTGCTTACATAATTCAATGGCTCGTCATCAGTTATTCCTTACGTACAGCACATTCTCTTGTATCTTATTGCAATGTTTTTAAAAAAATGCTAATTTTAAAGAAAAAAGTACCAATACAACTTATAATAGACTTTATTTTACAGATATTTTAGTATCTACTAATAAACACTCTTGCATGTTTTTGTATGTCCAGTTGTGCATTGAGACGTACATATCAAGTTGTCATCAGCGCAGTATCAACACAGCGGTAAGGGCCACTCTCAGTCAGATACTCGGAGACCTCGCCCTACAACTGCGTCACAGACAGGAAAATTCAGTAAGTTATCAATACTAAACACAATTGTGCATGGTATTAATACCTTTAATTTATTGCTGTCTGGTTTAACAGATTAGCTACACTATGTTTACATGCAGACAAAAAATCTGTTTGTAATCTGATTGATGACTCACTCAGACTGAAAAGCCTTCATGTAAATCCCATTATCGATCCTACTTTAGTTGATCTGAATAAAATTTTAACAGTTTTATTACACCGTTCTGGTACTCGTGGCTATGCACTTGCACAGACGTTTTGTTCGGATTATATATAATGTACACGTAAACAAATATTTACATCAGATTGCAGCCATTACAGCACATATAAACTCTACATCCAATATAGTATATCTTTGTTTAGTTTTTTTTAATTAACTTAATACTTTTCACTCCACATTTCCAGATTTCACTCACCAATTTTGTAATGGTGAATAAATGTTTTTTTTTTTTTATAATATTGATTTACTCTAGACTGAGTAGAACAGTGTGGAAATGTGAAAAAAATCTAGTTTTTTCGTACTGTATAGCCACAGTTAGATTTCGATAATATTTTACTTGGCCTTTTCCTGTTTTTTAGATCAGTTTCCTGTATTTCCTCTGTGTACAACAATTTAAGACATCTCAAACTATATTCTCAAACTGTCTTTCTTCTGTCATTGTAATGAGTCTTGATGTTTGCAGGTTGGTGATGGAGAGGAACGTTCCATGCCTGTGCTCCAGCGCAGAGGTACGTTACATTGATTTGATAATGGGGGACCTGAATTGACCTCATTGACCATGACTGGTATAGCCACCATTGATCAGCTTATTGCTTTGAGAAATAGCAACAAGGGAAATATGCAAGGCAAAACTGTTAGGTGGTTACATTTTGTATAGAGCAAATCATTTTTTCTAGGTTATTGTACAGTATTTACGGTGTCAAACAATTGCACATTAATGTGCCGTAACTGGTGTGGGTTTAGCCGTAGACGACAAAAGGAATTTATTAAACAAAACAGGGTAAAACAGGAAAACAAAACCCACGAGGGGGCAAAACAGGACAAGGAAAACACGACACTAAACTGACACTAAACTTAACAAAACCAACAATAAACTTTTCAAAACCTTAAACAGACTAAGGCTGTGTCACACGGTACCATAATATGGTTGTCAAACCCGTATTTGAGACCTTAAGACGGTTCCGTTCACACGCAGTTCGGTTATTTACGGGTTTGACAACCGCATTCTATAACCGACCTCACACCCGTAAATTTTCGGGTTTCACAACCGTATAAGAAAAGCTGTGGCGTGTGAACGTAATCGCACTGGACAACCAGTTTTCTGTCACGTCATCCAGTGCTTTTTCTGCAAGATATGACTGCAAACTACACAGTAGGATTGCTCCATAAGGTTAATGAGATATATATTACCTTCATAGACGCCACAGAGCATATTACATTAAATCGTGTGTATCCCAGTAAGTGAGAGCAAAATAATAAAACCTTAAAAGTGGACGATATAATGTTCGGTGCAAAATAAATGGGATAGTTCACCCAAAAATAAAACTTTGCTCTTTATTTACTCACCTTTTTCTTCAGTACAGCAATTAAGAAGATATTTTGCAGAAAACCCATATGTGATTCATGGAAGTCAACCGCCACTTTGAGAGCTCAAAAAGCAGATATATCCAATACAAAAGTGATCCCCATGACTCTTGGTGACATATTGGCTGCTTGTGAAGCACATCGATCGGTTTTTGCAGGATATCGAACGTTATTCACAACATTATTAGCGTTAATGCACATCCTTGGAAACACATAAAATGCGCTTCACGTTCCCGCTCCAGGTGGCGCTAAGAGGCTGGTTTTGCTGCGGTTGGTTAACCATACTCTCAGTGCCATCTACAGATCGGGAGCGTAAGCGCACTATCTATATGACTGCGTTAATAATGCTGTAAATAAAGTTCACTTTCTTGCAAAAACGGATCGATTTGCTTCACAAGACGTCAATATATCACCAGTCATTGGGATTGCTTTTGTACTGGATATATCTGCTTTGGTCAAACGTGCAGTTGCTTCATTCATTTTGCAGATTAAAACTTTAAATATGGAACCACCCTTGTTTATTTTTCTCTGCACAATGGTTAGCATTACACACGCCAGCTGTTTTTGTTAATTACATAATTAAAGTTTTGTCCATTGTATAATACTTTCATTTTTATATTTACGTCCGTCACTATGGTTACAGGCACCACGTGCGAATAGCATACTGGTTTGAGGTCGGTTGCTCGTTCATACAGACAGTTTTCTATTTGTGTCGCAATGTGCTATGCGAACAGGACACTTCCAGACTCACACCTGTAAGCAAATACAGTTGTTACTCCCGAAATTTTGTCGTGTGAACGCACCCTTAGACTAAGATTTCACTAAATACTCACAGGCGAGCAAACAGGAAATGCGACAAGACGAACATGCACAGAACAGCAAACACATAAATAGGGAAAAATAATGAGGGGCACAGCTGAAATCAATGATGAGTAAGTGAGGGGGTAAAAAGTGACACGACAAAGGAAACACGTGGCTGGGTAAAAAACATTTGAAGCTACGTGTTCCCACACAAAACATGGTACTGTCTGAACCCTGCCACAAAGACTATAATACAAGACATGATTCTGACAGTATCCTGACACTCTCACTAATATTTAAAAAAATGTTCACTTTAAGTAACAATGCTTTATAATCTTTGATAACCAAGACAACACTTATGTGACTCACACAGTGCTATTACAGTTGTTAATACAACTATGAAATCCTTTCATAGTCTCAGTGGTTCACAAACTTTCTCCGCGTGCGGCCCCCCTTATGTTCCTTTTTCCGCATTCCTTCGCGCCCCCCCCAAAGAAAATTTATGACAAAAAACTGTTCTAAAATTTAATATTTTAATTAAACAAAACATATAAAATTATACAAAGTTGTGCTGTTGGTTAGTAGCCTTATTGTTTTTTTTTAAGTTTAATTACACAGAATTCATGATAAATTAATGTATTTTTTAAAATGTCATAAAACTGGGGCCCCCCCTGGCACAATCTCGCAGCCGCCAGTTTGAGAACCACTGGGATAGATTGTCTCACTTTAGTTCACCCTTTGTGGTCTTCAAACACTGAATCTTTTGTAAGCGAGAGCTCTGCCTTCAAAGGATGTAAACTTTCAAAGATGTGTTAGCAACTATTCCTGCCCACAATAAACTATCAACCAGAACATCACATGTATAATAATTAACACTTTGTTATACCCTGGGCAACAATATTCAAGGGCCCCATCATCATGACTCCAGGATCACCATAATATGGTCATATACAGAATATATTACTGTAATATAAAGTAAATATACTCAATACTTCAAATTCTAACTGTCATCGGGTGTATTTTGATTTACAAATATTTAAATGCTGATACAAATGCACTACTATGTCCCCTATCAAAGACATTCACTTACATATGATGCTATGAAAACAAAACACATCAAGATCTGTATAATCTCCGAAGTGTACTCATAAACACATAAACTGAATGTGTTATCAACATGTCAGTTTAGTATAAGAAAAAAAAAAGACTTTTAACAGCCAACAGGTTTACAGCTGGGGAAACTGGACTGATTTTTAGACTGGTTTAGTGTTAATCAACATCTAACTCAAGGCCAAAAGTTACTCAACTGTTAATTAAAATTAAATAAACTGTTTACAAGTATTATTACAAGACCATCATGTAGCCTAACATTAGACACCCAAACCAATGGAAATGATCATTTGCAAGACTGAACTGAACTGAACATCAACGCAGACATGAATTTCCTCACAGAAGTTTAAGATCCTATACATCTTGAACGTAGATATATAAATGAACACAGAGAAGGGAAGTTTAACACTGTGAAGCACAAGCAAACATGCTGAAGAGGAACTGAAGGCAGCTAAAAACCATCAGGGCATAAACACTGGCTTATTTTATTGCATTTTGGATCCTTACCTCCAGATAAAGTATTAAACTGGACTGATGATTTAAATGTTGTTTACTCACATGTGCGTTGTTAACTCTCCGGATTTTATGTTACAGCACTCATCCACTCGTTCAATTCTCCACATGGACTGTTTGTTTACAGTGTCGCGTGAGCAGCTACACTGCAGGTTCCACTTCATTTGGCGCTAAGCAGACCTCTTGGTGATGTCAAAGTACCGCGAGAGCGATTCAAAGCAGATTTCTCCTTGTGATAACTGGAATCGCTCTCGCGGTACTTTGCTGTCACTCGCCAGTGGATTCTTGTGGCGCCACAGCAGTCTGCTCCCCAGTCAATTTCGCGCCGCTAAAGTAATTTGATTTGATACGCCGATAGGATCGCACAGATACCTGCGTATAACGTAGACTACACCACTGTTTATACTTTACATTTTCTGCGTTTCTGATGTCCTTTTCCTTTTTTAATTTCAGCTTCGCGCTCCCACTTAGCTTCTCCATGTCTCATTTTTTTTCTGTTGTAGCATCGCCTTGCGTCACGTAACGCTCTGCGAACCTTTGACCCACCTCATGGGGACTGACCAATGAGGAGAGGGTCTTAACTTGAGGCCCTCTCTTCATTGGTCAGTCCACATGAGCTGACAATCAACCGAGTCTCAACGCACGTTCAAAGTCATAGGCAGCGCAGCGTTTCTCTTTGCAGCGCAAAAGCCCGTGTTGACAGTTTTAATATGAAGCGGCCAGCGGGAGATTACCAGATACAGTATTTTGCTTGTGCCCTTGCTGCCCTGGACCCTCTAGAGGTCTTGGGCCCCTGGGCAATTGCCCAGTTGCCCGTATGGTTAATCCGGCCCTGATAATAATAATAAAACGGTGAGACTGACTTTTTGCACATTACATACTTAACTAATATTTTGAGTGTTTATTTAAAAGTGATCAGATGCACAATACATTTTAGCATAGTTGAATCTGTGAAACATATATTTGTTCTGTACTCCACAGCTTGGGGAAGGAAAGTTGCATTTTGAGGATGCTTTTATTTAGGGATGGCCTTACAAGCATAAGCCTCTGAAAAGGGATGCAGCTTATACAGTGGGGGAAATAATTATTTGATCCCCTGCTGATTCTGCTGAATTTGCAAACTTAAAAAAAAGTTGATAATTTTTTAAGTAAGTTTATTTTAACTGATGGAGACATAATATCACTTAAAGGTTCTCTAAGCGAATTCACGCGTTTTAGACAATAAAACATTTTTTGTTACATACCAGATGTTTTGTTACACATCTCCTCACTATGTGCTTGCTACCTGACCGCTGATCAAACTGTAAAAAAACACGATCTCTGTAGACAGCCCAGGCTCTACAAACTTCAATATACACACAGTGGCCAAACCTGCACCACGAAACAAAACAAAGTTTTACAGACAATAAACGCCAAGAAGGATTTGGGGGTGGGGGTTGGTCGCGTTCACGAAAGGGAGGGGGAGAGGGGAGGAGTTAGCTACGCTCTGTTTGTTTGAAAACAGTTCAAATATCAACAACAAGTGACGTCGAACATATTCGCTTAGAGAGCCTTTAAAACATCCAGAATAAACCAGTATACAAATGTTAAAAAAGGATTTGCGTTTCAGTAAGTGAAATAAGTATTTGATTCCCTTACAACCAGCAGGATTAATGTGCACATGTGAAACATATTTTCCTGTCAATTTAAGAAGGTACTTCTATTTTCAGCTCGCTGTGTGTGTATAAAAGACATCTGTCCAAAAAATCTGTATCTTACTTTTCAACCTCTCCATCAACTTGGGCAAGACCAAAGAGATTTCAAAAGACATCAGGGAGAAGATTGTAGACCTTCACAAGGCTAAATAGGCTACAAAACCATTAGCAAGAAGCTGGGTAAGAAGGAGGCAACTGTTGGTGCAATTATTTGTAAATGGAAGAAGCCCTCGGTCTGAAGATCTCTCTTCATGGGGTAAAGATGATTATAAGAAAAGTGAAGGATCAGCCCAGAACTACACAAAAGGAGGTGGTTAATGATCTCAAGGCAGTTGGGAGCACAGTTACCAAGCAAGTCATTGCTAACATACTAACTGGACTGAAATCCTGCTCAAGAAGAGACATGTATTTCAAACACACCTTATAAGCCATGAACTCATAATTATGATTCTCTATAGACCTTTTGCGAGTCGACGTCACAGTTACGTCACGCGCGCATGTGGTGGCAGAAAAACAGTGGAAATGAATGAGACACGAGTGAAACGAACAATATAACTCACTAGAAAATGTTTTGTTGTGCTGTTGAGTGTCAGAATAGGAATGCCAAAATAGATGACCTTCATTTTTATAGTATATCGTCGTCGAAGACACCATTTGAAGATAAACGTAGGTGTTTATGATTGCAATAAAAGCCCTTAACCGGACAGACTGGAGTGATGAAATCATCTGAAAATCTTTTAATTATTTGAATAGAAAATAATTAGAGAAGATATCCGGTGTTCTGTCGATGTCTGATCCCTCTATGTGTTTCTTATAGCGTTTTCATCACGTTACGTTTATAATTTATTTAGAAAGATTAAAGATTTTAATTAGTTCATAATATCAATAATATTACCATTTATTAAAGTTTTCGTATTTTTTTTTTCATTTTCTATTACTTCTTTTTACCATATATCTTAGCCTATGTCTTCTTCCTTTTTGTTCTAAATTATGATGTTTACTAATAAATATATAAACATAGCACACACACACACACACACACACACAAACACACGATGTAAAGTGTTAATAATATATAAACAGGCCTATACAAATTAATTTGTATGTAAACATAATAGTTTTAGATCAAACACGTAGGATAAAAATATAAGGAAGAAATTGAAAACAGGAAATGATTAAATGTTTAATAAATGATATTATACAGAATACATGATAGTATTGCTCTTATAAGTACTTCAGAGATTCATACTGTAAAAATAATTGATTTACCAATAAAGAACAATACATATACATTACATACATGCAAGCATATCAGTGGCCAAGCCATTAAAACTTTTAATTTATTTAAAAAATAAACGTAACTTGGTGAAAACGTTATAAGAAACATTACACTTAAGAGAAATATAGGGGAAACAGACTTCTACAGAACACCGGATCCTTAAAAATCACAGTTTAATGCTAAAACACTTCACACAGCTATTGAGAAGCATTCACTTTCTGCCACCAGTTGGGCTCCGCCCACAAAAAACGTCATCTCTGTTTGCAAACACGCAAAAGGTCTATTGCACATATCTTCACATTTTTTTCAAAACATCTTTAAATGACGTAAGGGTACTCGAGTACAATCACAATAGGTAGTGTGAGTGCAGATGAGTGGGGACAATTGTACTCTGGTACAGTTCGGTACGGTTAAGTATGATGTAAGCCAGAGTCATGTTTTGCTTGGAAATCAAATACTTATTTTACTCACTGAAATGCAAATCCTTTTAAAAAATCTGTATCCTGGGAATTTTTAGATTTTCTGTCTCTGTCAGTTAAAGCAACACTATGTAGTTTTCATGTAAAATGACTTACAGCTCCCCCATGTGGTTGAAAGCGCAACAGTGCCTGGTATCAGACACTCTTCTGCAGGCAGGGGGAGGGGCGGGGCTGTGTTTCCTACCCTCCACCGCCACTTTCAGAGTGTGCTTGTAGCAGCTAGGAGGCTGCACCGGTTGCAGCAACAGTACAATTTGTCCAGTTAAAAGTTGTTCAATCACTGAAATAATTTTAGAGACATTATTTAAAGGTAAAAATACTACATAGTGTTGCTTTAAAATAAGCCTACTATGAAAAATATGCATACATTTGTCTTTGTTTCAAGTGGACAAACTTAGAAAATCAGCAGGGATCAAATAATTATTTTCCACACTGTAAGTGTTTTTTCCTGAAAATAATACCACTACCATCATGGCATTTTGCTGGCAACATCTGATGTTCAAGAACTGAAGTGTGTGATGGATAAAAGTTGTTTTCTATGCACCATTCTCAGATCTTTTTTTCTGAACGACTTATCGATGCTATTTACATGCAGTACATTGAGGTTTTACTGATTGTGTCTAACATTATATAATCAGTTATGCATATGGTTATGTTTGTTAGCAGATATCTCTCCAACTACTGATGCACTGTATGAAGATGTTGTTATGGTGCTCACTGTATTCTGCGACAAACTGGAGTCCGTCTCAAAGTAAGTATTACATCCACTACATGCCATTAACTCTTATTAGTGCTGTTTGCTAAAGCAAGCGTAACTGTTATTTATCATACTTTAGGTTAGGGCTGTGAGAAAAAGGGCTGTCAAATGAACGCGTTAACTTAAATAAATTTTAACACCACTCATTTTATTAACATTCGATTAATGCAACATGCTATTTCTGTTCGACCCTTGGTCTACTCTAACCCATAGGTCTGGATAAATTGAGACTCAGCCATGCGTTTAATAGACAAAGTTCTTTAAAAAAAAAAAAAACATCTTTACTATCTTGTCTGTTGTTTATGCTCTATGTTGACTATGGTTTCACTAATAATAAACCTACATTTCCATAAAGCATCTATGTCCACATATGTCCACACCCATGTTGATTATAAGTATTAAAAACTTGAAAGTGTTAAATTAAGGTAAATATAGAACAGATAAAAATGTGTGATTAATTTGAGATTAATCGCAAGTTAACTCATGACAATCATGCGATTAATCTAGATTAAATATTTTAATCGATTGAGAGCCATAAATTATACAATAATAATGATTAACACAAACTAATGTGGTTTTGAATTATAACACAAGTTGTCGAATTAACTTTTAAGTATTTTTCAAGAACCGTATTTTTTTTTTTTTTTTGGCTGACCGTATGTGTTTTATTGTTCTTTAGTGAAAACCAGTTGCTACAGCTGTTGTACCTGGAGTGTATTTTGTCCATGCTTAGCAGCTGTCCTCCCACAATGCATCTGCATCGTCATTTCACTGACCTTATCTGGTGAGACACATCAGCAAAGTCTTTACACAATATGCTTTCAGATGGTACTCTCAAGAACACTGTAATATAAATGAGCCCTGTTACTACCATAATCACAATTTGTGTTACTTTAGTCTTGTTGCACAGTTCTAAGGTTCTAAGAGGAACCAATTGTATGTCATCAAAATTTGTTATCCACACACAGGAAACAGTTGTGTCCAATCCTGGTGGTGATTATGGGAAACCCTGCAAGTGATAAAACCATCACTTCTGCCCATGGTGGGCCATCCCAGGACTCAGACATGGTGTCAGGGCCGGCAGTTTTGGACCAGGGGCGTGGATCTGGGTGTTCCTCAAGTGCCCCTGCCATGATTGGGCCAGTGGTTCGCACAATCTGCTATGTTGCAGCAGAGTTAGTTCGTCTGGTAGCCTGTGTCGAATCCATGAAGCCTGTTTTGCAGTCTTTGTACCATCGTATACTTCTCTATCCACCCCCACAGCACCGAGTGGAGGCCATCAAGATTATGAAGGAGGTAAGGCTTTTTATACTTACAGAGTGTACTAGTTTTTTTTTTTTGAATTTCATCAACAAGTATAAAACACATTTTTGTTCAATGCCACATGAACATGAGGTATTATTCACACATTGTTCACAAGTTATCAGAAAACAAAAAAGAAAAAGAAAAGAAAAAAATTACATTTTTTTTTAAATATTATATGTTTTCTGAGCTTTTTTGTTCTTAACTTTTTCCAAAGGGGTACTGTATAATTTGAAATCATTTATAAAATGTGACAGGTTTGGTTTACAAAGGGCCCATTTTGTTTTGTGTATATAATACTTTCCTAATACAATAAATAGCTGTATAATATATTGTTCATTACTTTCCAAATGATCGCTCTCAAAATGAAAAAACTAGGGCTGTCAAAAGATTAATCGTGATTAATCGCATCCAAAATAAAAGTTTGTGTTTACATAACATATGTGTGTGTACTGTGTATAATTATTATTTATATATAAAAACACACCCAATCATGTATATATTTAAGAAAAAATTGTTATATTTATATATAAAATATTTATATTTATATATAATATAAATTATAGAAATGTATATACAGTATTTAAATGCAAATATTTCTTAAATATATACATGAATGTGTGTGTATTTATATATACATAATATTTATACACAGTACACACACATATGCTATGTAAACACAAACTTTTATGTTGGATGCGATTAATCGCGATTAATCTTTTGACAGCCCTAGAAAAAACACATCAAACACATCAATTTCTACCACACGACCCAATTTTCTACTAATATATTTTCCACATCTTTCCAGAAAAGTCTTGAGTAGATACAATGATAAAACAGATGCAAAATTGTTTCTTTTCCTGACCACAAATCACTAGCCGCACCAAAAATCACTCAAATAAAACATGGCCATTTATGCTTTTTATTATGTAAGATCCATGTAGCCTTAATAAATAGGACTGTAACACCAGAAACTTCTAGGTTACCTCATACATTTCTAATACAGGTAAATAGTCATTATTTAAATTAGAACAACTAATCAAATGTGAAATATGATGTAATCAAATAGTCAAATAGCACAAATAAATACAGAATAAAAACAGAACAAACATACAAATGAAATAAAATTTAGATTGATCTAACAGTACTAACAGTACTTAAATCAAACTTTTTGGTTTTGGCAAAAAATATTTTGAGTTTGATTAATTATATTTTTACACAAGCAACGCACACATCTTTGCTACAAATATACATTTGAAGTTTGTTTCTAGTACTTACCATTCTTGGACAGTTACACCAAACGTGACAGAAGTGCAAACGTTACAACTATAGGTGGGGTTAATTGTAACAGACTTAGTTGTAACTAAGTTTGTAGTTAAATATTTCAACACTATTTTATTGAAAAACTTCAAAAGAGTAGTGTTGTGCTAATATGTAACGTTAGTTATGCGGTTTTTTGTTGTTGTATATAGTAAGAGTGTTAAGAGCTCTGTACGTGGCTTACTATAGCTGTAGTTTTGTGATTATATTACCAAGATGTTTGTTTATAACACATTAAAACTTAAGGGATGTACCAAAGCTATATTTATTTTCTAACTGGGGGAATTATATGCATTCATGTGATCCCCCCTCTGGTATTTCAGACGCCCTTTCATCAGCGCTCGACTGGCACCGGTTTTGCGTTAGCGGTTTTCATATCATAAGTGCTGAGGGGTTTGTTGTAACACAGCATTACAATTATCCCCACTGGGTCAAAATATGTTCAAGCCCACCAAAAAAGTTGCTAAGAGCTGCATACATATTTCAAAATGATGCTATGTTTTAGTCAACAAGACATTGATTTATAAGAGATAGAATTGGATTTGGTATCTTACACACCCAACTTAGAAACCGAAAAAACATATGATGAAAAAATTTACTTACATGCCACCAAAACACTCATCAATCATCAATAACTCTCTGGAAAAACATTATACACTTCCAATAATTTGCAGGATATCGTCTTTTGGCAGCGTGCAAAAAATACCAGAAAAACAAAATGCTCAACCTTGTGCAACAATGTAAACAGTCTGTGTTACAACTGACCCCGCGCACCCCTACCTAAAAGGACCTAAACCATTTTTTTCAGAAAATTTTATTGAAAGTGTAAAATATATTTTTTTCGTTCGCATGGACTTGTACTGCAGCCAGCCACCACCAGGGAGCGATCAAAGAGCCAGTGGCTTCACTTTTCAAGACGTATGAGGCAGACCCAGCTTAAGCAGTTGACAGAACTTAGGCATAGCTCACACTGGCTCCGAGCCTTCGGGCTGTCCTTATGGTCCAGCCCTGTAATAGAATATAACTTAGCTGCAACCTTTGGATATGTTGTAAGCCCTACATCGTGCTTTGCTATATCTAGCTTTGTAAAATATTGTAACACCTGTTAGGGCTGGGCAGTATGGCACTTTGTACAGTTAGTGTGAAATAAAATGTCAACTTTAACCGTTTCCTGCCTGCCTGCCTGTTCCCAGATTTGTAATAAAAGTTTGTTTCCAGTCTGTCTCCACACACACGTAGCCTGACAATTGGCATCACATGGAAAATTGATTAATAAGATATTTATTTACTTGGATTAGCAAAAGTTAATTTTGTACACATGTTGTTTTTCTACCCACACTTTAAGATTGTTGGAAGTCCCCAGCGCTTGTATGACCTCGCTGGTCCATGCATTAATGAGCCTGACACAAGGAAGAGGTCCTTTTCAAAAAGGAAGTCACATCTCGATCTTCTTAAATTGTAAGTGTCCTATTTCTTGCTAGAACTTTTCTTGTGGTACTTTCATACTTGATTCATTTTCCTGGGCCCGTATGTATAAAACTTCTCAGAAATGCTCTTAAGAATTAAGAGACTTAAGCTATGACTTAAGTGTCAAAAAAATCTTAGTAAGGAGTAGGACCAGTTTGAGAGTAGAAGACGTTTATAAAGAGGCTGAAAGCAACTCTCAGTAAAGTGTAAGACTCATTCTTAAGTGCTGACTTTAAGGACAAGTTCGGTATTTTAGACTTAAAGCCCTGTTTTCAGATTGTTTATGGTGAAATAGAATGGTTTTGACTGAAATTTGCCCTGAGAATTTTCGCGTGTTTGTGTTTCAGCTCAGACCTCTACAATGGGTTTAATGGTGCACTGGAACAATCCTTCCTTAAATGCATTAAACTTTCGTTTACAAAGACGTGAAACTCACCGAGTGGTCAGGGGTGTTCACTGGTATGCTCACACAAAAATCGCTCCAAAAGACGCATTCCAACAGGTTTTATCGTAGTTTTTACCAACTCCATTGACTTGTATTAGATGTCCTGTGAGGTACGGTATTACTCCGCGCCGGGAACTTTGTTTCTATTCTTGCAATTGGCAAAGGCGGATTAGCGCCTCCACCTGGGCTGGAGTGTCTATTATTCAAGCTCTAAGCAGAAGAATGTACGGGTGTGAGGCGTTTGGAAAAATAGGTCCAAAAGTTAACAACGAATGCTAAAACAGCTGTTGGAAAGCATCTTTTGCAGCGATTTTTGTGTGAGCATATCAGTGAACACCCCTGACCACTCGGTGAGTTTCACGTCTTTGTAAACGAAAGTTTAATGCATTTTAGGAAGGATTGTTCCAGTGCACCATTAAACCCATTGTAGAGGTGTGAGATGAAACACAAACACGCGATAATTCTCAGGGCAGCCGCAAATGTCGAAATTTCAGTCAAAACCATTCTATTTCACCATAAACAATCTGAAAACAGGGCTTTAAGTCTAAAATACCGAACTTGTCCTTTAAGTGCCGCAAACTTAACCGCCCTTAACCTCTGAATCAGCCAATAGAAAGCCGGCAATGGTATACAGTCACAGCAGCATGTGACACCACACCATACATTTATGAATCATGAAGACTTTACAATTAAATTAGTATTTAAATATTTAAATTTAAATTGGCTTCACAAAATGTTTAACAATATTACAAATAAGTACATGCATTTATTTTACACGATTTTGCACCACCATTTTAATTAAGTTTCAACATGTTAATGAAATAGACAAACGTAATGCTATTAAAAAAATTAAGATGATGAATCACATCGTTCTGATTTCACTCACATGCTGTTTATAAAGAAAAGACTAAAGTTTGCAAACAATTAGATAAATGCAAATGAGCTGATGAAATACTAACATGGCGGTAAATGGAGATGCCATGGTTGGATAGTGCAGATTAAGGGGTGGTATTATTATAATAAGATCCCCTTTCTATGTCACATAGGGAGAGAAATCTGAATTACCTATTTTTTCACATGCTTGCAGAGAATGGTTTCCCAAAACTAAGTTACTGGGTTGATCTTTTTCAGCATTTTCTAGGTTTATAAAGGAGCTGGGGTCTCAATTAAAGCATTTAACCCTCTGGGGTCCGACCATTTTGGGACACTGTCAGAGGTTCTGACATGCTCTTACATTTGGTCTTTTTTCAGTTGCTTTAAAACATAATAATGGCAAGTGTCTCATAACACTGTGTTTATGCATGGTTTAAAAAAAAGCCAAATTCACTGATATAAGTCCACAAAACCCATACTTGACATGTTTTAACAAGACTTTCCTAAACAGAATCTAGTAGTCTAGAGTTTTTTCTTTTAAACGATGTTAAAATCATCCTGCCTACTCATTCACATAAAACAATATATTGATTTAGAAATTGTAAGACACTTTTTGTTTAGAGGGGCCGTATGTGAGAAGGATTGATTGACAGCTAGCAAACAAAGGCTTGCATAATGAGCTGCATAATGAGGCAGGAGGGAACTTCAGTAAAGAATGTGAGGACAAATGTCTACATGTTTGTTTGAGGTTTATTAAGAAGTTAACAATATAATCAAAATAGAAATGAAGGTCAGTAGGACATTTTCAGTTTATTTGGAAACAAACCCTATTCAAAAACTTAACTTGTATAAGAAACTGATAAACAACAGAGCTGTGAACTTCATGTGGCTCATGTTACCATATAACTTTATGTCCAAAAAGTGTGAATATGTTTTTCCACTTCATAGTTTTGTACTGATGAGAGGGATGCAGACCTGTAAGAGAGTTATAAACAGCTGTTAGCATAAATTGTCCACAGAAATACCTTTACATACATAACTGATGGGTAAATGATAGCACTACATTCAGATAAACTATCATGTACATAAACTAAATTAGTATCTCAGATAAACATCTGCAATGATTAGTTATATAAAAAGCTGTTTTCGGATGCCCATCCCCTTATCGTCTAGCTTCTGTTTTAAACGCGTTTCTGTAAGCGAGTATGAACTTTAAAAACACATCGCATATGGCGTCCATGTGCGCGAGCTCGCGTCTCCGTGTAAACAACGCGGCGCTCATAATAAAACGGTGACGCGTGTAAAGCGCAATGTATGGAATGCGTTGCATGTAAACAATATTATATAACAGCAGATCCCGCAGTGCAGCATTACTCAAAGTTGCCATGAAGGATACGAAAGTGAATAACTGTGTCTAACACTGTACAGAATGTAACAATGAAATCCGCCATTACATGATTACGGATCCTTGTTTGTAAACAATGCGAAAGTTTTTCAATCCGAAGCGTGCAGTCTGCTGAGGTTGCTTATGTAGGCTGAACTGCACAAGCCATAACATATTACATGATAGCAAATATAAATGAAGACAAATGACTTACAGTTTCTTCAGGAATATATCCTCCTCCATTGCGTCTTCCATTGTTCTTCTTCTTAGGTAACGTTAAAGATAAACACTTCTCTTCCTCAATGTCCAGACTTAAATGAAGATATTCCTCACGTGTGTGTATAAAGTTTATAATCCAAACATGCGGTAAAGTCTTTAAATCTGATCAAACTTTACGCTTTGTTTATTATTGTTGGAACAGCTTGTCTCTTCATTACCATGTCAACAGCATGTACCGCCTGTGGGCGTGACCGGATTAAAGATAATGAAGTCAGCCAGGAAAAACAGTACTCTCTTTACTTTAATGCAGATTATATAAACAGTCAATATTTGTTTTTGATTATAATTAGCCTGTTTAAAAGTAGACATTTCAGGCTTTCTTTGGATATGTGTATCATGTTTGTGTGACAAGTATTCGCAGAGTTTCAATTGATTTTTGTAACAAGATTTGAGAGACAACAGACGGAGACAGAAATGTCTGAATGCGCAACCTGTTTATTTTCTTTATTTGGCAAAAACACAAAGATCTATTGTTATTGTGAATGTACACTAATTAAAGAGGACCCTTCACAGTTTCAAATGATGTCAAACACATAGGTATATGATTATTAATGATGGAGTATTTTAAGTTGATTCTGCTATGATAGGGAGAAAACACGTCAAAACGGGTCGATGCGTTTTTGGACCCCTGGGGGTTAAACATGGTAAAAGACAGATTTCCATAATATGTACCCTTTAAATGAGAAGTTTGACTGGTAATTTAGTTTATTTTCATATTTCTCCTTTAAAATGAGCATTGATATTTGGGCTCCAATTGAGCTCTAGGATTGATATTTATAATCAAATGTAATGTTACATTTTGCTTTTCTCATCAGATTACTTTATGGAAAAATAATTTACTGCTGGATTTTTCCTGTTCTCATAGGGTAATGGATGGTATAACAGAAGCATGCATGAAGGGTGGGATTGAGGCCTGCTACTCGTCTGTCTCCTGTGCATGTGCCCTTTTGCATACTTTAGATGAGCTCAGTCAGGGGCGTGGCCTGCAGCAGGACCAAGCTTGCATGCTGCTGCGCCGACTGGATGAGCTGAAGGAGGGTACAGAGTCTACACGCGAGTCTGTAGAACTCAACGAAGCTGACTTCCGCTGGCAGAGGCGCGTACTCTCGTCTGAGAACGCCGCTTGGGAGATCGGCATCATAGAACGGAGCCCTGACATCAGCATCAGCGTCACTACCGACACAGGTCAGACTACATTGGAAGGTGACGTGGGTCAGATGACTGTGGAAGGGGAGCTGGGTCAGACGACGCCAGAGGACTGTGGGGAGGGACCACGCCTTTCATTGCCCTCTTCTAGTGGAGTCTTAGCAGGAACAGTCCCTGACATGCCAGAATGCGTAAAAGACAGCGCAACAGACCCGGGAGCCCCTTCCAGTATGGCGCCTCCTGATGTAGTTCAGCGCACCCATGGCCTGGTCTTCCCTGACATCACCAACTTCCTGTCTGTGGAGTCTCGAACACGTTCTCACGGCTCCCGCTACAGCGAGAGCAACTTCAGTGCAGACGAGCAGGAGCTGTCCCGAACGGAGTTTGATTCGTGTGACCAGTACTCGATGGCAGCAGAGAAGGACTCGGGACGTTCTGACGTATCCGACATGGGCTCTGATAACTGCTCTCTTGTTGACGAGGAGCAGACCCCACGGGACTGTCCGGGGCACCGTACGCTACGGACAGCTAGTCTGTCCTTAAAACTGCTGAAGAACCAGGAAGCTGACCAGCAGAGTGCCCGAATTTTTGTCCAGTCTCTGTCTGCACTTCTGCCACGCCTGTTAGGACTGCACAGCACCACAGATGTCGATGTCTCGCTGCAGAACTTCTCCTCTACCTTTTGCTCAGGGCTACAAGCAGGTAAATTTCAACACACTTTGTATCCCAGAGATCTGCTGATGGTTGTCTGGGGAGAAATTTTCTGAGAAGGAATTGTGAGTGTTAAATCATTGTTTATTTGCACACATGCTCTGTAAGGGCCAATTCCAAAAATTGTAGAGCTGGGAGGTCAATGACCATTCGGTTTAATGTCAACAAAAATGGGCTATTTCCAAACGTTAGTGAGCATTCCTATGACCTACTCCCATTCAAGGCCCAGAGCCCTTGAAGTGAGTTCTTTGAATGTGTATGTGTTTAAAACTCCCTGGTAAAGTGACTGATAGACTGAATCAGTGGCATTTGTGTGCACGAAATTCAAAACAAATATTGCAAATAAAGTTGCTTTCATTTGCTTTAAGAAAATAAATCAAACTTGTACATAAACTTAAATGACATACAGATGATGTATTATTTTTGTTTGCATACATCAGATTATTGGTAAAATGATGTTGCATTGTCATCTGTAGGTGGGGTTCATTCTCCGGGATTTGAAGGTCGTGAAAGCCTGAGTTGTCAGGCTCTTATGAACGCAGATGGACTGTACCTGGTGTCCTATTACGCTCTGTTACTCAACCTCAAACTGTGCTGCTGTGCACACTACCAGAGGAAACCCACACCTGCGTTGGTCACTTTGGTATGACATGTTCCTGATATTTAAGGGCCAGGTCTTATTTCGGGACTGATGTTTGGATTAAATGTTTGGACACAGCTGAATTTGAAATAAAAATTTTTACTTATATTCATAAATAACTTTATTTTAAGTCTTAAATGCTTAATAGACACATGTTTTGTAGTTATGCCTACATTTGAAATTTTTCGATTTCCTTCAATTTATGCGTAAAAAGGGATATTCCATCGTATAATGAAAATTACCCAATGATTTACACACCATCAAGCCATCATGATGTACATGATTATATTTTTTCATACAAACACAATCCGAGATACAGTTGTGGACAACAATTGGTAAATATGAGCAAATAAAATTGTGAAAATAAATCTACAATGTTTCTACTTTTGAGCTTTAAATGTTTGAAGTTCTCCATCTGTGATCCTTGGAGTCTTTGTCCACTCCAATTATTCTTCTTGTTAAGCATTAAGCATTTCAGGCAGATTTGCAACATCTCCAGTCGATTTAAACGTCTTTATTATTGTCTGATTGTGGAAATAGATGTTTTTATGGTTTAATTCTTTTTTTTATTAAAGCTCTAAAGGAGAAACATTGTAGATTTATTTTCACAGTTTGTTTGCCCATATTTACCAAGGGTCCCAATATTTTTTTCCACAACTGTATATTTCAAAATGTCCTTGCTTTTCCAAGCTTTATTGGATAGTCTCCTGGACAGGGATTATCTTAAGCAAGGACTAGGCCTTAGTTTAATTAGGAAATATAACTAGTTTTAACCAACATTCCTTACTATAAACATTACTTTTGTGCATTTTGAGGCAAAACAAAGGACACTGATGTATTTTAAGATATGTCAGTGAAAGTGGTTTTCAGTTTGGACAGCTCTTACATTCCCTTTAGTCTAGGACTAGTCTAATCCCTGTCTGGGAAACCGCCCCTATAAGTTTAGTAAACAGGGACTAGGGACTTTGAAGCCCAAATAAATTATGCAATAAAAAAAAAAAATCCATTCTTAAAACTTTATAAACTACGATAACTAGCTTCCAGAAGCAGCCAATGCATTCTTATAAGTAAGGTAAGGAACATTAAGTATTGATTTGAACACAGTATTTAATTTTGTGTAATATTAAACTGTACCTGTCAAAGTGATTTGCAGCATCCAGGTTACCGTGTGTTTAGTTTTGAGCGGTTGTTATCTGGGAATATAACAAACAAGTAAATGCTGTGACTGGCCAATCAGAATCAAGCCTTCTTACAAGCCATGTAGTAAATAAATAAATATAAACACTTCACCTATCTTTCCCCTTCATCTTACCCTTTATACTGTCTGAATAAAAATCTGATGAAGATGTTTAAAGTGTAACTAAACCCCTGGTCAGAGCCTGACTCCACCAACTGGCAATATTTGAAAAATGCAAGAAATGTGGGCAGACCTCAACGGATATAGAGGTGACGAACTGAGCTCGTACCAAGGGCGTGGTGAGATTATAAAAAGGGCTTGGTGAGCTTGAACCTGCTTACGTAGGGTCGTACAGCTTACATTACGCAGTACTGCAAAATCCAGCAGGAAAATTCAATTGCAGTAGCCATTGTTTAACCTGAAGAGGGACGCACTCACACGTTTTTACACCATATTGTAGCATTGAAACACTTTATACTCAAATGTCAAAAAAGTTACTCAAATCAATGATCATTAACTAAAAAAATTTGGTTTAAGGTTTAGTTACTCTTTAATGTGCTCTGTGTGTGTGCGTGTGTGCGTGTGTGCGTGTGTGCGTGTGTGCGTGTGTGCGTGTGTGTGTGTGTGTGTGTGTGTGCGTACAGAAAGACTTTGTGCGTCAGATCCAGAGCAGTGGAGTTCTGGTGGTTCTGTCTCAGGCATGGATTGAAGAGCTCTACAATCAGGTGTTGGAGAGGAACCTGCTGGGAGAAGCTGGATACTGGGCCTCGACAGAGGAGCAGTCCTTACCTCTCATTACCATGCTCACCGGTAATATTTGTGTTTGTTTTTTTGTACCGCAGAGTTAAATTAGTAAAGAAACTCATCCCTGTATGTGTTTCTTTATTCTGTTGAACACAAAAGAAGATATTTTATGATGTATAAACACAGTTGACGGCACCTATTGACTGCCATAATATTATTACCTTCCCTACTGAAGTCAAAGGGTGCTGTCAAATGTGTGGTTACCATCATTTATCAAAATATCTTCTTTTGTATTCAACAGAATAAAGAAACTCATGCAGGTTTAGAACCACATGGGGTTGAGTAAATGATTAATTTAGTAAAGTCATGTTTGGCTGAACTATCCCTTTATTAAATCAAAGCCTTTTTGACTACATTTTCCTTTCAGCAAGTAGTATTCAAGGTACATAATGGGTTCATATTGTGTCTTTTCCCTCTGTGTCTCTCCATTCCTTTGCTCTTTCAGACATTGATGGGCTTGGCAGTAGTGCTATTGGTGGCCAGCTGATCAGAAAGGCCTCCACACAGTCACCCTTTACCTGTGACAAGAACGGCAGTGACAACCTGGTGGCAGGTACAGTGCATGCTGGGAAAGCATTGTTGCTCCAAATTATAGAGATGTTCTTCGTCTAAACCAGGGGCAGGCAACGTCGGTCCTGGAGTGCCGACGTCCTGCAGAGTTTACCTCCAACTCTAATCAAGCACACCTGAACAACTAATCAAGGACTAAAGAGTCACCTGAAAACTACAGGCAGGTGAGATTTTATCAGGGTTGGAGGTAAAATCTGCAGTACATCGGCACTCCAGGACCGACGTTGCCTACCCATGGTCTAAACTAAACTGGCATATCCATATACATGTCAAGTGTTAGAGCATTTCAAGAAATGAATGCTCATCTGAAGGCTCAACTTACCCCAATGCTTTATGTAAGGAGAATGTATCAAGATGAGATAATATGAAGAGTTGGTTTCGAAATGCAATAAATCCATTCTGACTAATTTTGGTAAAAACATGTTTTCTATACCAAGAAATTGACAAGATGAAAACCACTATTTTCTGTTACAAACTTTCACGTAGCATCTTTAGGTTATAAAAACATAAAAAATTCAAATCCATAATTTGATTTTCAAAGATTTATTATAAAAACTGATTATTTTTTCTACAAAATGCAATACATCCATGACAAGTTTTTTTTTTCAAAATGCTATAAATCTATTGAATCAATATATAAAAGTGCATTCATCTTTGCCATGTTACATTCATTTAGTTGAACAGTGGTATACACTGATTAAATATTAATGGCATTAATCAAAACACTTTGTCATATTAAGAACACTGTCATTGCTGCGGTTATACTTGGGACGTCGTCGCTGAACTTTTTTCACTGCTTGATTTCCGTTGGCTTCAACGCGCCACCATTGTTGTGTACATTACAATGCGTGGAATGATGCACTGTGTGCTGTGATTTGTTGAGTGGATTTATTGCATTCTGCAGAAAGGAGGAGTGGCGTTTTTTGCATTTTGGGTAAAAGAGAAAAAAAAGATGACCGAATAACACGCCGGGTATTGTATTTTACGTAAAATTAAGAATTTACTTTTAAATACTGACCTGATACAATACAGATTTTGGCGGTAACTCATGTTTTATTTTTTTTAAATGACATTTATCGTGTTTTGGAACCAAACTCTTCATATAAACTGAACATTTTAAAACTATGGCTGTGTATCAATCAGCTCCTGAGGTGATGAATCAATATATCGTGTATGCAGGTTAAGGACACTAGCTTACTTTACATTTACATATAAGCAAGCGAAGGTAAGGGGGTGCTGACCCAGTAGTGGTTTTAAAGGCCAGGAGCAGAGCTTTAAATTTGATGCGAGCTGCTATACGGAGTCAGTGTAACTTGACAAAAAGAGGAGTGACGTGCGCCCTCTTTGGCTCATTGAAGACTACTCTTGCTGCTGCGTTTTTCGAATGACAGAACCCAGGAATGTTATGTATATCGAATAGACCTGTTTGAGTCGCGACTCACTCGGATCTTTAACCCGGATCTTTAAAATAACTCATGAGTCGCGAGACTCTAGTGTCATTTACCCGGATCAGTTGAGTCCTACTACAATTCAATGTAAAACCATAAACAGCGCCACCACACACACAAACCTCTTTCAACATTATTGATGAGACTTCGCTCCCACTACAGATCCACTCGCAACCGGCTGATCTGCGCGAGAACTGACCCGAAACTCGAGAGACCCGCGGATCCGCGAATTGACCCGAGATTCTCAATCAGAGCCGGAAACATTGCAAACTCGAGAGACCTGCGGATCCGCGCGAGCCGCAAACTGACCCGAGATTCTCACTCAGAGCCGGAAACATTGCAAACTCGAGAGATCTGCTCTGACTAGAGAATCTTTCAACTCGTAACCGGCTGATCAGCGCGAACTGTCTCTCCGCCTCTGGGGGCTGCATAAACAGGACACAGTTTTTTCTATATTATTATGCTATTATTATTGGGCCTATTTTTTAATGGTCGACCATACACACCAAACCTAAAACCTATAAGCATGTTATCTCAGAAGTGAAAGGCTTTTGTTGTGGATTTGCTTTTGAGGAGACTTCAGTCGCTCTATAGATCCACTAACCGGCTCCCGCTGATCCACGCGAATCAGCCGGTTAGTGGATCTGTAGAGCGAGTCCTATAGTCTGCGAGTCTGCAATGTTTCCGGCTCTGAGAATCTCGAGTCGCGTGGATCAGCCGGTTACAAGTGGGTCTGTACTGAGTTTCCTTGGCGATTTAGCAATACTGACTCAAGTGATTCAAGTGACTCACACAACCCGGATCACTTTAGTGAATGACTCACAATAACCCGGATCCTTAAAAGGAGTCGAGTTTGTGTAACACATGGAAATTTGATGTTGTGGCCATTTGAATATTGTAATGACACAATACTGAAACGGAAGCAGTTGCAAGAAAACTCAGAGATTTATTTAAACAAAGAAGAACACAAAATATGAAACAATGATTCAATCCAGTTGGTGGCAATGGTGATGAGGAACTACGGTGGTGAGTTTGTGTAAGATGTAGCTGGTGGCGTTGGTGGAGTGATGATCAGCAGGGTAAATCCAAACCGATGACGGGAACATCCACACGAAGACGAACACACAACAACAATAATCCAACTCAGAGACACGGTGATCCAATACACACGAGAGACCAACAAAGAATGAGGATCTGGCAGGGAACAGAGAGTGAGGTGAGTATATATAGAGTGGATGTAATGATGATCAGCTGGAGCGGGACAATCAACACACAGGTGGCAAGGATCAGTCTGATGAGCACATGGCCGGGAGGTGAGTAAACACACATACACTCAAACACATGACACAGAGGAAACAATGGATTTCCTACCGTGACAGTACCCCCTCCCCTAGGACGTCACTTGACATTCCCAGCCTGCATTACCTGCTGATTGTAATCATCAATTAGGCTGTGATCCAGTATGTCCCGTGCAGGAACCCAACTTCTCTCCTCCAGACCGTAACCTTCCCAGTCCACCAAGTACTGAAATCCGCATCCCCTTCGTCTAGAGTCCAGAATACGGTTAACCAAAAAAGTAGGTTCCCCATCTACGAGACGAGGCGGGGGGGCAACAGGGACAGGCGGGTTAAGACGAGAGTAAACAACAGGCTTGATTTTGGAAACATGAAACGCAGGATGAATTCTCCTGTACGCCAATGATTTTGGCGACAGCAAACGGGCCAATGAATTTGGGAGCAAGTTTATTCGATACGGAACGCATAGGAATATTCTGGGTAGAAAGCCACACTCTCTGTCCAACGACGTAAACGGGAGGCTTAGACCGGTGGTGATCGGCTTTAGCCTTGGTGCACGACCTTGCCTGGAGTAGAGCTTCTTGAGCTCTGGTCCAGGTTCGGTGACACCTCTGGACTAATGCGAGCGCGGAGGGGACCAAGACCTCGGATTCCAGACTGGGAAAATTAGGTGTCTGGTAACCTAAACTACACTTAAACGGTGATAGGCCCGTAGGCTTACCCATCAGTCTGTTAGCTGCCTTGACATGTCAAGATCACATATATCCCAGCACATAGAGCCTTTTTTACCAGAGTACCAACACATCTCGACTGTGTCTGTTCCTCGAACAAATAAATACAGAGCACCGTCTACCTCGTCTCGTACAAATCTTATGTACATAAAATTAGACCACAATACATTAAAAGATGAAACTCAAATGTTAAAATTCGGCCTTCTTAACATTAGATCGCTTACCAATAAAGAACCTATTATCAATGAAATAATTACTGACCAAAACTTAGATGCACTCTGTTTAACAGAGACCTGGCTTAAAGCAGACGATTACATCAGTTTAAACGAATCCACCCCACAAGACTATTATTATAAACACGTTCCTCGTCTAAAAGGGAGAGGGGGTGGTGTAGCTACAATATACAACAAAATGTTCAAAGTAAACCATAAATCAGAACTAAAATTTAATTCGTTTGAAATAATACTGTTAAACATGGAAATAACTGATCGTAACAACAAACAGCTTTCGTTCATTTTAGCTACCATATATAGGCCTCCGGGCCACCACACAGATTTTCTTAAAGAAATAGCAGACTTCCTATCTGAGCTTACAGTCACTGTAGACAAAGCTCTTATCGTTGGTGATTTTAACATCCATGTGGATAACTCAAAAGATGCATTAGGACGTGCGTTTATGGATGTTCTAAATTCTCTCGGTATTAAACAAAACGTGTCTGGACCCACGCATACTCATAAGCACACATTAGACTTAATTCTGTCACTCGGACTCAATATTAATGACATCGAAATATCACCCCAGAGCGATGCCGTTTCAGACCATTGCCTTGTGTCATACACAATACTTCTAGATAGGACCGTTCAGTCTACAACATGCTACAGATTAGCCAGAACAATAATTTCCACCACTAAAGATAGCTTTATTAGCACTCTTCCAGACCTGTCTCAAATGAAACATGTAGCAGATAACCGTGAAGATCTGGATATTATAATAGAAAACCTGAACAACGTTTGCTCTAGCACGATGGATGCCGTTGCTCCCATACGAAAAAAGAGAATCAAAGAAAAAACGCCAGCTCCATGGTATGACCATCATACTGCAGCCCTTAAAAAAGTAGCTAGAAAAATGGAAAGAAACTACCGAAACACAAAGTTAGAGGTATGGCGTTCAGCATGGAAAGAGAGTGTTCAACACTACAGACAGGCTATTAAAACCGCCAGATCTACCTATCTCAGTACGCTTATTAAACAAAATCATAACAACCCTCGTTTCCTCTTTAGCACAGTTGCGAAACTGACTAGAAACAAAGAACAAACAGAAACCAATAGTAAATTCCAACACAATAGTAACGACTTCATGAACTTCTTTACAAACAAAATTATTTCTATTAGGGAAAACATAGAAACTACGCAAGCAGCCACCACTCTACCCAATAGTACATTGACCACTAGATTATCATACGAACATCTTGAGACATTTAAACCTACTACAATAGAAGAGCTCTCTAAATTAGTAACGTCATCTAAATCATCGTCCTGTATATTAGACCCTATTCCCACAAAATTACTAAAAGAAGTATTTCATGTAGTGTCCGACACGGTACTAAATATCTTTAACTCATCGCTAGAATTAGGATACGTTCCAACAGCTTTCAAACTAGCAGTTATTAGACCGCTCATTAAAAAACCAAACCTTGACCAGGGAGATCTTAATAACTTTAGACCAATCTCAAATCTACCCTTTCTTTCTAAAATATTAGAAAAAGTAGTGGCAAGCCAGCTACGCACATTCATAGCGAATAATAATACATATGAAAAGTTCCAATCAGGATTCAGGCCCCACCATAGCACAGAGACAGCGCTGCTTAGAGTTACAAATGACCTCCTATTAACATCCGATCGTGGTGAAATCTCAATCCTTATATTACTAGACCTTAGTGCAGCCTTTGACACAATAGATCACAGAATCCTACTCAATAGACTAGAAAACTATGTTGGCATCAGTGGTCAGGCGTTAGCCTGGTTTAGATCGTATCTAACCAATCGATATCACTTTGTTTATGTAAATGAGGAAGAGTCACATCACTCCCCCGTTAAATACGGCGTACCTCAGGGATCAGTTCTAGGCCCTATCCTATTCTCGTTATATATGTTACCTCTAGGAGACATTATCAGGAAACATAACATAAGTTTTCACTGCTATGCGGATGATACCCAGCTTTACATCTCGTCACATCCTAGTGAAACCCACCAGTTTGCTAAGCTAACAGACTGCATTAGTGATATTAGGGACTGGATGGCACATAACTTTCTTATGCTAAACTCCAATAAGACAGAGATACTTATTATTGAACCAAATCGCTCCAAACATAATATGTCAGATTACAAGTTGCCCATAGATGGCTGCACGGTGGTGCCATCTTCCACGGTTAAGAATTTAGGCGTAATGTTTGACAGCAATCTATCTTTCGATAGTCATATCTCCAACGTCTGCCGCACAGCATTTTTCCATCTTAGAAATATCTCAAAAATACGCCATATGCTGTCTGCATCAGATGCAGAAAAACTTATCCATGCTTTTATGACCTCTAGAATAGACTATTGTAACTCGTTACTCGGGGGATGCCATGCAAATCAGGTAAACAAGCTACAGCTGGTTCAAAACGCCGCCGCAAGAGTGCTTACTCGATCTAAAAAGTATGACCACATTAGTCCAATTCTGGCATCTTTACACTGGCTACCAGTTAAATATCGCATACAATTTAAAATATTACTAATCACCTACAAAGCCTTAAATGGCCTAGCGCCCTCGTATATAAAAGAATTACTATCAGAATACAATCCACCACGTAAACTGCGATCACAAAATTCGGGTTACTTAATTATCCCTAGAATATCAAAAGTGTCTAAAGGTGGTAGATCCTTTTCCTACTTAGCCCCTAAGCTCTGGAATGATTTACCAAATAATGTTCGAGTATCAGACACAGTCGAACAATTTAAATCTAAACTTAAGGCATTCTTCTTTAACAAAGCATTCACATAGAATGTCCAGTAAATGTACTTTTCCCGCAGTAGTTATTTTGTCTAGAACAAAGCACTCACATACCTCATACGGGTAATTTACTCTTGCCGCAATAGTTAGCCTGTCTGGAACCGAGCTGAATTAAACCACTATAATGTATGACACTTGCATTACATGCGAACGGCCCCTACGCTAATAGAATTCTGTTTTTGTCTCCCTGTCTCGTCCTCGACTCTGAGGACAATGAGACAAACAGATCCAGTTCCTGTTGCTGTGAAGGTCATCGCACCACTAATCAACTGGCTGTCCTTCAACGTGACGCCCAACCGATGCGTGACCAACGGCCACCGGTTGAACCAGTTTAATCCGCTTACACGCTTCCTATCCCTACCGTGTCTATATATTATAAATATAAATATTAATCTCTCCCTAGGGTTTTTTGTCCTTCTAGGATTTTTTCCCATTGGGTTTTCTCCTAGGGGGTTTTTTAGTCCCAGGGAGAGTCAGCCAACTTTGGCTTAACTTAGCACTTTACTGTATACGTTACATTATTAATATGCTCGCTTACACGGTTTTTTATCCTTAGCCGCTATATTCTACTTCTTATACTATGTATTGATTTTCAATGTTCTCCTCTACATCTACTCATGTAAAGCTGCTTTGCAACAATTAACAATTGTGAAAAGCGCTATATAAATAAAATTGAATTGAATTGAATAGATGACACTGGCAATGAATTGTGTGCGTACTCCACCATAGAGAGATGTTGGTTCCAGGACGAAGGATTCTTGGAGACCAAACATCGCAACACCCTTTCCACATCTTGGTTGGCTTGCTCGGTTTGACCATTGCTCTGGGGGTGGAACCCAGACGAAAGACTGACAGTCGCCCCTAGCAATTTGCAAAATTCTCGCCAAAATTTGGATACGAATTGGAGACCTCTGTCGGAGACCACGTCTGTCGGGAGGCCATGTATTACATGTATGACAGTTACCGCTGTCTCCTTGGCTGAAGGCAATTTGGGCAAGGGAATAAAATGAGTCGCCTTCGAGAACCGGTCCACTACTGTTAAAGTAGTGCGATGTGGGACCAGGGTCTCGAAGGTCAGCGGGTCTCGAAGGTCAGATTGGCAGCGGTAGAAGTAACTCGTCCGGAGGACGATTGGAAGTCTACCAGTGGCACAAATCAAGCAAGCCAAGACAAAATCGTGGATGTCGCAAGCCATACCTGGCCACCAGAATCGTTGCTTGACTAAAAATTTTGTGCGACTGACACCTGGATGACAAGCTACACTGGAGCAATGACCCCACTGAAGGACGTTGGACCGCAACTTTTCCGGCACAAAATGGTTCGGTGGGCAACATGCCGGGGGCGTTACCCCTTCTAAGGCTGTCAAAACCTTCGATTCGACCTCCCATCTGAGCGTGGAGACAATTATGGTCTCTGGCAAAATTCGCTCAGGAGTAGATGTGCGATCGGGATGCTCAAAAGTCGAGACAAAGCATCGGGTTTGGTGTTTTTAGAACCCGGACGGTAGGAGAGTGTAAAATGAAAAACACATACACGGCTGAAAAAAGAGCCCACTTACTGAACACCTCCTCCAGGTCGTGATACTCCGCGGGCACGTTAGATAAATCCACTGCTTCCCCCTGAAACACAGACTCAGAAACAGTTAAACAGGCAGACAAAAGACAAGACTTATGACACTCCTCGCTCCAGCTGGTAATGGAACCAAGACGCCAGTCCACTTTAGGGTTATGCATATGTAGCCAGGTGTGTCCAAGGACGATGGGAGAAAGTGGGGAGTCCGTGATATAAAAAGAAATCCGTTTTAATGTGATTACCAGACGTGATGTGTGTGATGGTAGGAAGTTTGTGTCCATTAAGAGCAAACGGAGCAATCTGATGAGTGAGAGGAGTGAATGGAATCTGGAGCTTACTAGCGAAGGTGCTGTCTATGAAGTGCAGGGCAGTGAACGAGGAGCAGCAAATGTCTCGATTTTCCCACACCGCCGTCCCCCAGAGGGCAGCCTTGCCCTTTAGCAAGGAAAGAATGAAGGCCACCTTTGTTTCCTCGTGGTTGAATGTTCTCGGCTGTAGGGCGAAATGGAGAGAACAGTGTGACAGAAACGCACGACAGAAACTGGGCTCACCAGCATATTTGTCCGGAATGGGCAGAAGAGGCTCTGACTGGAAATTGCCCCCTGGAGGTGAAGATGGTGCAGGCGGCGTGGGTGGCGCAGTGGGTGATGGTAGATGTTGCGCTCGTTGGGCAAGCTCGGACACCTTCGTCACCATTGCTTGGATGGCCTTCCCCATCTCCTCGATGGCTTTGTCTTGCCGATCCATTCTTAGTACGGTACGTTGGAGAAAATCTTCGAGAGGAGATTAGGGTTGGTCTCCTGCTGCTTCCATGTTTGGCCAGATCCTTCTGTAATGACACAATACTGAAACGGAAGCAGTTGCAGGAAAACTCAGAGATTTGTGACCTGTCACGGAAACCAGGGACACAAGTCGGCAGCACAAGTTTCGAGAAAATGAGAATCAAAGTTTTTTTTTCAAAATTTGTGATTTTCGTTTTATTGCAGAATCTGTTAGTTGAGATCACGAAGAAGCCTCTCCATGTTTGAGATAGCAGTTTATGTATATTTAAAAGCGTACATTTTGCGGTTGAAATAGGCTTGTTTTTCCAGAGATTCTAGCGTGCAGCGGGGGGCGTCATTGTCTGTGTGTATATTTACATACTGGATAAGCTTGTGTTTTCGCCTCCGCCCCCAAAGGGAACAGCGTGACTACTGAATAAGGATAGTTCGCCCAAAACTGAAAATAATGTCATTAATGACTTACCCATATGTCGTTCTAAACTCGGAAGACCTCCGTTCATCTTCGGAACACAGTTTAAGATGTTTAAACTTTAGATTTAGTCCGAGAGCTTTCTGTTTCCTCCATTGAAAATCTATGTACAGTTTCCATGTCCAGAAAGGTAATAAAAACATCATCAAAGTAGTCCATGTGACATCAGTGGGTCAGTGAGATTGTGGTGAAGCATCGAAAATACAGTTTGGTCCAAAAATAGCAAGAATTACGACTTTATTCAGCATTGTCTTCTCTTCCGGCTTGAGCGTGAAGTCACGTGACTTGTAGTGACGCGGCTGCCCTGTTCCTCAGACATGTTTGCTTGGTTTTATTTATTTTTTTCAAACTTATAGCGTGCGTCTCCCCAGACTGTAAATGAAGCTCGGGCGCACAAAACAAAAGAAACATAAAAGAAGCTGGGGCGGAACAAATAACAGTCAGCCGCATCGTACGTCAGCCGCGTCACTGACTTTATGGGGCGCCGCAGTCGGATGACGTCAAAGTACTGCAAGAGCTCTTCAAGAAATCTTACGGAGTAGTTTAAATTCGACTCGCTCTTGCGGTACTTTGACGTCTTGCAGCGCAACATGAAGTCAAACTCATAAGTTACACAGAGACCCTATTTTAAATACAAAATTTGAAGGCGGGTGCATGTGTTTAACGGAACGCAAATACCGGACTGTAATCTGATATACCCTTACATGTTACGATGTAAATAGTCCTCAAATTGTATATTATATTGTATTACCAGAAGTTCATGCGAAATCTGATGTAAACAATAAACTATATATTTCACGGATTATACGCATTTGTGGACAAAAATCATTGGATGATTCACACATCTGAAACAGACTGGATTCGACTTGTGATCCCCACAAAGGTAAAAGTCCTGTTTATTTTTGCATGTTGTTCATTCTGACTTCTGTAATACAATACTACATATGATGCTAGAACATCATCTCAAAACGGCTTTACAGGGGGTATGGCTTAGCTAAATGAGATGTAAATGAGCCCTATTGTCTCTCCAGCCAGGGAAAAGGGAAAGTGTTAACTTTTTTCTTTCTCAAATTTCTCAGCATTCTCCTTCTTGAATGTGTTACATTCAAATGGCCACAACTTCTCCAAATCTTATCAGATTTCCATGTGTTACACATCGTTAGAAAGCTTAGAAACTGCACTTTCAGAATCTATGAACTCAAAATGCCCCAGATCCGACTTGTGTCCCTACTTTCCGTGACTGGTCACATTTATTTAAACAAAGAAGAAGAAGAACACAGAATATGAAACAATGATTCAGTCCAGTTGGTGGCAATGGTGACGAGGAACTACGGTGGTGAGTTGGTATAAGATGTAGCTGGTGGCGTTGGTGCAGTGATGATCAGCAGGGTAAATCCAAACCGATGACGGGAACATCCACACAAAGACGAACACACAACAACAATAATCCAACTCAGAGACACGGTGATCCAATACACACGAGAGACCAACAAAGAATGAGGATCTGGCAGGGAATACTCAGAGTGAGGTGAGTATATATAGAGTGGATGTAATGATGATCAGCTGGAGCGGGACAATCAACACACAGGTGGCAAGGTGAGTATATATAGAGTGGATGTAATGATGATCAGCTGGAGCGGGACAATCAACACACAGGTGGCAAGGATCAGTCTGATGAGCACATGGCCAGAAGGTGAGTAAACACACATACACTCAAACACATGACACGGAGGAAACAATGGATTTCCTAACGTGACAAATATAGAAACTCAGAAAAACTCATACCGAGAAAATTGAGATGAAAGGGACTCATCTTTACAGCTGGGGGAGACAGTAGGGCTCATTTACATCTCATTTAGCTAAGCCATACCCCATGTAAAGCCGTTTTGAGATACAGATGTTCTAGCATCATACGTATGTAGCATTTTATGACAGAAATCCGAATGACAACACGCAAAAATAAACATGACTTTTTACCTTTGTGTTGATCACAAGTTGAATCCAGTCTGTTTCAGATGTATGAATTATTCAATGACCATTTTTGTCCACAAATGCGTATAATCCATGAAATATAGATATATAGTCTATTGTTTACATCAGATTTCCCATGAACGTGTGGTAATACAATATAATATACAATCTGAGGACTATTTACATCGTAACATGTAAGGGTATATGAGATTACACTCCGGTAATTTACGTTCTATTAAACGCATGAACCCACCTTCAAAGTTTGTATTTAAAATATGGAGGTAGTATAATATATAATCCAAACAGCGTCGTCTAAAACGTGAAGTCCTTTAGGGATGTAACCAATTGCTCGCTCGTTCCTCCATCAGCCAATGACTACATGGAAAATATTGATAGACAAAACATGTAGCCAATTATATAACAAATTCTCTCTGTAACTTATGTTTGTTTGGACTCATGCTGAGCTGCAAGAACTGACATAGAGATGACGTCAAAGTATCGTGAGAGCGAGTCGAAATTAAACTACTCCGTTAGATTTCTTGAAGAGCTCTCGCGGTACTTTGAAGTAATCCGACTGCGGTGCCGCATTAAGTCAGTGACACGGCTGACGTAGGACGCGGCTGACTGTTTTTCTTCCGCCCCAGCTTCTTTTATTTTTCTTTTGTTTTGTGCGCCGAATCTTCGTTTACAGTCTGGGGAGACGCACGCTATAAGTTTGGAAAAAAAACTTAGCAAACATGTCTGAGGATCAGGGCAGCCGCGTCACCACAGTCACGTGACTTCACGCTCGAGCCGGAAGAGAAGACAATGCTTAATAAAGTCGTAATTCTTGCTATTTTTGGACCAAACTGGATTTTTCAATGCTTCAACACATTCTTACTGACCCACTGATGTCACATGGACTACTTTGATAATGTTTTTATTACCTTCTGGACATGGAAACCGTATAGATTTTCAATGAAGGGGACAGAAAGCTCTTGGACTAATCTAACGATAAAACATCTTAAACTGTTTTTCGAAGATGAACTGAGGTCTTCCGAGTTTTGAACGACATAAGGGTAAGTCATTAATTACATTATTTTCATTTTTGGGCGAACTATCCTTTAGTATTCATGCTATTCCCTTTGGGGGCGGGGGCGAAAACACAAGCTTATACAGGATGTAAATATACACACAGACAATGACTCCCCCCGCTGCATGCTAAAATCTCTGGAAAAACAAGCCGATTTCAACTGCAAAATGTTAAAATATACAAAAACTGCCATCTCAAACATTGAGAGGCTTCTTCGTGATCTCAACTAACAGATTCTGCAATAAAACGAAAATCACAAAGTTTGAAAAAAAAAACTTTGTTTCTCATTATCTCAAAATTTGTGCTGCCGACTTGTGTTACTGCTTTGAGATGTTGAGACGTTTAGGCGGTTAACAAAAAGTCAGTCAGTACTGACTACCAGACAGCACTGGTAGTTGTAAAATGTTGTGATGAACTGATGAAAGATGAAGAGCTCTGTTTGTTCTGGCAGGCTAACATTTTGTGTAAACACTAGAAATAGGCTCTGGGGCTGATTGGTATTGGAAATAGGCTCTGGGATGGATCCGTATTGGGTCTGCTCCGAAGTTGGCAGCTCCAGACTTGATCAGTTGCGGATTGCCCCAGAGTTTATTGCTATCAGTATAAAAATATGAAGGAGGCAGGTGGTTGACTCTTTATATTTAAAAAAATCATAGTATGTCTTGACTAAATAGCAACTAGGGTCAGAAGTGTTAATGTTCTTGTGTTAATTCCCATGATTTGACAAAACTTTTTCAAGCTTTTTCTTTCCTGGCCTTGACAGGTGCTGCATTTGCCCGCTATGTCCTTACTGGCTGTTGGAAAAATCTGATCGACACGCTGTCGACACCGATCACCGGCCGCATGGCAGGAAGCTCAAGGGGTCTTGCCTTTATTCTTGGAGCAGAGGGAGTTAAGGAACAAACCCAGAGGGAGAGGGATACCATCTGCCTCAGTCTAGATGGTCTACGAAAGGCTGCGGGGCTCAGCTGTGCCTTGGGTAACATATTTGTGCTCAGTTGGTCGATACACTGTGTGATTCAATTCAATTCAATTTTTTTTATATAGCGCTTTTCACAATTGTTAATTGTTTCAAAGCAGTTTTACATTAATAGATGTAGGAAAAGCACAGAAAAGCGAGCATAGTAATAATGTAATGTATACAGTAAAGTAGTAAGTTAAGCCAAAGGTGGAGAACTCTCCAGGGGAGGAAAAAAACCCCTAGGAGAAAAACCCTCCTGGCTAGTCCAGGGAAAACTCCTAGGAGGGGAAAAACCCTTGAGAGACATACATATATATTTATATATATAAATACTATCGGGGTATGTGAACTGGTAAGCGAATTAAACTGGTTCCGCCGGTGGTCACTGGTCAGGCATCGGCTCGGCATCTCGTAGAAGGACGGTCAGTAGATTAGTGGTGTGATGACCTTCACGGCTGCAGGAACTGGGTCTGTATGTCTCGTTGTCCTCAGGGTCGAGGAGGAGACAGGGAGAGAGAAACAGAATCCTATTAGCGTAGGGGATGTTCAAATGTAATGCAAGTGTCATACACTATAGTGGTTTAAGTCAGCTCGGTTCCAGACAGGCTAACTATTGCGGCTATAACTATAAGTATATTACCCATATGAGGTATGTGAGTGCTTTGTTCTAGACAAACTAACTATTGCGGGATAAGTACATTTACTGGACATGTTATGTGAATGCTTTGTTAAAGAAGAATGTCTTAAAGGAATAGTCTACTCATTTTCAATATTAAAATATGTTATTACCTTAACTAAGAAGAGCTGATACATCCCTCTATCATCTGTGTGCGTGCACGTAAGCGCTGGGGCGCGCTGCGACACTTTGATAGCATTTAGCTTAACCCCATTCATTCAATGGTACCACTCAGAGATAAAGTTAGAAGTGACCAAACACATCAACGTTTTTCCTATTTAAGACGAGTAGTTATACAAGCAAGTTTGGTGGTACAAAATAAAACGTAGCGCTTTTCTAAGCGGATTTAAAAGAGGAACTATATTGTATGGCGGAACAGCACTTTTGGGAGTACTTCGACTGGGCGTAGTAACACCCTCCCTCTCCCATTATGAGAGGGAGAAGGGGAGCGTATTTTTCAGGCGAGTTGAAGTACTCCCAAAAGTGCTGTTACGCCATACAATATAGTTCCTCTTTTAAATCCGCTTAGAAAAGCGCTACGTTTTATTTTGTACCACCAAACTTGCTCGTATAACTACTCGTCTTAAATAGGAAAAACGTTGATGTGTTTGGTCACTTCTAACTTTATCTCTGAGTGGTACCATTGAATGAATGGGGCTAAGCTTAATGCTATCGAAGTGTCGCAGCGCGCCCCAGCGCTTACGTGCACGCACTAAGATGATAGAGGGATGTATTAACTCTTCTTAGTTAAGGTAATAACATATTTTAATATTGAAAATGAGTAGACCATTCCTTTAAGTTTAGCTTTAAATTGATCGACTGTGTCTGATACTCGAACATTATTTGGTAAATCATTCCAGAGCTTAGGGGCTAAGTAGGAGAAGGATCTGCCACCTTTAGACACTTTTGATATTCTAGGGATAATTAAGTGTCCAGAATTTTGTGATCGCAGTGTAGGTGATGGATTGTATTCTGACAGTAATTCTGTAATATACGAGGGTGCTAGGCCATTTAAGGCTTTGTAAGTGATTAGAAATATTTTAAATTGTTTGCGATATTTAACTGCTAGCCAGTGTAAAGATGCCAGCATTGGACTCATGTGGTCATACTTTTTAGATCGAGTAAGCACTCTTGCGGCAGCGGATTGGATTGATATAGTGCTAAAACATTCACTCAGTTAACTCTTGTGTTCTCACAAACATTGGTTTCTAAACCACTACTGGAAACTGCATTCTTATAGGTGTAGCAGCCAACTGTGCATCAGCACTTGCCCAGATGGCAGTTGCCTCATGTGTTCAGGAGGATAAAGAGGAGAAAGATTTGGGGGAGACTGGAGACACCATTACTCAAGGTATATTTAGTCATGTTTCAGATGCCCTTATTCGGAGGCTTATATAGGGATGTAGCCTACTAATAATTAAACTATAAAAAGTATAGGAATGTTTGTCTGTCACTTTATTTTTTTATGTTTCAGCAGATCTTTCATTTCATACTAACAACGTTTAAACACATGTTTAGACACTGCTACTTATGATCAGATACAGAGAATGAAATAAAGAAAAAACATTGTAATTTATGTTTGCATCTAGGCCAGTTGCCATAGTGTTCATATCCAATGCCAGTGGGATGAATTAGAGACAGCACAATGTACACAAAAGACTAAGCAACATTTCATTTTCCACAGCAGTGACCACTGACCTAATGTGCTTGATCTGAATCTATTTGATGTAGTTAAGCAGCGTGTTGAGCAGAAGCTTGAACAGATGAGCCGCTGTCAGGGCGTGAGGTTGCACACTGCCCATGTGCTCTGCATGGATGCTATACTTAATGTGGGGCTGGAAATGGGAAGTCATAATCAAGACTGCTGGCCTCATGTGTTCAGGTAAAACACGTGCATATCAGTCTTTTTGAATTGGATTTTCTGTGCTGATTTCAGAGGAATATCAGTTAATCTTGGTACATAGAGTCTTATCAACTACAAGTACTACAAAGACAGAAATGACATTGTACCATTAGGGGGCGTGGACACAAAAACTTTTAAACGCATCTGAAAACGCCTGGAGGATGGCGAATGCCAGCTGTTTATCAGCTGAGTGTCAGCTTTCTTCAGCTGAGCGCTTTGTTAGCTCTGATACTTCAGCTGTGAGCCAGTTGGTTGCTGTGGTAATGTCCCGCCCCTCCTCCACTGTGATTGGATGGCCGTGTGAGAACTTACATTGACAATCTGAGCTTTTCACCCAAAGTTAATTAAATCTCTTTCAACTCGTGGCCTTCAGCGTTGAGCGCAGAGAAAACACAGCTGAGCTTCCATTGGAAACAATTGAAAACATGCGCCGGCCGCGGGCGTAAAAGCTTTGGTGTGCATGCCCCCTTAGAAATAATTAATTATTAATTAAAATAAATAAATAAATGGAACATTGTTAAACATTTGCTAATTATTTATTGAATAATAACATATGTTAACTTTTTAAAGGAATAGTTCAGCCAAAATTTTTAATCTGGCAAATTTCGTTTTAAGCACAGAAATCAAATTGTTTTTTTTTTATCTGATATTTCACAGAGTAATTGAATATGTCAGCTCACTTGAACACACTCACTTCAGTGATGGTGGATCCCAGCCCAAGTTCGCCATCACTCAGACACAGCAGCCCGTGGCATTGGAGCTGGAGGCCAGCCCTGATCTGGAACTGGGCATCAGCCATCCTGTGATTCAGCCCCTGTCCATCCAGGAGCTTTTGAGGTCAAGTGGCCGCAGTAAAGGCTTTGACTTTCGGGGAGGAAGCCTGCTCACAGGCACCAATGCGGCCAAAGCCGTCTGCACCCTTTCCACACAAGCTGACAGGTACTCAGCTATTGACCCATCAAATATCCAATCTATTGATTTTTAATGTTGAAAGAGTAGCCAGATTGTTGGCTACTGGTATGAAGTCCTAAAGTTTTTTTCATTTTATTTACCTTCTTGATGATTTTAGTTGTACGTCACCTTGGTTAAGCTCTTACAGTATATTGACCTGAAACACATTTCTCATCTCTATAAGTGATTCTATATTATTATTTTTGCCTCTTGCATTTTGCAGTAACTTCAACTTATTTTGTAATATGCACAGAGAAATATCTGAAATGGCATCCTCATGAAGTCAAGTCAGTGTTGTTTATATTGAGCTTTTCAATCTGTTTTATGTCTGTATGTTTGAATGTTTTAATGCTTTCTGTAGGCTTTTTGAGGATGCTGTGAGTAAACTCAACCTGGTGGCTTTGGTGGGATTCCTGCATCAGCTCAGAAAAGCTTCACAGTCTCAGCTCTTTGATTCAGTTACTGAAACTGGAGACTATTCCTTAGCCATGCCAGGTACCAAAGAGTATTGGCTTTTCAAATCATGGACAAACTGGTGTTACATTATTAAAGCACAAATCCTATTAGGAATTTTGATTTGTATTTAAATGTAAATTAATGCTAACCTGACTACCAGGCTCATAGTATGACTAAATCATTTAATTTCATAATGATTTTGCAGTATATAATTTGCTTAAGTGTATTATATTTAAATTATATTTTCTGCATAACTTAATGGGGGCAGCACCCCACTTCATTAGTTCTCAGTTCTCAGATATATCGCAGTATTGACTGTATTTGTCAGATATGTGCATTAAACCCGGCTATCAAAGTCATTGTTCTTTTTCACATTTTTATTGCTAGAAAAATAACCTAAATCTGGTCGATAAAAATGTAAGGTTTTAAGGACCTGAAAAAGTCTAATATTTTGAGTTTTGAAGTTTCAAGCCAATTTAAATCTCTGTAATGTTATTTATGTTGCCAATACTCAAAATGAATGAGTACAGAAGAAATACCTGCAGAGCTTAGCGTTAAGGTCATGAGTTCGAATCCCAGCGACCACACATATGATATAATTTATATCTTCAGTACACACACTGTAAAACATTTGTTGTTTTATTTAAATACATTTAAAACTTGAATTCACTGACAAGGCCAGAAATTTTAAAATGAGTCGACCTCGCTGAAATAGGGTGAACATACTCTCAAATTAGCCTACATAATTTTACAATATAGTAGTGGTTAAACAGATTAAATTAAGTTTTTAAGTCATGGATCGAATAATTTTCAGATCAGCAAAAAAGGGAAATAAGAAAAATAAAATAAAAGAACAAATCAAGAAATGTAAAGCATATGAAAATAGAAAAGAACAAAGTTACAAATAAAGTCTAAAGTATTTAAGAACGAAATGTCTCTAAATTAAATATAATTCATCATTTTAAAGCTACAGAAGTGATTTTCCTTTTTCCAGAATTGACCCACCCATCTCCTTCAGGTCATCTTCCCGTCGGGAGAGCTTCTTACAGTACTTTTATCTTTGGGTTTGTATTACAGGGGAGGCTAAGTCAACCCAGGACAAGCACACTGCCCTCCATCTCTTCCGCCTGGGGGAGGCCATGCTGTGGATCGTGAAGAACAAGAGCAGACCACTGCTGCACATGATGAGAGCCTGGAGTGTGGTGGCACCTCACCTTGTGGAGGTAATAAAGTCCTCTTGATGTGGTGAACACATCCATACAAAACAATTGGGATCATATAATGTTAAAAAAAGAATTTGAGGTTGTGTTCAATACACACTACCATTCAAAAGTTTAAACACAATTATTTTATTCATGTTTTTCCCACATTTATAATAATGTGAACTCGCCAAGAAATCCCAGAATGACATCAACTTGCATTTGCATATTCTCAGATGTTTACATAAGCTTTCATGGAAGAGAACAATCCGCGATTGTTGATTTCCAGTAAAATATTCACACTGTGCTGTACAACCGTGTTAAAACTCCGTAGTATGTGTGAGTGCACATTTAGTTTCAGTTTTGGTTTCACTCACTCCGTGTCCGCCAAAACACTCCGTTTTCTGATTAAATATCTTTTTTTAATCTTGTTTATCATTTAACTCAAACAGTTTAAGACCTTAAATCTTAAACATCACGGATGCGGTAAAGGAAACTGTGGGACTCTACTGTATTCCAAAGAGTGCACTACCCGCAAGCTTCACAGTCTCCAAATTTCTAAAGAGACAATACACAATTTTAACACATTATATATATTCAATGTAAACCCAATCCTGGTCCTCGAGTACCCCCTACCAGGAAGTTATAGATGTCTCCTTATCTAACACACCTGATTTTACTCAACAGCTTATTAGGGCCACAGCCTATCATTTAATCGCTTGACTGTTCAGTACTGTTCATATTTACATTTAAAAAGCAGACATAAAAGTAACTTAAAAGTGACCTTCGCTAGTAACTAATTACTTTTGATATACAGTAACTGGTAGAGTAATTTAATTTAGAATCAAATTCAATTCAGACGTTCCACACCGCCACCAGCGAGAGCGTCAAAGTGGCCAGAAGCCACGATGCGGCGAGTCTTGCCTGGCCAAACAAGTCACCATTTGTTTTTAAATAAGCAAATACAGTGGTGTGAAACTATTTTGGCCCCTTCCTGTTTTTTATGTTTTTGCATGTTTTGACACAAATTTAAATATTAATCAAAGATAATGCAAGTAAACACAACATGCAGTTTTTTTTAATTAAGGGAAAACAAAATCCAAACCTACATGGCCCGGTGTGAATAAATGTCCCCCCCATTAAAACATAACTGTGGTTTTTCACACCTGAGTTCAGTTTCTCTAGCCACACCTAGGGCTGATTACTGCAATCCTGTTCAAATAGGACCCGCCTGTTTGGGCGCACTCACATTATCCAAACCAAACCGCGCTCGGGCGCGTTTGACCCCCAAAGCCTGGTTTGTTTGACTAGTGTGATCGCTTCGTTCCGCGCCCGGGCGCGGATTGTTTAATCGCGCCGCGGCCGGGTTGCAGAGGTGGGCCGGAGCGCGGTTCACTTGGGCTCAGGCGCGGAAGGCTGTGGTGTGAGCGCAATCGCGCCTGAGCGCGATTCAAAAGGTGAAGACGTCAGTTGCGCGACCACTCACGTTCATCTGCCTCCGTATAAACCTTTTGATGCGCGCAGCGGGGTTACATGAATGTCCGAGCTGCGCACGTGACAGATCAACTAAGCAATATGATGCCATGTGAGAGGGCTGTCTGTAATCGAGCTAGGGCTGGGAAAAAAATCGATTTGATTTTAAAATCGAGTTGGCAGGTCAAATCGATTCATATTTTAAAAAAATCGATTTTTTTAGATTTTTTTTCTCCCCCTCTGCAGTATAGAGCAGTACATACGTGTTTCCCAAACATAGGCTCTACTGGGCATTCCGCCCAGGTAAAATGGACCCGCCCAGGAAAAAAAATCACTTTACGAATTTCCGTATTTTCTGATCTCGACTGGATGACCCGTGTTTTGTTGAGAGAGCCCGTGAAGATGCACGCGTCATTATCCAGCGCATCATAAACTCATCATCCAGCGCGGCAAACTGGATCAACTGCAGCACATACTGAGGTAACTGAGCAGCCAGGGAACTACACTGCGACCAAAATGTGCATATGTGCATATGTGTTTATAGCATCCAAGTTGGCTTCATTTTGCGTGCAAGCACGTTGTGTCTCTCCCGTTGAGTGTCAGTTCACGTGCTCTTCGTTTCTCAATGAATTGGGTGCGACGCGAAGCAAGCTCAGTGTCACATTGTATCCTTTATGTTTCTGAACTTGAGCAGAGTTTTACCATTAGAGGTCTTTCTTCCCTGAGAGGACCCGTACGGTTCCGGGTTTATATTAGAAATGGTCAGTCTGGTCCGGGTCGGTCCTAGTTTATTACTTTGAGTCCCAAGTATGATTAATATTGTGTGTAAAACCCGATTCGACCGGAGAACTGCCGTGAGCGCTACCTAAAGCTCGAGTGAAGTTTCAGCGTTCCTCCGGTTTCTATGGTGATGACAACTGGCTCTTGTTGCGCCCACGCGCTGCATTTTCTTTAATCCATTTTTTTATAATCTAATCTATACTATTAATAGACCATATCTTTTCTAAAATCTAAAAAGTTTGCACAGAGATTGTAGCAAAAAGCACTGCTAATGTCAAGCCCATTGCACTGAACGAGCAAAGCTAAAGCTGACTCAGGATATAAAAAAACGCAAAGCTGTAATGTAAAGTCTGTCATCAGGACAGCAAGTAAACTTTTAAATCTGAAATAATGAGTGGATTAAGCTTTTTTAATCGGCAAAAGAGAAATAGAAAGCAGAAACAGTAAAAGTGCCTATCTCTAGAAATTATTACCATTATAACATCAGTCACATTTATAATCTATAGACCTGCACTGTCTTTTAATATACTGTACATAGTATTGTATATATTGAGTTTGATAAAAGGGGTCGTCAAATTGCTTCATATACCAGTGCAAAAACAGAAAGTGTTTTCGTGGTGCTTTGACAAACAGTGTCAGCTTTGTTCATGACAAAGAAAGTTTGGGGTGGTTAGATTAATGAACTATAATGTGAAATTAATATTAATGTTCAATAATTCAAAGTATTGTGTTGTGTCACACATTATTAGTTCTGTGTTACATGTATAGTAGACCATTTTTTGTCGGTGGATTATAATGATTGCCCTTTTCACCAGCTACCACCACAAGTAAATTTCAGATCTGTGGGAAACACTGACATACATTTTGCATTCGCCAATCTTCATTCCTTCCCAATTTTTTGTTGATGCATTTTAATTAAATATAATAAATATATATTTTAAAAATATATACAGTTTGCAATTATTTTGTTTTAAATGGGGTCGGGGGAAAAAATCGATTCGAATCGTAAATCGAGTTTTTTATAAAAAAATCTCAGATTTTTTTATGGGGACGAATCGCCCAGCCCTAAATCGAGCACCAAACGACTCCGAATAAAAAACACAGACTTATCATTACGGTGGGTTCCAGTGTTAAGAGAGCGCTTTACTTCCTGCTTTTTCAAAACAATCGCATCTTAATGACGAAAGCGCGCCCGGACTCGGATCGATAAGAAGTACAGTGTGAGTGCATGCACCTGGGGGAGTAGGGAGGGGTGGCAATCACGCCCAGGCATGGTTTGGTTTGGTTGGGATAATGTGAGTGCGCCCTCAAAGTGAAGTCGACCAAAAGATCCTCAAAAGTTACATATCATGTTGAGATCCAAAGAAATTCAGAAACAAAAAAGAAAGAAATTAAGATCTATTAGTCAGGAAAAGGTTGTAAAACCATTTTTTAAGCTTTTGGACTTTTTTGGATTATCCACAAATGGCGAAAACATTGAACAGTGATGAACACTCCCTGGAGCAGCCGGCAAACCAAAGTTACCCTAAGAGCGCAGCGTTAACTCATTCAAGAGGTCACAAAAGACCACACAACAACATCTAAAGAACTGGCGGCCTGACTTGCCTCAGTTACGGTACATTCACACGGGGCGTAAGCGTTAACGCTTAACGGAAGGCTAGTCTGAAGCGTGGCCAACAGCCAATCACTGTGGCCGCAACACAAGCTCCGGTCTTCCATAAACGTAATTGGCTGGCTCTGCCTAGGTTATTTGCATAAGGCGATATGATTGGCTGACGCACGCGTTGCCGCTTGAAAAGTTGAGAAATGTTCAACTTCTGCCGCGAGGAACGGCACTGACGCGGCGCCGACGGATCCACAATTCAGTTCGCCAACGCTTGACGTCACCCATTAAAAGTGAATGGGAAGCGTCAACGCTTAAGCCCCGTGTGAATGCGCCGTTAAGGTCAGTGTTAATGACTTCACCAGAGACCAAGCAAAAATGGCCTGCATGGCAAGTTGAAAACCACTGCTGAGCAAAAAGAACAAAGGCTTGTCTCAGTTTTGCCAGAAAACAACTTGATGATCCCCAAGATTTTTGGGAAAACACTGATGAGACAAAAGTTGAACTTTTTGAAAGGTGTCTGTCCCATTACATCTGCCATGAAAGTAACGCAGCATTTCAGAGAATAACATCCAGCAGTAAAATATGGTGGTGGTAGTGTGATGGTCTGGGGCTGTTTTGCTGCTTCAGGAACTGGACCAATTGCTGTGATAAATGGAACCATGAATTCTGTTGCCTACCTACAAATCCTGAAGGAGAATGTCTGGCCATCTGTTTGTGACCTCAAGCTGAAGTGAACTTGAGTTCTGCAGCAGGACAATGATACAAAACCATAGACACTAAAAATATGGATGTAGTTTCCGTGACGTCACGCAAAGGTTTGTGAAGAACTTTTTTTGAAGCCAAAAGTAGGTAGTGTCTGCCGTCGTAATTTTGGCTGCGAGTCACTCGCGGATAACCGAAAATGGGTAAAGAGGCAGGACGTGAGCAAAGCTCGGGTGGCTGGTTGCTGAAACCACACCCGCCTAGCTCGACCCTAGTGACAGCAGTGGGAATTCAAAAGTATTTTGATTATGGTACAAAGTATTTTTGTTTCATAAAAATTATAGATGTCCAAGATCAACCTAGAAAATCAGTGGTCTCAAAGCCACAGGTCTAACAAAGTTATATAGTTTTGAGAACAAAAGAAAAGCCTGTCTAGATTTACAATTGATGCGCAGTTTTATGAAGTAAATGTAGATTTTGTAATTTGCACTTGTCAAACAAACCATCTATTCTATTATTGTTTTGTCTATTTTATTGAAACAGTGCTTGGATATGAAATACGATATAATATGCTACCGTTCTTATTGGACAACATACTGTAATACATTGTAAACAACAAGCTTGTAAACAATAACACATCAGGCACCACATGGATCTGTTTCCAATGGCAACAAATCTGTTTGTTCTAACTCATGCACGATGTGACTTATCATCTTTTTAGGTGTAACACATTTGGTTGTTATGTTTTATGTGGAGTTGCTGTACGTTACTATAATTCAGCCAGGGAAAATTATTGATATGCATGAAACACAGAAAACAACTAAGGAGATCTTATTCTTTTTGACACACAATCTGGGTAGCGCAGACGCAGAGTCATGTCCTTAACCTCACTGAAGGTTTTTGGGATATGTTTGAGATAGCTAATGGTTCATCTCTCCCATCATCAGTGCAAGATCTTGACCAAAACAACAAGGTTGTCAAAGCAATGCAGTGACCAATAGGCCACATACTGCTTAACATTTTTAGATAAATATTAGTTATGGTTAGAGTGTGTGACATTGTCTATCCAAGCAATAAATACAGTAGAAATTGGGATAAGCTCCTTTGAGCAAACATTCAAATTTAGATTACGAATTTTGACTACTGTCCACAGGCCGCCTGTCACAAAGAGCGTCACGTATCTCAGAAGGCTGTCTCTTTCATTCATGATGTTCTGATGGAGGTTCTGAGCAGCTGGGCAGAGCTACCACACTTCCACTTCAATGAAGCCCTCTTCAGACCCTTTGAGCACATCATGCAGCTAGAACTCTGTGATGAGGATGTCCAAGATCAGGTTTGCTCTTGAACAGATTTTTTTTCACAAACAGATCCCGACTTTTCAATTGTAATGCTGATTTTTAAGGGGTAAAGCACATTAGATGTTACCTGTCTTATTGACTTCTTAAGTCAACATAGATAATTAAGTGTCCACTAACAGGGTGAGCCTGGGCTTCCTAGGGGCTCCGTTAGTACTGTATCAACAACTATGGCAATGATCTTTCAATGGATAGTTCACCTAAAAACAAAACATTCTGTCATTTACTTACCATTGTCTTGTTACAACCCGTATAAATGTTTTTTTCTGCTGATCACAATAGCACAATATATTTGTAATGAAGCAGGAAACAATACAAAAAATACAATATACATTACAAACATTGCTCAAAATATCTTTTTCGTGTGTAGCAGGATTGTTTGTAACATGAGGGTAAGTAAACGCTGAGAGAATTTTCACCTGGTGTGTCCAAATACGTGGACATCACTTTTTTTGCACCATAACACTTAATTCTGTGTAACTAGAACCTGTTGTACACAAACATGGACAATTACACTTATTCATGTTCAAAGAAAAACAATGTATTATTATATTTATTGGTTCTTCCTAACCCCAAATAGCTGGAAGAAATCTAAAATGCAAGCCAAACCAAAGCTCGGGTCTTAAGGGGTTAAACAGTACACCTCTATTTCAGGACAAGACCACAGCATACAGTATGTATGAGAGTCCCCTTATCCACTTTGCAATTAGGAAATAGTTCATACAGTACTTTTAAAGTTGTGCAGTCTTATGGGCATTTCACACGGTATGCGGCAACCCTGCTTAAATCCCCCCACTCATATAATTTAACAGGAAATAAAATCATATTTGCCCCCAATCGTTATTGATTAACATAGGCTGCTAATGCAAATTTTGCGTCTGGCAGTAGACTCTGTCATACTAAGCTTGCGCTATTGAATGTGCACGTCCGGTGTGTGATACCGGTGAGTTGTCCCAACCGCGACCCACTGCTGGGCTTTTTTCCCGGTATGCAACCTCCTTCATGGTCTATTTATCAGATAAGATGGCCTCCAGTAGGGAAAGAAAGATTTAATTAATGACCACCTTGCCAAATTTTAATGTAATGTCAAACTTGTACAGGTAGGTATTTAAAGATTTAGATGTAGAATTTATGTTCTATCTGTTTGAAAGACATGAGCGTGTCCCCCAATACAACTTTTCAAAGGTTTGAATGCCACATTTTCCATTGTTTAGCAATGCAGTCTTTAAAGGCATTGCAACCAAAGGCTCAGTCTACCACTCACCCCTTCTCGAGCACATCAAGAAGCTATGGCAGCAGCCACATGACAAACATGTCATTGTCTTAGACAATGTAGTGATGAGCAGTTTGTCCATTTAGGGCTACTGTAAAAACATGGCAGTGCAAAATGACGACTTCCATTTCTACTAGAAGTAGAAAAAGTTAATGATAAAATGCAGTGGATCTGAACAGAGTCTGTTTTCTGTTTGTCCTTTTCCCCTTATAATTCATATTTTAGAAGACTAACTGCAGATATGGGCACTCAACTCGATCACAGACCTTATCGGCCATGGCGTCAATATTTGACGACACTTGACCATGCGTCAATATGTTGACGCGGAGGGTATACCTTTCGCGTCATTTTTTGACGAACTGGGGACTTCAATACTATTAAGTCCGTTGCATTCTCTTTCCTATTTTCTTACCATTTTCGCGTCGGTTTAGGGTTAGATTTACATAATGACATCCCTACCCAAACCTAACTCTAACCCCAACGCCAGGTGACAACTGTTTAATTTCGCGTACACTGTTTAATTTTGCGTAATCTAATCCTAAACCGACGCGAAAATGGTAAGAAAATAGGAAAGAGAATGCAACGGACGTAATAGTATTTAAGTCCCCAGTTCGTCAAAAAATGACGCGAAAGGTATACCCTCCGCGTCAACATATTGACGCATGGTCAAGTGTCGTCTAATATTGACGCCATGGGGTGAGACTGTGTTACATCGGCGTCTAGAGAAGAGACAATAACAGTAAAGTCCACCTTAGAAGCAGAGAAAATTTTATTCAGAAGTCTCTAAACACAGAATATTGATTGATTGTCTATCAGCTGTGCAATTACTTTTTTAATCTTTAAGCAAATATTTTGGCAAATAATCATTACTTAGTTTGGCCTGTAGGAGCCACACAGAGACAGAGGTCTTTACCAGGCTTAGTTTTTCATTGCCTGTTCAAAATTATTTGGTAAACGTTGAGTCTCTATAGATTGCATAAACATATTATTTAGTAGTTAAATTGGGTAAAACTTATTATCTATGTAATCTATGGGGAAAAAACATCCATACCAATTCCTCATTAACAAAACTATCAGGATCATTAATAAATTGTCATCTTGACGAACTAACGTAATAGTAGATAGTACAAGTTAGTTTAATAAGATTTGTCTTAAAGCCTGTCTCAGTGTTTCATCTGTAGTGTTATCTTTTGTTCTTGAAGACATGATCTAAATATGCTCAACTGGCAGAGCATAGCATTAGCAACAGAAAGGTTACGAGTCACATACTTTTAAAATAAAGTGCACCATATATTGCATTAATGCACAATATGTTGCAAGTGTTAAACATATAAAATGTCAAATAACTTTATTTTTTGTGCTATGGGGAGCTGCAGTCTCTCACGTGCGTTTTCTCTCATGGCGTGCAGGTGATCACCTCTATTGGAGAACTGGTGGAGATGTGTTCAGCTCAGATCCAGTCTGGCTGGAGGCCATTGTTCAGCGCTCTCAGAACTGTGCATGGAAACAAGACGGACATGAAGGATTACCTGATTGGAGAATATTCAATGGGTCTGTTTTCAGCAGTGTATTCTTTCTAAACCTCAAAACCTAAGTATTACACATTCTGCAGTCTACAGACTCCATTTAAACTTTTGTATGGATCATTTCTTACTGTACACTGTTTCAATGGCAGATGTGATCAGCTTGATTAGATACCATTGTACTGAAAAAAGCTGAACATGCAAGAAGCATCAGTTTACAGGCCTCCTCATTCCCAATCTTGATGTGTACAGTGGTGTGAAAAGGTGTTGGCCCCCTTGGATGTAAGTCATACTTTAATGTTTCAGATCATGAAAGAAATGTTCAATATTCATCAAAGATAATGCCAGTAAACACAACATGCAGTTTTTAAATGAAAGTTTTTTATTATGAAGGGAACACAAAATCCAAACCCACATGGCCCTGTGTGAAAAAGTGCTTGGCCCTAAACTTAATTACGGGTTGGGACACGCTTAGCACCAACAACTGCAATTAAGCATTTGCGACAACCTGCAATGAGTCTGTTAATTCAATTCAATTTTATTTATATAGCGCTTTTCACAATTTGGTAATTGTATCAAAGCAGCTTTACATAATAGATGTAGTGAAAAGCACAGAAAATCGACAGATAGCATAACATAATACACGATAGCACAAGCAGCTAAATTTGCTGCGGCTATAAATCAACATTATAAGCAAACGTATGACTAATGTAACGTATAGAAGTTATGCCCAAAAAGGCTGCCTCCCCTAGGAGAAAAAAACCCCCGGAATTTTAGCCAGGGAAGTAAAAAAAAAGTCCTAGGAGGAAAAAACCCTTGGGAGATATATATATATATATATATATATATATATATATATATATATATATATATATATATATATATATATATATATATATATATATATATATATATACATTGAAACGGAAGGAGATTAAGCGGAGATTAAGCGGGTTCTGCCGGTGGTCTTTGGTCAGGCATCAGCTGGACATCACGTTGAAGAACAGCCAGTAGATCAGAGGTGTGCCGACTTTCACATTTACCAGAACTGGATTCTGGATCTGTTTGTCTTATTGTCCTCGTGATCGAGGACAAGACAGGGAGAGATAAACAAAATCTTATTAGCGTAGGGGCCGTTCACATAAAAAGCAGGTGTCACACAGTAATGTGGTTTTAGTCAGCTCGGTTCCGGGCAGGCTTAACTATTGCTGGTTAAGTGTATTACATATAGTTGATGATTTTAGGAACAGAAACAGAACTTGTTTGACTAAGGCCAGAGGCCCCACTGCCGTCGTTAATACTAACGTACAGTGGCAAGCGGTTCTGTATGACATACTATTTTTAAGGCCATGGGAAAAGGCCAAAATTGCAAACCGACCATATTTGGCAATTAAGACTCAATCGGCAACCAATGCAAAGTTTCAGCATATTACTAAAGAGTATTAATGACATTTACCATGTTTTGGGATGTTGACGAAAAAAAGGTTTTAGTTTATTCATTAATTTATTTATTTATTAGGTTGTACAAGCTAGCTATTGGGAGATAAGTGTATTACATATAGTTGATGATTTTAGAAACAGAAACAGAACTCGTTTGACTAAGGCCAGAGGCCCCACTACCGTCGTTAATACTAACGTATAGTGGCAAACGGTTCTGTATGACATACTATTGTTTTTTTTTTTTTTTTTTTTTTTTTTAAGGCCATGGGAAAAGGCCAAAATTGCAAACCGACCATATTTTGCAATTAAGACTTAATCGACAACCAATTCAAAGTTTCAGCATATTACTAAAGAGTATTAATGTCATTTACCATGCTTTGGAGTGTTGACGAAAAAAAGGTTTTAATTTATTCATTAATTTATTTATTTATTAGGTTGTACAAGCTAGTTATTGGGAGATAAGTACTATTGCTAAAACAAACTATGCGAATGCCTTGTTAAAGAGAAAAGTTTTAAGTCTAGATTTAAAGTTATCTACTGTCTCTGATTTTCGGACGTCGGTTGGTAAATCATTCCATAGCTTAGGGGCTAAGTAGGAAAAGGATCTGCCACCTTTAGACACTTTTGATATTTTAGGGATAATTAAGAGGCCAGAATTTTGTGACCGCAATGCACGTGATGGATTGTATTCTGATAATAATTCTCTAAGATATGAGGGTGCTAGGCCATTTAAGGCTTTGTAGGTGATTAGTAATATTTTAAATTGTATATGATATTTAACTGGTAGCCAGTGTAAAGATGCCAGAATTGGGCTTATGCGGTCATACTTCTTAGATCGAGTAAGAACTCTCGCAGAAGCGTTTTGAACTAGCTGAAGCTTGTTTACCTGATTTGCATGGCATCCTCCGAGTAACGAGTTACAATAGTCTATTCTAGAGGTCATAAAAGCGTGGATAAGCTTCTCTGCATCTGATGCAGACAACATATGGCGTATTTTTGAGATATTTCTAAGGTGGAAGAACGCTGTGCGGCAGACATTGGAGATATGGCTGTCGAAGGATACATTTCTGTCGAACATCACACCTAAATTCTTAACCGTGGAGGTTGGCACCACAGTGCAGCCATCTATGGGCAACTTGTAGTCTGTCATATTATATTTGTAGCAATTCGGTTCGATAACAAGTATCTCTGTCTTATTGGAGTTTAGCATTAGAAAGTTATGTGCCATCTAGTCACTTATATCGCTGATGCAGTCTGATAGCTTAGAAAAATTGTGTGTTTCGCTAGGATGTGAGGAGATGTAAAGCTGTGTGTCATCTGCGTAGCAGTGAAACTGTATGTTATGATTCCTGATAATATCTCCCAGAGGTAACATATATAACGAGAACAGAATAGGACCTAAAACTGATCCCTGCGGTACGCCGTATTTAACCAGGGAGTGATGTGACTCCTCCTCATTTACATAAACAAAGTGATAGCGATTGGTTAGATACGATCTGAACCAGGCTAGCGCTTGACCACTGATGCCAACATAGTTTTCTAGCCTATTAAGTAAGATTGTGTGATCTATTGTGTCAAAGGCTGCACTAAGGTCTAATAATATAAAGAGTGATATTTCGCCACGATCGGATGTTAGGAGAAGGTCATTTGTAACTCTAAGCAGCGCTGTCTCTGTGCTATGGTGGGACCTGAATCCTGATTGGAACTTTTCATACGTACTATTATTTGCTAAGAATGTACGTAGCTGGCTTGCCACTACTTTTTCTAATATTTTGGAAAGAAAAGGGAGATTTGAGATTGGTCTAAAGTTATTTAGATCTCCCTGGTCAAGGTTTGGTTTTTTAATGAGCGGTCTAATAACTGCTAGTTTGAAAGCTGTTGGTACGTAGCCTAATTCTAGTGATGAGTTAAATACATTTAGTACTGGGTTAGACACTATAGGGAATACCTCTTTGAGTAATTTTGTGGGAACAGGGTCCAACATACAGGATGATGATTTGGATGACGATACTAATTTAGAGAGCTCTTCTATTGTAGTAGGTTTAAATGACTCAAGATGTTCATATGGTAAGCTAGCGTTAAATATATTACTGGATAGAGTGGTGGCTGCTTGGGTACCTACAATGTTTTCCCATAATAATCATAATTTTCTAAGTAAAGAAGTTCATGAAGTCGTTACTATTGTGTGGGAGTTTATTAGTGGGTTCTGTTTGTTCTTTATTTCTAGTCAGTTTCGCAACTGCGCTAAAGAGGAAGCGAGGGTTATTATGATTTTCTTTAATTAGATTACTGAGATACGTAGATCTGGCAATTTTTATAGCCTGTCTGTAGTGTTTAACACTCTCTTTCCATGCTGCACGCCATACTTCTAACTTTGTGCTTCTATAGTTCTTTCCATTTTTCTAGCAGCCTTTTTAAGGGCTGCGGTATGATGGTCGTACCATGGAGCTGGCGTTTTTTCTTTGATTCTCTTTTTTCGAATTGGAGCTACGGCATCCAATGTGTTAGAACAAATACTGTTCAGGTTTTCTATTACAATATCTAGATCTTCAGGATTATCTGCTACATGTTTCATTTGGGACAGGTCTGGAAGAGTGCTAATAAAGTTATCTTTAGTGGTAGAAATTATTGTTCTGGCTAGTCGGTAGCATATTGTGGATCAAGTGATCCTATCTAGAAGTACCGTGTATGAGACAAGGCAATGGTCTGAAACTGCATCGCTCTGAGGTGATATCTCGATTTCATTAATATTGAGCCCGAGTGACAGAATTAAGTCTAATGTGTGCATACGAGTATGCGTGGGCCCTGTCACGTTTTGTCTAATATCGAGAGAATTTAGAATATCTATAAACGCTAATCCTAATGTATCTGTTGGGTTATCAACGTGTATATTAAAGTCACCAATGATAAGAGCTTTATCTACAGTGAGTACGAGGTCAGACAGGAAATTTGATATTTCTTTAAGAAAATCTGCATGATGGCCCGGAGGTCTATAGATTGTAGCAAGGACAAAAGAGAGCTGTTTATGGTCACGATCAGTTATTTCCATATTTAATAGCATTATTTCAAATGAATTAAATTTTAGTTCAGATTTTTGGTTAACTTTAAAAATGTTGTTGTATATTGTAGCTACATCACCCCCTCTCCCCTTTAATCGCGGTTCATGTTTATAATAGTAGTCTTGTGGGGTGGATTCGTTTAAACTAATGTAATCGTCTGCTTTAAGCCAGGTTTCTGTTAAAGAGAGTGCATCTAAGTTTTGGTCAGTAATTATTTCATTGACAATGGGTTCTTTATTGGTAAGCGATCTAATGTTAAGAAGGCCGAATTTTAACATTCGAGGTTCATCTGTAAACGTATTGTTTTCTAATTTTATGTTAGTAAGATTTGTACGAGACGAGGTAAACAGTGCTCTGTATTCGTTTGTTCGAGGAACGCACACAGTTGAAATGTGTTGATACTCTGGTAAGATAGACTCTAAGTTCTGGGATATATGTGATCTTGACATGTCAGAGCAGCTAACAGATAGACGGGTAGGCCGATCTATCTGTTTCCTGACCTGGGCCCTGGGTAGTCAGACTGTATTAGAATTAAGAGTATTGGTCAGATTTCTAGAGAGTATAGCATTTCCTTCCGATGACGGATGAAGGCCATCTCTCTTTAGCAGGTCAGGTCTCCCCCTGAAGTGCTTCCAATTGTCTATAAACCCTACATTATGCTGAGGGCACCATTTTGACAACCAGTGGTGAAGAGACGCTAATCTGCTATAAGTTTCATCACCCCGGTAGGCGGGGAGGGGACCAGAGCATATTACATTATCTGACATTGTTTTTGCAATTTCACACACCTCTTTAATAGTATCTTTGGTGATCTCCGACTGGCGGAGTCTGGTGTCATTTGCGCCGGCATGAATAACAATTTTTGAAAACTTACGCTTAGCATTAGCCAGCACTTTAAGTTTGGATCTAATGTCTGACGATCTGGCTCCCGGTATACAGTCAACTATGGTGGCTGGTGCCTCAATGTTCACGTTCTTAAGTATCGAGTCTCCAATAACAAGGGCACCTTTAACAGATGTCTCAGCCGGTGTATTGCTTAGGATGTCGAATCTGTTAGAAATTACTAGGGGGGACTTCGATGGGCATCGAATATGACTACGCCGCCTGATAGTCACCCAGTTAGTCGGCCGTGTTAACTCATTTGCCGAAACCGAGCTATGTGTACTACGCGTTACCGTCGGCGCACCCGAAACAGTGTTTGAAACATTAACATTAGCGGTTTTACTGTCCTCAACGAGCGTTCGGATGTGCGCTGCTAGTTCTGCAACCTTCTCCGTTAGCCTTACTACTTCAATACATTTAACACATGTAAACCCCTCTGTGCTGACGGAAGAAGTTAAACTGTACATGTGGCAAGTAGTGCAGGTTACAATGACAAGCGGAGTCTTACCGTTTTCATGCTGGGCGATAGCGTCTCCGTTCGCCCGAACGCGGTCCGTGAAGCTGCATCGAGATGGGTTATCGCTCGTTGCATGCCTCGGTCGTCTCCGGGTGCCTGGAGCCAGGGTGATGTGGGGCACGCTGTACCGCTTGGTGCGAATGCCGGGCAACAACTCCTCCACAGCTTCCCGCTCTGGTGAGGAAAGGTCTGAAAAACATACATCGGATGTGTCCGCCATTAGATCGAAAAGGAAGGCAGATTTACAGTAAACAGACAGTGAGCAAGTGCTAGCGGGCTATATGCTAACACTAGGTGTTTACTAGTGATAGATCGTTTTACTTATTAATACTGTTCAATAATCGTCACGGTAAAGTATTCCTAAGATAAATTTGTACGTTATATTATATAGATAGGAACGAGATAGTAAGAAAATAGGATTTAGATGATGAACTCGACGCAGCTCCAATGCACGGAGCAGCGTTTCCCCGTTTGTATACGCTAGCGGGCTATATGCTAATACTGGGTGTTTACCAGCGATAAATCGTTTCAGTTATTGATACTGTTGAATAATTGTCACGGAAAGGTATTCCTAAGATGAACTAGTGAGTTATATTATATAGATAGGAACAAGATAGTAGAAAAATAGGATTTAGATGATGAACTCGACGGAGCTCCGACAACAGTGTTGCCACTCTCTTGCGTCTCTCTCTCTTGCGTCTCTCTCTCTTGCGTCCAATCAGTAAGGCAATCCCAGAATGCCTGTTACAGCACGGTGGAGGAATTTTGACCCACTCATCTTTGCAAAATTATTGTAATTCAGCCACATTGTAGGGTTTTTGAGCATGAATTTTTAAGGTCATGCCACAGCATCTCAATAGGATTCAGGTCAGGACTTTGACTAGGTCACTCCAAAGTCTTCATTTTGTTTTTCTTCAGCCATTCAGAAGTGGACTTGCTGGTGTGTTTTGGATCATTGTCCTGCTGCAAAACTCAAGTTCGCTTCAGCTTGAGGTCACAAACAGATGCCGGACATTGTCCTTCCGGATTTTAGGTAGACAACAGAATCCATGGTTCCATTTATCACAGCAAGTCTTCCAGGTCCTGAAGCAGCGAAACAGCCCCGGACCATCACACTAACAGCACCATATTTTCCCCTGTTGGTATGATGTTCTTTTCTGAAATGCGGTGTTACTTTTACGCCAGACGTACTGGGACACCAAAATATATTCCCAAAAGTCTTGGGGATCATCAAGATGTTTTCTGACAAATCTGAGATGAGCCTTTATGTTATTTTTGCTCAGCAGCGGTTTTTGTCTTGGAACTCTGCCATGCAGGGCATTTTTGCCCAGTCTCTTTCTTATGGTGGAGTCATGAACACTGACCTTACCTGAGGCAAGTGTTCTTTGGATGTTGTTTGGGGTCTTTTGTGATGCCTTGGATTAATCGTTGCTGTGCTCTTGGGGTAATTTTGGTCGGCCTGGCCACTCCTGGGAAGGTTCTCCACTGTTCTATATTTTCGCCATTTGTGGATAATGGCTCTTACTGTGCTTCACTGAAGTCCCACAGTTTTAGAAATGGGTTTGTAATTTAAAAGCTGTTAACTTGTGTTATCTTTGACTAATATTTAAATATGTTTGATGATCTTAAACATTAAAGTGTGACAAACATGTAAAAACATAGGAAATCTGGATGGGGGCTTACACTTTTTCACACCACTGTACAGTATATATTGTTATGTGTTATACTATATATAGACTTGTAAATGTTATACTTTTGTTGATGAGGCAAAGCAGCATCATTTAAACTCTAAGGACCAGTTTCACAGACAAGGCTTAGCTAAAGCCAGGACTAGGCCTTAGTTTAAAGATGTTTAGGCATCTTTTATAAACATGCCATAGAAAAAGATGTTGCTGGTATGTATATTGAGACAAATCAACGGCACTGGCATATTTTAAGATATGTCAGTGCAATTTATTTTAAGGCGAGATCGGCTAGCATACTGCTCCCAATAAGTGACAAAATAACGCAAACATTTCCTATTTATGTGTTGTGATTTGTATAGTCACACCGTGTACAAATAACAAGGTCATATGAGACACAGACATCTTTTAACAGTATACATACTGGGAACTATATTCTCAGAAGGTGTAGCACTTCTACTTGGGCGGAGTGATTTGCACAACTCTGACCGAACTCTCTGCTCCTCACCAGGGGGCTTCTCAGGTGCTGAATCACTCCGTCCAAGTAGCAGTGCTTCGCCTTCTGAGAATATAGTTCCCAGTATATATACTGTTAAAAGATGGCTGTGTCTCATATGACCTTGTTATTTGTACACGGTGTGACTATACAAATCACAAAACATAAATAGGAAATGTTCGCGTTATTTTGTCACTTATTGGGAGCAGTATGCTAGCTGGAGCCATTCACTTACAGTCTTTATGCTAAGCTAGCGGGGGCTGCGTCAGACAGAGTTACAGCACATACGGAGATGACAAAAAAGGATTTATGGACTTCTCTAACTCTGGGGGATACGGTGAATAAGCTTAATTGCCAAAATGTGGGCGTGTTCCTCTGTGAAACCGGGGGTAAGGCTTTATTAAGTGTAATTTTGTGTTCAAGGTTATATTAAATATTCATCAGTAATGAGGTCTAATAGTCTGAATTAATATATAGATTAATATAATAGTTTCCTGTCGTATCTTCATTATATAAATATAAATAAGCCAACATAAACTGGAAACAGGTTTAAGAAATGAATTACTGAATGCATCTGCTGATGATTGGTTTACTTTAAAATTAATTGATTGTTTAATTGTGTTTTCCATGAATCTAGGGAAGTCACAGGCACCTGTATTTGATGTCTTTGAAGCCTTTATCAACACTGACAACATTCAGGTGTTTGCTAATGCAGCGACTGACTACATTATGTGCCTTATGAAGTTTGTGAAGGGTTTAGGTGAGCTCTAATCTTTTATACTATATAAACAATTTTTGTTGCTTGTATTAAAGGTCAAATCATTTGAGAAAATTAGTCACTGTAAAGCCCCCATGAAATCCAAATTATTTCTTACTTTTTGAATTAATATATTAGCGTTAAAGGGTTAGGTCACCCAAAACGGAAATTTCTGTCATCATGCACTCACTCTCATGTTGTTACAAATCCGTATAAATCTTTTTGTCATGATGAACACAAAGAAAGATATTTTGCGAAACTGTTTGGGGACCCCATTTACTTTAATAGTATTCTTTTTCCTACTATGGAAGTAAATGGGTTCCACAATCGGTTTGGTTACTGTACAAACATTCCTCAAAATATCTTCCTTCAGAACAAAGAAATTATTTTCCGAAACTGTTGTAACAAAGATGGAATCAAAATTCTTTAAAATGGTATTGTACAGTATAGCAATAATATTTGTTTTGATTTGAATAACTGGAATAGATAAACATGTTTAATTAGTCTTAACACCATTTCAGCATCTTCAGCTATATTCCATCTTAAAAATGCAGGTTATATGAATTGGAGATTTCAAATTGTTCAATGTGTGTAATGTTCAACGTGTGTATCGTTTTTGCACTGTGGAAGGAAACCACACACTGTAGTAACCAAGGTAAGCCCATGCTGACCAAGGAAGAACATGTAAACACCACACAGAAAGACTTGCTAATCAGCCAGGGACCTTCTTGCTGTAAGACAACAGCGCTCTGTTTGGGGAGGCCACTGTGTCGGTATGGCCCAAAATGCTGAAAATTGCATTCAAATAATTTAAGCATTCAAAACTTGCAGTTTGTCATGTGTGCAACAACAAGTCTAGAATTTCAGCTGGCCTGATAAAGATCATTGGATGATCTAGGGGCTCCCCAGAAAGGTTTCAGAGAAGACAAAAAGTCAAATGTATCTTTTTTATTTTAGGTTTTATCTCCAATTTCTTTCTACATGCATTCTAAAATATTGCATTTGCTTTGTATCTTTCTAGTGTGTTTTTCCTTATTTTAATCCCCTTTATCTCACTTACTGGGGTTTGTAAAGCAGTATTCTTTGTTGCTGCAGTACAAATACGTTTGAATTGAATATGTATAGCCAATTATATTTGTTAAACTTAAAGATATCTAACGAAATGTTCATCATATTATGAAAACCCCTGCTTTAAGCGAGTAATCACAGCAGGGTTTCTGAAGAAGAGGTTTAACAGAGTACAGAAGTAACAGACCGTTTGAGATAGACTGGGAAGAGACATGTTTTGATATTGTAAAATACGTGAAAAATAATTCTTTTTTAACAATCAACCATGAAAACATATTGGACAGCTTTAAAACAAAATAATAACATTGAAAAATTGCATAATATAACTTTTATAAAAAATTATTAATGACAGTTAATCTGAAATGTAGCGATAGAAGTGAAAAACCTTTCGAAAAACTAAAACGTTTTGTCTGTGCTCATTTAAACAGAATATGCCTTGATAAGACGTAGACAGATGTGAATATTTGTAAACAGCATCACTGATTATTGATCTTTCTTAAAATTATGTAGTTTATCATTTCAATTCCGTTTTTTTATAACACTTTTACAATGTGCTTTGTTGAAAAGCAGCTTACAGAAAACATTTAACACAGACTGAGTGTTTATTTATAGGAGAAGTGGATTATAAGGAAATTGGAGATTGTGTTCATGTCAGTGGATACAGCTCTACCGATCTTTGCCTGCCTGCCCTGGACTATTTGAGAAAATGTTCACAGGTACGCAAGATGAATCGATGACCTACAGATTGAAAACCAAGGCAGGGCTTCTTGTTGGGAAAGAGAGAACAAGCTTTCCCTGTTAGGACTACAATTAATTACATTTTTTATTGAATTACAATGGTACAGTAATTAAATTAAATTATGTTTACATTCCTGTATCCCTTGGTGGATCACTTCTTGTCATCACTCATTAGGGAACCAGAATGTAATTGATCCTTTACCAAATCTGTAATTTAAATAAAGAAGAGACAACTTCTTTGCCATGTTCTCCAAATCTCCAAAATGTTAATCTTGTCAAAATCCATTTTCCATTGAACTGTCCTTGGACTGTAACACCTCTATCCCTGTGAGAAACTTGTTTTATTCTGTTGATACTTTTTAAAAAGGGTATTAAGTAAAGTTAGTTTTAGACTGAAAGGTTCAGAAATAAATGTCATAGCCTAAAACTTCACTTTTTTTAGAAATTGGCTTTAATATGGCATTAAAAAGTATGATGCAGTTTGGTGTCTTATTCTTTTATTAACTTCATTATTTTTAATTTGTTCAGCTACTCGCCAAAATCTACAAGATGCCTTTTAAGCCGGTGTTCTTGGGTGCAAGACTGGCCAGTCTCCCCATGAGAGCCCAGGAGCGGTCTGTGAGCAGTGAGGACGGCATGGACTGTGTTTTAGCTGAGTTTGACGATGATACTGGTGACTTTTAACAACATCTTTCTCACATTTCAGTGTAAAGAGAGTATGATGCTCCTTGTGCTTCTGTAATTGTTACTTTAAATGAACTGCTCACCCTAAGTTGTCTCATCATTTACTTTCATTCAGGCTATATACAAGTAAAAATTGTACGAGTTATAGCAAAACTGTCCTTAGCAAAAAACACTTATTATCAGCTATTGCTATAGGCCAGGGGTGTCCAAAGTCTGTCCTGGAGGGCCGGTGTCCTAGTCAGAATTTGGGTCTGATACCGCTCCATTGGGCTATGATTATGAGGCGTGTCTCAACCGAAAAATGCCTCTGCACTCAATTGGATAGACCGATGAGCAATCAGAGCAACGGAGTGTGTGACGTATGTTGAAATGACGTCTTATGCAGTCTGACCGAACTGCTAGTTATTTCACTACAATGACACTAACATTGTGATTATACTAGCAAACGCACACCAACACCTACTATGTTTACAACATTTCATTATATCACAACATTAAGAATTTACTTAGTCATACAGTAAGAAAATCTCTTACCATTTGTACGTTAGGTGAACTTCATCCACGACGATACCCATTACGTTGGCTTGAAAAATATCGGAGACTAGCATGTCCCTCCACTTATTCAGCAGCTGGCAACGACCGCTAATTATATCCATCTCGTAGTGCACGCCAAGTTGCATCGGCGTGATACCCATTTCAGTTGCTTCTTTAACTTTGTCCTCCATAAGTGCGACCAACTTTTGCCGAATCCTGTAGGAAGGACAGCAAAAACATATTTTCGATCAACAAATGCCTTGCTCGCGTTTCTCTGTTCCTCTTTTAAAATCAATGCTCTGTCGATATCTTTTAAAACAGACTCAATGTCAGAATCCACACATCTGAATTCTACAGCGGCAGCCATTTCGCTGTAAATAGATTCAACACACGCGCTCTTTGGTGACGTGGTTGATTACGTTACTGTTGATCATCTGTCCATCATCGTATATAGCCCACCCTGACAATTTGATTGGTCGACCAGCTTTGGGACTAGCATAGTAGCTCCTCAACGGAGAAACCCCAGACCGATCTTCCCGTCCTCAAAATGTTGGGTAAGATCGGCTGGCACCCAGGCTACCGGTGTCCTGCAGAGTTTAGCTAAAACTTCCCTCAACACACCTGCCTCAAAGTATCTAGTCTGCCTAGTAAGACCTTGATTATCTGGATCAGGGGTGTTTGATTAGGGTTGGAATAAAACTCTGCACCAGAGACACCAGCCCTCCAGGAGCAGGATTGGACACCCCTGCTATAGGCAGACATTTCAAAGTCCAAACAAGCCAAGCATGCATTTGATTTTATCATTTCTACAAACCTATCATATGTTTTTATTTATGCATATTTATGCTGAATTTTTTTGTATTAAACCACACCTGTCACTATGACTTGCAGTACCCAGATGAGGATGTGCTATTAATTTTATATATTTTTTTATCTCGGAAATTAAAACGTTGTCAGAATCAGAATCAAGCATTCCAGAGCCCTTTGTTATATTGTTTAACATTGCATTTAATTGGGGTTTCACTAAACTGACTAGCAGGGCCATAGTGGGGACACTTTTCAGCCCAGGCGTTCCAGGCACAAGACCGGCATACCCTATAAGTACAATGGTGGAATTCCAAATTAGCACTTTTGCCGAAATTGGATAAATGAACAGTTCAGCTCTTACTTTTGTGTAGTTTTTATTAATACCATGGTTCAACAAATAACTTAAAAGTTAAATAATAATTAAATAATAATATACTTATTCACTACAAAAAATAATTAGTAATAAAAATAAAATAATAATAAAAAATAATTTTACTGCTAGACAGATCAAGCTTGAGTTTTGTTATCAATATTAAACTGCATAATTTTTGCAAAGTCTTTGAATCACCATGTATTGGGTGATACACAAAGGCTAATATTTTGATTAAACTTTATATTTTGCTTGTGAATAGGTTGACAATGGTATAAGCCGAATAATTAAGTTGCTTATGCTAATCATTACTAGGCCTATCTTTCTTTACCTGTTGCCACTTGTTTTGGTCCTCTTGAAAATAAATCGGTAAGCTTGGCACATTTGGCAGCGTCCTCCTCCAACGTGTTCTTTTCTTCAACCTGGCTTTTTCAGCCCCTCCTGGCCTCTTCTTCCCACCCATCCTCCCTAAAAACATGTACCGTTACGGTAGGGCCGGCCCAGTTAACGCTAGACGCCAGCAGTAGCCTACCTGAGAAAAGTTTAGGAAAGACGGGATATGGACGAACCAACTCTATGGTACTGCCTTACATGGTACAACCTAGGCAGAGGTTGCGTGCTGCGGTGTCAGAATGCGGAACGTGTATTGTGTTATTTAAGGAGAAGATAAACTCACCAACGTAACAAATGTAAAAAAAAACAAAAAAACCTTGACAGGCCCTGCTGACTAGGATGTTGCCATCCAGGAATTTTATTGTATAGCCCAGCCTTAGTGTATTTTTCAGCCATTTAATATAGAGAGACTTAAAGTGTTGTGATTTTTGTATATGTATGTGCAGGTCTGATACAAGTATGGATTCTTTTATTGGAGCAGCTGACGGCAGCTGTGTCAAACTGTCCCCGTCAGCACCAGGCGCCTACTCTTGAGTTACTTTTTGAACTTCTCCGTGAGGTCACCAAAATACCAGGTATGAGGTCTAATAATTATTCTATTTTAGAACAAGAGTGTATCCTAAAAGCTCTGACCTCACAGGCAAATACTGTAAATATTAACAAGACTGTGAAAAGTACAATGCTCAATACAACCGTTATATTGAGAGAAGTCCCACCTGTCAAAAAAAGAGCCTTGGGTCAATCATTAAAGTCTAATGATTCCCTTTCGGAAGGGCTCTGTACAAAGTGTAAAGAGCCCCTATGACTTTGCTAAAAACAACGTTATTTTGTGTGTTTGCTTTGTGCTTCAAAACACACATTAATTTCCACATTCCCTACATTATTGTTGCTCCTCTATGCCCTGCCTTCCTAACCCGCAATGATTTTATACAAAGCTCATCGCTCTGAAAAGCGCAGTGTCCTCCGATTGGCCAGCTAACCTGTACTATGTGATTGGCCTGAATACCTCTGACGTCAGACAGAAATGTGACACTCCCTATTGTATTTAGGAGATCAGCTCTTAATGCAATGCTGACAGGAGTTCATATCTTTACTACCTTATCAATACGGGTGGAGTTATGATAATGACTGTCCGGTTCATGTCAACCAGCCATATAATTTTTGACAAATTTCTCCTTCTTTGTCAAACTTACAATAAAACCACCTTAAAAATTATGACCTTTCTATTATGATTCTTTAAATGTGACTCTGGACAACAAAACTGATGAATTTTTTGAAAATTAGGTTTATACATCATCTGAAAGTTGAATAAATAAGCTAGGATAGGATTTGATCAAGGTGCAAATATTTTAAAATCTGAAATCTGTGGCTGCAAGAAAATAAAGATACATAATCCATGATGAGATTAGAAATAGTTGATTAAGACATTTCCATTATACAAATATTAAATAGAAAATCTCTCACATTCTTTTGTGGTCATAAAACACTAATCTTGATGTATTGCCATAGTCACGAGAGATCTATTCTGCTTTGGAGTGTTAAAAGCAGTTTGGGGGTAGTGTTACAGACAGTGTTGGGGTAACACATTACAAGTAACGTGAAAAAGTAATAATATTACTTTTCTGAAGTAACGAGTAAAGTAACGCATTACATTATAAACGTACACATTAATATTTCAGTTACTTTTAAAAAAAGTAATGTGAGTTACTTTTCAGTTTAATTCATTTGATCAAAAACAATGTACTGAATTAAACTGAACGTAGTCACATAGAATTACACACTCTTATGTGTGCGCACCTTAGTGGAAACAGTTTGAATCAAAAACGGAGATGGCAGGCCAGAGCTCGACATTTTTGCGATGGAAAAACGCATTACAAAATATAATATATTACAGTAATATATTAGTTTTTGCTGTAACGCAGTAATATAACGCATTACTAATAACATTTTGGTAATATTTTACTCGTTACAGTCTTAGTAACGAGCGCGTTACAACAATGCATTTCAAAAATAGACGTGTTATTTTAATTGTTTTATTTTTGACCAATGCGCGCGACCAGCTACTATGCGCGCGACCAGCACTACTTCTCGTACTTTTTGCCTACTATATAGTATGGAAGTAGGCGGTTTGGGACGCAGCGTATGTTTGTTTCCAGGTGCTGTATGCAGCATTTTCATTTTTACTTTAATTTTGTATTTGACGCGTTTCTTAAAGAGTAACTAAACCCCTGGTCAGAGCCTGACTCCACCCACTGGCAATATTTGAAAAATGCAAGAAAAGTGGGCAGATCCCAACGGAGATAGAGGGGACGAACTAAGCTCGTACCAAGTGTGTGGTGAGATCGTAACAAGGGCGTGGTGAGCTTGAAACTGCTTACGTCACGAGTCATTTTTTGGACCCAACATCCAATAGGAAAATTCAACTGCAATAGCCACCGTTCAACCTGAAGAGGGCAGCACTCAGACGTTTTTACACCATATATTGCAGTATTGAAACACTTTATATCTAAATGTCAAAAAACTTACTAAAATCAATGAACAGCACTAATAAAGCATCATTCTTACAGATCATTAACTAAAAAAAGTTGGTTTAGGGTTTAGTTACTCTTTAAAGAGCCGAATCTGGGAAGTCCGCGGCTGTATAAGCATTGACTAAAGTGGTCGCAATCAGGTCCGGTAACGCCGCATACGCAAAATTCTGCGAATGAGAGCATTAAGTAAAAGCAACAGAAAGTTTCTATCGGTCTCCTGTGCTGCTTGAACCTCAGAAGTAAAGAGACTTTTAGAAATCTTGCCAGTAAAATCCATTTCACCACACCAGCAATGACAAGGTAAGCTAACGTTGCTATGGTTACAGTCCATATAGACCATTTCAAAAGATGTAAACAACACTGGTCCAGAAGCACTTCCTGTTTCCGTTTTTTAACACTAGATAAACGTTGGGATAAAATAAACCAACAGAACATATAAACCTGAATTAACTGAAGTTAAACAAACATCTTAAAGATAATAATATATGTGAAATAAAAAAATAACTGTCACAAACTGTAACAGGAAGTGTTTCTGGACCAGTGTTGTTTACATCATTTGAACTGGTCTATACATAATAGATTGCTAGGCTATTCCTATGCTATCTACAGTTTTATTACAAACAGCAACCTAAACTACAACATAACATTAATGTAGACTTAAACATGGTTATTTAAATAGTACATTTAAACATTGGTTTTTACCAGCCTTTGTATGGGAGCCTATATTCATTGTTTGGCAAAAAGCATTGTTCCTCTGTTTGTCTGTGTTATATATGTTAGTCTACATGTAATCCTTATATTGTACTGAAATGAGCTGTATTCCTTGAGGCCTAATCCTCCAATAGCACTTTTTGATAAGTTGTGTCAACCCAGTGCATGCCAGGTTTGTGCTGTGAATCTGAATTAAAAGTGAATTAAAGAATAGAAATGAAAAGAGGTTGCGTGTCTTGCCATGTTATTAGTCTATAGGTTGCATTATAGTGGGCTCTAGCTTTATTGTGTTTGGTATGTCTACCATCATTTACCAGACTTTTACCAAATCATTTGTCCTTGTTTATGACTCTGACAGTCATTGTTACTGTTTTTTGCCATAAGTCTTCACTGTGCCTATTCAAATCTCGAGGGCCAACACATAACTTCTAGATTTATAAGCATCAATAAACTACATTTTAACATTTTATAATGCCTAGTCATACTTCTGTTATTTTGATGAAAGTAACTCAAAAGTAACGCAAAAGTAGTGTAACTCATTACAGTTCAGAGTCAGTAATATTGTAATGTAACTAATTACTTTCAAATGACAGTAATTTGTAATATATAATGTATTACACTTTGGAAGTAACTTGCCCAACACTGTTTCTGAATACAGAACTTCTCAGTCATAAAAAACACCTGCAAGACCTGAAAGAGATCAAGCCTCAGCCAAGTAAGAAAAAGTATCGCAAAAGTAGCTTATTACTTTTGTTACTTATAAGTTATTGTGTGTCTGATCAGTCGTTACACAGGTTAAATTAATTATATAAAAAAAATGAACATTTTGTAAAAGCAAAACTGAACAAAATGCATAATAAAAATAATTGTATCATGTTTTACCAAATATTTCATGTAAAAGCAATGAGATGCACCCAAAATATAAATGCAACGCGTTGTGCTGCAACATTATCTCACAAGAAATATCTCCACAAGAACAATCACACAAGAAATATATCTGCGCGAATTAAGAATCCGGTTAAGTCACATTATTTAAGCCTTTCATTATGTTAGGATGATTTTGTGTATAAAATAAAAAAATACTACAGGGTTTTTACAGGCAGAGTCACGTGTATTATGCTCACACTAAATTCTCTGTTGCACTTAGTATAAATGCGCATTGCATGCACAATAATCTTAATTACAAAAAAGTTGGCAAGAACGTCACTTTGTTGTTTTAATAAAAGCAATGTTAAATATTCTTCATGCACTCATGTCCTGAAAACCACAGCAATCACAAAGCATATAAAAATTAGTAAACGTTGTCCAATACCCCCCTTGTCCTAAGACAACTTTAATAAACCTTTTGGATTTAGAAAGATTTTCAAATATTACAGTACTGTAAACATTTGTCTATTACTATTTATAATTGATATTTTATTGTGGATGTTTTCTTACAATCATGACGTAATGTAAAGTAAAACAAAAAAATCAAATGTAAAGTAATAATCTATAAACATAGTATACAATCTTAAAAAACTTTGAGTGGAGTGGTTGCATTTAAAGCCTTACTGCTTGTCATTAAGTAGGTTGTTCAGTGATAGAAAGGAAGATACCTGGTTAAAAAATTGCTCTTTCAAGTGTTTTCGCAATTAACAGAATGAGTGAGACAGGTCTATAACTGTCCCCGAGCAAGGGGTTCAGTGTGGTTTTTTTAAGCAATGGAGTGACCAGGACCTGCTTAAAAGTAGATGGAAATGTGCTGGTGAGCAGGGAGGTGTTGATGATATGTGTGATTCAAAAGTACCAGGCTTTTAAGTCAAACGCACATAAACTGCACCCTTAGTAACTTCAGTGTCAGTCAGTGAAGAAAAAAAGAGATGTCGCATATGAGTGTAATGTGTCCTGAGGTTTGTGGTGTAGAAAATTTGTTGCTGATGGAATATGTTTTATTGGAAGTGGGTGGGGTACAGAGGAGACTCAAACTCAGCACTACACTAAAAAAACAGCGTAGTTATGTTTAATGACTTTGTGATTTTTGTTTAATGACTGTGATGAGTTTAAGAATTTTTCCAAGGAATATCTCTACTGTTTCTCTATGTTCACATTAATTCATTGTCATTTCCCCACCACCCGGTGTTTTCTATCACCACACACATTTTTTAAACATATTTAAAAAGTTCTCGTCACACATTAAATTTTTTATGAGATTTATGAGATCATGCTCTACTTAATATAACAATGCAAGTTATTTATTTTTTAATAAGCTATTACACAAGCCAATATTACATTTTGTGTGTGACAGGTATACAGTTCAGCATTTGGTCCTTTGGTCCAATTTTTTCCCTCAGGTTTCATTACTTATTAGGGCTGGGACGATACATCGCATTCCCCATTAAAAATACCTGAATGAGATCGATGCTGAATCACAAGGCTCCGATTCTGTGCTTTCTTTGATCACTAGTAAGTCCTTATTGATCTAAAAATCGTCATTAAACACAATCATTCAAAATATTCTTTATTATCATGAAAATACCTGAAACAATTTGAAGAACAGTGCTACAAATTATGCCTCTATTCATTTCCTGGAATAGCGTTTGTAATGGTACTTCTTCTGTGGCACAAATGGCGTCTCTGCACGAGAGTGCCTCTGGCTTTTGGATGTGGTGGCATTTCACCGTAATTCATTAAAATTCCTTCATTGAGAAAACAGGCATATGCACGATTAATCATCACAGCTCTATTACTTATGTAATCATTGTTTTCTATAGGGCCCGGATTCGCCATCTTCTCTGTCATCCAGCTCCTCCTTCCAGTCATGTCGCTATGGCTACAGCGTAGTCATGGTGACCACTCATACTGGGACATCGCCGCAGCAAACTTCAAGCATGCTACTGGACTGTCCTGTGAGCTGGTGGTGGAACATATTCAGAGCTTCGTTCATTCAGGTAAAGCTCAGTCTGTTACACAGACAAACAAACTCAGTATTGTCATTTTAGACATAATAAAACAATGAAGTACAAGTCATGCTGAGTGAAGTGAAAACGTCAAGGCGAAACTGACAAAAAACTAAAGCCAAAGTAGACAAGCCATAACAGCTACTCTTTAAAATAAATTATTTATCAGACGAGGACCAAGAATTTATTTGTGCTAATCTGATAAGGAGGTCAGTCATCCACACAGAGTTTGACACGTGATTTGTTGATAAATAATCAGGCCCTGCTGCAGGATGAAATGAATGAGGGTGCATGTGAAATTGTTGAGGGGGCTTAACTTTATACCATCAATGAATAATACACACTGAGATCTCGCTTTGGAACGACATATTTTTTAATGCAGCGCTCCATAAACACTCCATATGCAACTGCACAGGTAACCAGAAACTGACTAGCAAAATTTAAACAGCGTATGATGATAGATCCTGAGATATTACTTGATAGACTAGAAGTGTGGATTAAGGATGTTTAAAATCTCTAGCCTGGTGGTCAGGACACGAATGGATCAAATCAGCAGATTTGCAAAGGTTTATATTTCATAAATAAAAATTTGCATGGTAACTGTTCAGTATAGCACATTATATATTTCCTATGTGATTCCATATTATAGACGAGAGTATTCAACGGCAATAAACGTCTCATATGGCAATAAATATCCTCACAACATTATGATTTCTCAAAAACTATTCTTACAGTTATTCAAAGTTGAACACATTATTCCGCATATGATTTCAATAATAGAGGAGAGTATTCATATAACGGCAATGAACATCTCATTATGGCAATACATATCCACATATAACTTAACATAACAGCATAATGAATTTAATAAACAGACAAGGAAGCAGGATTGACATGTACATTTTATTATTATTATTACCGGAAAAACAGCAATATTACTGAAATAAACTCTGAGGTAAATGCGCCAAACACGCTGTTAACCGCACTAACAAGTCTAAATAAACAATAAAAGTGGAAAAACATTATTAACTCTCAAAACTTTATATGACAAAAATATATTTAAAGGAAATGTATTCTTACAGTTATTCAAAGATGCACAAATTATTATATATATTATTTCCTGTTTAAGAGCACGTTCTGATTGACAGGTGCCCATCCTAATCTTTCAAACAGTTATCATTATAACCTTTATAACAATAGAGTCAGAGGCGTCATGCCCATTCAAACTGAGGGGGCACGTGCCCCCTTGGTTTTTTGAGCCAAATGGATTTTGAATGCAACCTGAAAATCAAACAAGCGTCCATCAATCGGTAACTTGTCTTTTAATCTGTTTAATATGCACAATATTATGAATTCTGTGCTGCATCCTTGTCACTTTTCAGAGATTTTTGCCGTTTTGATAGTGTTTTGAACATGTTACATTACTTTCTGGCGGCAGGCGCTCCAGTCAGAGCAGCCGCAGACGTCATCAGCGTGACCGCGCCCATGAGCTTTCACGTTGCTGCTGCATTTGGTTATCTGATGAATTAAAACGTGCAAGAAACGCTCACAACATTTTCAAACCCCAGTACGTTAATGTGCAGTTAACCTCCTCTGTGTAGAAAATGTATGGTTTAAAATGTGACCGTCTCGACATTATATTAGTAGAAATTTCTAGATTCATCTTCTTGGCACAACGCCAAAGTTCACCTGAGTTCACGGGGGCGCGGGATTACACATGCTTGCTCACAAATGAGGTAAAATTTAATGCAAAAATCCGTTCCTCCAATCATTTTATCTAAACATATTTTTTAAAATCATTATTGAACATTAAAATCAATCACAGCTTATGTCATTTTCGTTGTTTATATACTTTATGGATTTAAAATGACATTAATTTCATAATGCAGTTGTTGTGCAAAATGCATTAATGACACAATTAAACAAGTCATTAAACAAAACTTAAATAAATAAAACATGTCGTTTCTGTTTTAAATATGATACCAATATAATGTCATTATTCCGATTGAATAGTATTTGATATGAAAGTGAGTCAGTTTTTTGCATGAAGGCAGCGGCGCTCATATTGTTAGAAATGTAAGTGCCATGGAAAAGACTGAAAGATCTATAATATAATTCGTTTGATGTCTGTGTATGGACACATTTCGGTGAACTGTGCACACTCTGCCCCCTTAAAAAAAATTGGTGCATGACGCCCCTGAATAGAGTAAACTTTATAGTTACTTCCACTGTGTTTGTCTGTTATGAATAACACAAATATAATAATATTTAATATTTGCAAATTATTATCTTATTTGAATAGATTTTTATTGCTGCTTCCACAGACATTAGTCTGTGTATTTTACAAACTAAATGTAGGTTATTGTTTTTCCAGTGCTTATGTGTATTTAAATGTTTGAAGCAACCAACGCGAAAGATGTTTGAATCTGGCAGTAATGTCACGTCACTGAACATTCTAAAACCCATATGGGGATAAGGTTAAAATCACAAATCAGATCTGAGGGGGCAATTCCCCTTTTTGCCCCCTTCGTGGAGCCTGGCCTGTAAATAATCCATCTGAGATCTGAGCTGAAATTAACTTGTGCATTTTCAGGACTTGTAGTAATGCTTCTCACAAAAATTTTTGGGCCAGTTTTATTAAACATGGTAGATTAATGTGAGAGTGCAGTTTTAGAAAAGCGCTGATGGGAGTAAACATTTCTGCAGGTGATTTACTGAGAAGGCAAAATGTTAAGTATTAAGCAATTTTGCAAAAAAAAACATTAAAAAGAAATAGCAATGTCCCATATGCTATTTGACTTCCTCTGGCATTGTGTACGGAGCTTAATGCCCACAAGGTGGAGCACAAGAAAAGCTAAATAATAATGCAGAAAAAAACTAAATTAAATATTACCTAAGTTATGTTTCAACAATTATTAACTGAATAAGCTAAATCACTGTTTGAAAAGTATGACCTACTTCGCAACTCATAAGCATATTGTTTTGTAAACCATAAAGTAAACTAAATATCTACTTAATCAGAAAATTAATCATACAGTGCGTAAAATAAGTATAGAACAAGTTACCATTTTCTCAAAAGACATATTTCTAAAAGTGCTATTGACAGGAAATTTTTACCAGATGTTGGTAGGGGTGTGACGGTCATTATAGAACCGTGAGACCGACGGTTATACTGTAGTTGAACACCGTCATTAGAACTCTATAACCGCCAAAACCGTGTTATATAAAATATTTATATAAAAAAATAACATAAAGAATTTTTAAATACTAATTAAAAACAATTGTTTACCTTCTGTGTTACACGCCCCACCATGTTTTTATGCAGTGAAAAATACAGAGCGCAGCAGACACTGACAACGCTGACATACAGGACAGACCAGGTTTACTTTCTCTAAAACTTTTGAGATTAAACATATTAAACAAAGTCTCACCTTTGAAATCATCTCTTCCTTCTAGTTAATTTATAGCATCAAATAAACATAGATGACCATAAGAAGGAATGTTGTTTTAACCGCGGAAAGGCATCAGTACACCTTTTAGGGGCAGTTGTAGCCTAGTGGTTAGAGTGCCGGGCTTGTACCCCAGCGTTGCCGGTTCGAGGCTCATGACCGGTGGGTTGCGACTGTGGTGCCCTTGAGCAAGGCACCTTAATCCCGTCGCTGCAGGGATAGCTGCCCACTGCTCTGGGTATTTGTGTGTTCACGACTTGCAGTGCGTGTGTTCACTATTCACTGGATGGGTTAAATGTAGAGGTCAAATTCCAAGTATGGGTTAGTTACCATACATTTCAAATCCTCCCATGCTTATCTACTAACTCTCCTGAAAGCACATTCACTGCTAGTTGTCTTTGCTGTTAATTTTAAATAAAAGTAGAGCAAGTAGCTAATCCGTGTCTAGTTTATTCAAACGGCGGTTTCACATCGCAAGTGTGAGCACTGAGCAGCGCGTCGGTGGAGAGCATTTGCTGCGTGTGGCCATTGTGCTTTTACATTGGCTGCGTTTGCATGGATGCATTTATGAGCAAAACCTCTTCAAGACGCTTTTTAATCCACATTGTTTTCATGCTGTTCTGGTCCGTGTAATGACAGATATAGACACAATTACAGACATAAAAAGCCCATGGCACAAATCTGTTTCTCTGAAGATTATTAAGATAGATGATAGATAGTGGATTAATTTATGCTGGGCAGAGAGTGACAGCGCAGTCTTCTGGCAACAGTGTGTTTTTTAAATATTTCATTGCTTTCTGTCATTATTGTTTAAAACACACTTGCCATCACATCACATTCATGACTTTATGGTAAAATGGCACTTTCGCGTCAATCCAACCGATGGTTATGTTATGAACCGTCACATTTGACTCACGTCATAACCGTCATCACCAATTCTGAAACCGGCACACCCCTAGATGTTGGTAACAACAATGGTAAGTTATGTGTAATCATGTAAAATAACACAGGCAAAGTATGCTTACTGAAATGTGTTTAACCCCCTGGGGTCCGACCATTTTAGAACACTGGCAGAGGTTTTGACATGCTCTTAAATTTGGCCTTTTTGGTTGCTTTAAACCTATTAATGGCTAATATCACATAACACTGTATTAGTGGCTAATATCACATAACACAATATCTCATTCACACCTGAGGAGATAAAGACCCAACTCCCTAATGCCTCAATGAGGAATGTTGTGTTAGAATAAATTTGAGGAGACTTAAAGAGAAAATGTTTGGCTTGTAGTTTAATATTAAAATGGTTAACAATAAAATATATAAATAATTAAAATAAACATCTGCAGTGATTAACCTTAGTTATATAAAAAGCTGTTTTTTAGATGACTGTTTTCAGATGCACATCGACTGATTGTCTAGCTTCTGTTTTTATCAATGTTTTAATGCGTGTGTTTCTGTAAGCGCGTATAAACTGTTTAAAAACACGTTGGATATGGCATTGCGTCCATATGCCAAGTACTCGCCTCTCCTCCTAAACAATAGTGCAATGTATGGAAACTACCCAGCTAACAATTTTTGGTTCCCAGAACGTTCTGGGAATGTTAGCTCATGGGTCCCAGAAAGTTCCCAGAACAGATACCCTAACGTTCCCTGCTGGTTCCCCAGTACCTCATTACAGATAATGAGATCAGCCAGAAAAAACAGTACTCTCTTTACTTCAATACAGATTATATAAACAGGCAATATTTGTTTTCGATTATAATTAGTTTGTTTAAAAGTTGACATTTCAAGGTTTTTTTATATATATATATATATATATATATATATATATATATATATATATATATATATATATATATATATATATATATATATATATATATATATATATATATATATTATGTTTGTGTTTGAGTTTTGATTGATTTTTGTAACGTGTTTTGAGAAAAGCTGGCGGAGACAGAGAAGTCTGTAAGAGCAACATATATAGTTTCTCTATTTGACAAAAACACAAAGATTTGTTGTTATTGTGAATATACACAAATAAAAGTAGACTTGGGGCGCTTCATTTTGCAGGTGAAAATGCAGCAATCAAATTCAAGGTTCAATTCAATTCAATTTTAGTTATATAGCGCTTTTCACAATTGGTTATTATTTCAAAGCAGCTTTACATTAATAGAAGCAGGGGAAAACACAGAAAAATCGACAGACAATATAAGTAGCAAAATACAGCGGCTATGAATAAACTATACAAGCGAGCGTATTAATAATGTCTCGTATACAAGAGGGTGCTAAGTTAAGCCAATGTCGGCTGACTCCCCGGGATACTGACTACCCTTGATATATATTTATATTTATTTATTTATTTATATGGGATGTAAACAGATAAGGAGATTTAACGCGTTCCGTCGTTGGTCAGGCATCGGCTGGGCATCACGTTGAAGGTCGGCCAGTAGATCAGTTGTGTGTTGACCTTCACGGCAGCCGGAACTGGGTCTGTTTGTCTCAATGTCCTCAGGTTCGAGGAGAGAAACAAAATCCTATTAGCGTAGGGGCCGTTTGCATGGAATGCAAGTGTCCAATAGTGTTGTGTTTTAATATGTGCTTGGTTCCAGACAGGCTAGCTATTGCGGCATTAATAGGTGTTCCAAACAAACTCTGGAGCAGTTCGTTGGTGGTGAAAACACGATCCAACCTCGAACAGACCTAACTGCAAAAAGTGCGCATTTTTTAACTAATCTGGCTGCCTTAGTGAGCTGCACTGTGAAATGAGGAAGTGTTTGTATACGGTTAGCACAAGCAACAAAAGCCTGATGGCAGCTTGCGGACAAACTTTGTCGTTTACAGTGCATTAAAATATTATTTTTAAGCCGCATCTGCACTTTATTCTTAAAATTAATTGTTTGCCTAAAATGGTGTATACAAACTATGTAGTATAGACCAGTGGTTCTCAAACTTTTTACATCAAGTACCACCTCGGAAAATATTTGGCTCTTCAAGTACCACCAATGACCAACGTTAAAATCCAGAAGTGTAATAGGCCTTATGCTATGCGGCTTTCACATAGGATGCGGTGTGTGCCGCACTCGCTGCTGTGTTCAGCGCAGCCAAGCGATTTGTGCTCTGATGGCCAGACCAAAGTAGGCGGGGTTTTCAATAAATTACTACAGTGTTTTTATTTGCGTTAAATAGTCGATGAGGAATTCAGAGACTGATGTTGCCCGTCTCCATTTCACGTAACTTTAAGCTGCCTACCCATAACAAGCTTCTTGACTTAAAACACACCTGACATGCCAACTTGAATTGCTACGTATTTCCATGACACGGCTTTCCTTCCGATGTCTCTGTAGGAGCATAATCTTGTCAACTTTTCGTCCATTTTGCTTGTTTGGATGCCCCGTTTCTATTGGCCACGCGGGTACTCGTCACAAAGCGCAGCGCAAAAATTTAACTATTTTGAATTTTGACTTTGACGCTTTCCTCGACGCAACAAAAAACTGCCCTCGCACGGGGCAAGCCATTGAAATGAATGGGTTTCATAGCGCAGCGCACACCGCATCCTATGTGAAAGCCGCATAACTATTCAGAGCTATGCACAGCTCAAAAACAGTGTTTTATTGCTAATAAGAATACATAACACAGAATACACACATTATTCCTTATATAAATATTTATTATTGTCAGCCAACCATTACAGAGTTTGAACATTAACGCTGCACTGTGCTAACAAGTAAATAAAACTTAAATAAGATGATAATGATTAAATTAATATATGCCCAAAAGTTAAATAGAAAACTGTACTGTACTTAAATATATTTTCAGATTAATCACACCCTACTTATTAATTTGCAAAATTAAGCATATACTAATATTTTTGTTAAACATTTTTTGTTAAACATCATTTACTTTATGCCACGAAGTAAACCATCAGACTGAACATATTCAGTCACTTTGTGCATTTAAATGTAAATACATCAATGTATTTGATGATAAATTTCTGATGAGGAATTTCTTTCGAAAGACTCTCGCAGACCATCGTTACCAAGGTCCTCACAGCACTGAATACAAACTTTGTGCCAGCGTATCAAGCCCGGCCACAGTGGTGGTGGTCTGACTAACTGATTTTAACGCGTTAATAATTTAATAATCTTAATAATTAATGTTTTATAGCACCTTTAGAAATATATTTACAAAAAAATGGACTCAAAAAGTAAAACTAAGAGTAAGAGTAAAAATTTTATAATACCATTAATGGCTTGTTTGAACTTAACGAATATTACCTCTTTCTACATTTTGAATAATAAATGTGTATCACTTTTAATTAATTGTTGCACAATGAAGTCTAACTTATTATTCATTGGCAACTTCTTGTACTAAACTGCTTTTTTTATTGTTTGCATGATTGATGTATGCAATTACGTCATGTGCAAAGTGATGTTAGCATTTAAGCTAGCTGGTGAGAGTAAATGGCACTATCAAAGAGTCTAAAGAGGCAAGTTGACAGCGAAAATAGAGCATACAAAGAACAATGGAAAGACGGCTATGCGTTCACCCAGGTTTTTAAGAGGCGCTCGAAGGCTGAACCCTTCGCGCCCTCCCTCTATTCCTCCTTGGGACCTGTCCATGGTGCTGAAAGCCCTGCAGGGACCCCCATTCGAGCCTCTGCAGTCTGCGAGTCTTAAAGGTGCCCTTCCTCTGTCATTTTTATTGCTTTATACTGTTGTCTGAGGTCTACTCATGACGTTTGCATGGTTTTTACATCCAAAAACATCAAAAGCAATAAGTAATAGGCCATTTTGTACCCTGATTTTGAGGCTGGTTAGAGAAATGATCCGTTTTAATGGGCGGACTGCATTGACGACTTGGAAGTAAACCCCCACCGCTATGATTGGATAACAGTTTTTCGTTCAAACTAACTTTAAATTTAATCTCATGTGTAATCAGTTTAATGTTAAGTGAGTGTCTTAAGACACAGTGTCTTTCTTACACACGCATATTTTATCATAAACCCTTTTGACACACACACGCGTCTTTTATCGTAAACCCACGCACAAAAACACACACACAAACACACACACACACACGCGTCTTTTACATAAACCCTTCGACGCGCGTGTAACGAACGCACAAACACACACATGTGTCTTTTATCACATTCGATGCGTGTACATCATGAATTCGCGTGAATCGCGTCCCTCTGAAGAGAAATCCCAGCCGCAACTGATAACACATAGTACTTAAGTGTTTTACTCACACAAACACGTGTGTCTTTTATCATAAACCCTTTCAAAGCGTGTGCAGCATGAATTCGCATCCCTCGGAAGAGAAAACACCGGCCGCCACAGTGACACATAGTACTAAAGTGTTTTACTCACACACACACGCGTATCTTTTATCATAAACCCTTTCAACGTGTGTGCAGCATGAATTCGCGTCCCTCGGAAGAGAAAACACCAGCCACCACAGTGACACATAAGACTAAGGGCTCTATTTTAACGATCTGAAACGCAAGTGCGAAGCGCAACGCGCAAGTGAGTTTGTGGGCGGATCTTGGGCGCTGTTGCTATTTTCCCGGCGTGAGAAATAACTCTTGCGCCGGGCGCAAATCAATAAGGGGTTGGTCTAAAGTAGGTTCATTATTCATAGGTGTGGTTTGGGCGTAACGTCAAATAAACCAATCAGAACGCTAGCCAACATTCCCTTTAAACGCAAGGGCGCAAGTTCCATGGCGGGTTGCTATTATTATGACGGATTTACCAGGCGCACGCCAGGAGCGGTTCACAGCCGAGGAGACCGACGTTCTTGTACGGGGGAATCCCACGCTTGCCAGCATAAATCGGGCACGCCGTGTAACGGGAGGTGGATCTGCCTCAGGACTTGACGCCAGCAGAGGACATCGCTGCGTCCACCCTCACCGCTGAAAGGGTTTGGGGGCTTTGAAATCGGACCCAAGAAACGCAAGCAAGGTCCAACCCCAAAGTACTCTTACAAATCAAGTTCATATACATTAAGGTTTCTTATGAAAACATTTTAACTATTATTCACATAAAATAAACGTAATACAGCCACACAACAAAGTTCTGAAAATATTTTAATCGTTATTTGCATGAGAATAAATAAAAACTATCACCACAATGCTCACCACTATGATTCCCCTTATCTCGTGTATTAATATTTTTAAGTGTAACAATTTATGATTTGCAAAAATAACTGTTGCATCTGTGTAGATTAGATAAGCAAAGTGTATGCGCGTTGTGCACGCTATACATTATGGTCAAGCACGCGCCCTTAAAATAGCATAATGAACCACGCGCAACGCGCCACTGACTTTAAACTAGTTTTTTTTGGTTAGTAGCGCAATTGTTTTTTGAAACTGCAAAATAGCATAAGAGATGGTTTGCGCCGCAACACGCCTCCTTTTTGCGCTGAACCGCCCAGGGAGCGCAAGTTCATTCCCTAGTTTGCTGACGTGCATCTGTGGAGGGAAAAACCCCGCTGTGCGCCGGCGCAAAATACGAATGATACATGCGTCACTGACAAAGTCAATTGCGCTGGGTGCAAGATAGGGCCCTAAGTGTTTTACTCACATTAGCTGCGCCATTCTGTCCGGATCCAATATTGATGGAGGAGTATTGCTTTTTAATCACAGTCTCTCTTCAAATCCAGCGTTCTTCTGAACATCCAAACATGTAGCAACTGTTATGATTCCCTCGTTTAATAGAAATGATGTCTCGACGAAAAACAATGGCCCGAATACGGTACGGTTGACGTTTAGCCATCCTTGCTGTAGCTTGTTATGAAAACTAACTCAAATACACGTAATATGTGGGCGCGGTCTCAAGTTAAAGAGCTCATGAATAGTAATCACCTCGATCAGTTCCAAGTCACACTGATAAGCTTTTCTAACTGACCTGATTTCTCCGCTTATTTCTTTTCAGTGGCTAGAGCTGACAGAGGAGGTGGAAGTTAATTTTCACATTCACGACACAACACAAACACATATGGACCTAACACATATCAAAAAATACAAGTAAAAAACGGTTTTATGTGGAAGGGCCTCTTTAAGTTTTTATCAATGAAAACTCTGACCCTGCTAGCATTGGCCTCCGTGAAGAGAGTAGGGGACCTACATGCATTCTCTGTTGACGATTCGTGCCTTCAGTTTGGTCCTGCTGTCTCGAGCATAACACTTAGACCCAGGCCAGGCTACGTGCCCAAAGTTCCCACCACTCCCTTCAGAGATCAGGTGGTGAGCTTGCAAGCGCTGCCCCCGGAGGAGGCAGACCCAACCATGGCTTTGTTGTGCCCCGTACGCGGACTGCGACTCTACGTGGATTGCACGCAAAGCCTCAGGACCTCAGACCAGCTATTTGTCTGTTATGGTGGTCAGCAGAGAGGGAAAGCTGTCACTAAGCAGAGGATGTCTCATTGGATAGTTGCAGTGGTGTCAAAAGTATTCATATTCATTACTCAAGTAGAAGTATAGATACTAGGGTTTAAAAAGACTTTTTTTAGAAGTTGAAGTATCAACTCAAGCTTTTTACTCAAGTAAAAGTGAAAAAGTACTGGTTTCAAAACTACTTAAAGTATAAAAGTAAAAGTAATGTAAGGAAAAAATGTCAGTACGGTAAAAAGCCTAGGCCGCGCCACAGGGGCCTTTTGTGCACTACCCTATGTCCTCTAAAAAAATGTTTCTAAAGGCCATAATAACTATAATGTTATATTAAAATGTTAATGTTAAAAAATTTGGGATGCACTAGGGCCTGGGGTAGGCAACAACAGTCTTGGAGTGCCGATGTCCTGCATATTTTAGCTCCAACCCTTATAAAACCTTGGCTACCTGTAGTTTCAGGTGACTTTATAAACCTTTATTAGTTTGTTCAGGTCTGCTTGATTAGACCTGGAGCTAAACACTACAGGACATCGGCACTCCATGTTGCCTACCCCTGCACTAGGCTATCTGTTTCAACCACATACGGTATATGCCAGGGGTGTCCAAAGTCGGTCCTGGAGGGCCTGTGTCCTGCAGAGTTTAGCTAAAACTTCCCTCAACACACCTGCCTCAAAGTATCTTGTCTGCCTAGTAAGACCTTGATTAGCTGGATCAGGTGTGTTTGATTAGGGTTGGAATAAAACTCTGCAGAGACACCGGCCCTCCATGAGCAGGAGTGGACACCCCTGGTATATGCCCATTAAAAATTAATACATTTCAATACAATGCAAACAAATACATTAAAGCAGTGGTTCTCAAACTGGGGCTGCGAGATGATGCCAGGGGCCCCAGTTTTATAATATTTTATGAAATACATTACTTTATTATAAATTCTGTGTAATTAAACCTCAGAATAAAAGGCTCTCAGAATGTACAAATGATCTATATGTCAAATCCTATGCCTTAATAATAAAAAAGACGTTTAAATAATTAAACCTCAGAAAAATAAGGCTACTAAACAAAAGCAATACATTGTATAATTTAATATGTTTTGTTTAATTCAAATTTTAAGTTTTTGAATGTTTATGTCATACATTTTCTTTGGGGGGTCGTGAAGGAATCCACTGTACACAAGGGAGGCCGCAAAAAAAATGTTTGATAACAACTGCATTAAAGAACCAAATATGTGTACTACTGAGCATTACAATGTGTTCCGTAGAGAGGAAGATATGAGTCTAGTTGCCTATAAATATTGTAATGGTGCAAAAAGTCAAACTTCAGAGCAGGGCCGCTGCTGGCCAAACTTTTACAGTGGTGCCCTCTTTAGTTAAAAAACAACAAAATCACACACAACTATAGAATGTGTGAGAATAGAAATATGCTATTGTTATCATCATTTATAATTGTATTTTGACAGCAACACAAACTACAATTATACAAATATGCTATTATATATTATAGCCTATATTTCTGCACTGTACTTGTGTAGCTAATGGACTTCAGTATACTTTACTTTAGTCAGTATAAATCCAAGCAATTTTGGAGAATTACTAAATGTCTTTCTTGTAAGTAAATTAAAAGTTAGGTTTAAGGAAACCGCTGATGTCTATAAACAAAAGCAAAAGTTGGTATGTATGGTTATGTGTTTGATTGAATTAACACTCAAGCATTCAGCTAAATAGGTTTTGTTAATGCAAACAAAATTTAGGGCAGTTATTAGCATAAACAAAACAACAAATGTCTTTAGCGTAGATATCTTTGCCATGCTTCAAAACGCAACGCAGCACAATGTCATTTAAGTTGAACAACTGAAGTTATATGATATAAATTGGTATTGTTACACTATTTAAATCACACAGATGAGTTGGTGTCAGCAGACAGCTATATATTTACACAGGCTTGTGAATGTGAACTGACCTGAAAGTGATGCGCGAGTTTTACTTCGTACTTTTCCATTTGAAGACAGAATGCCGCGTTCTGTTACTGTACAAACGGATGGCGGATGATATCAAAGCATTGCGAGAGCAAACTGCTCCGCATGCTTTCTAATCGCTCTCGCGGTTCTTTTATGTTTATCTTTGCAGTGCTATCGACCAAACTTTTGATCATCTGCAGTCAGCTGGGGGGCGGGGATTGCGTACAAACCAATAGGGTGTCGGAATGGTGTATGTTTATACTTCTCATCCAACCACAATCGCATTCATCTGGATGATGCAATTTATCAAGATAGGTTTTTTAACGATGACAAGCCGGAATGTAATAAAAAGAAAACAAGCCGAAATAATAGAAGTAACGAGGCGATTTTTAAAATGTAATGACTAGAAAGTACAGATAATTGCGTGAAAATGTAAGAGTAGAAGTAAAAAGTTGTCTGAAAAATAATTACTCCAGTCAAGTATAGATACCCAAAATATCTACTTAAGTAAGGTAACAAAGTATTTGTACTTCGTTACTTGACACCTCTGGATAGTTGATACTATCGCCCTGGCTTATAATCTGCAGGGCATTCCTTGTCCATTTAATTTGACAGCGCACTCCACTAGGAGAGTTGCCTCATCTTGGGCTCTCGCTCATGGTTCCTCGCTAACAGACATCTGCAGAGCTGCTGGTTGGGCGACACCTAATATGTTCATTAGATATTACAGTGTTCAAATCGAGCCTGTCTCCTCTCGTGTTCTTTCCTCATCAGGAGGAGCACGGAGAACAGACTCATAGTCGGCTTGCAGCCTCCGACTGGTGCTTCACAATAAGTGTCAGTATGGAAGTCCATTAAGACAAAAATACGTAATGGTTTGATTTGTCACTCCTCTGCTGCCTTGACAGCTGATGTTGCGGAGCATTGGCTGTCAGCCTCTCACTAGCTGTATCCTTGCGAACCTATGTGTTGGGCTTGGGCATCCACTTTGCGTCCCCTAAACGGGGTTCCTTTGTGAGGATTTTTCCGAGTATTTTTCTACGACGTGACGTCGTAGTGACCAACTGAAAGGGAACGTCTCAGTTACATCCTGTCCCGTCCCGTCGCCACAGGTGCTTCTCCCTGCTGTTTATGGCCGGTCACTTTCTTCCGGCTTTCTCAGCGAAAAGAAGCTAATTTCGTATTCTGCAGTTGCGGCTTATATACGCACCTGGCGGGGCGGCGCCAGCATTATGCAAATACCTCAATGCCAAGTTCATTGCCGTTTTAGTAGTATATCGAAGCAGATTGGTCTCTCTAAGCGAGTTCTCAATTCGTCGGTCACAACGTGACGTCTCCGTTCCCTCCTTACGGGAACGAGGGTTACATCCATAACCAAGACGATCTGGGCCCTGTTATGGTGAATTCAGTTATATTAAGTTTAATATTCATGTATACATTATGCATAAATACAAGCACATTTACAAAGCACAGAAAATAATAAACCACCGCAAAGTCACATGTAAATGTTTGTTCCAGTGTTCGTATTGCTAAATATGTGTCCACTACTGTTATCTCAGAAGCTAGCTACATGTATACTGATTCAGCAAATTTACATACAGTACATGTTGTTGTCGTGTAATAGGGCCCACAATGTTTTGAGCATGTTAAGAGCTTGTACAATGTGTTTGCTGTGTTTGTAGATATTGGCTATGAGAATCTAATTAACTTGATGCTGAAAGATCTCTTTAAACTGCTGGTGTCTTGTGTGGCTGAACCAGCTGAGACCATATCCAGAGTTGGCTGCTCCTGTATCAGGTATCAGAAGACCATTTACATGATTTTGAAATAACAGTAAAATGATGCTACATTTGATTAGGTATTGTGCCTCCTGTATGATAGCAGTAGACATATTTAGTTGGTCTTCAATGCTGGTTGTGTTCCAGGTATGTTCTAGTTACAGCGGGGCCTATCTTCTCCGAGGAGATGTGGCGGTTAGCATGCTGTGCCCTGCAGGATGCATTTTCTGCCACCCTGGAACCTGTAAAGGTGCGTATGATTATAACATTAACACAGGGTTGGGCATTCCTTGTCCTGGAGGGCCACTGTCCTGCAAAGTTTAGCTTTACAGGGTTGGAGCTAAACTTTGTAGGACAGTGCCCCTCCAGGACCAGGAATGCCCACCCCTGCATAAACATGCCCAAAAAAACAGCTTATGCATTAACAAAAAGCTTTTTGGTACTACACCAAAATGTTCTGTAACTTGTGTCACTTTGCATCACACAACAAACACCGCACTTGGATTAAAAACTTGGATATTGCACATAATCTATGCACACAGCATCCAAGACATAATCTATAAAAGACTTCTGCCTCCAGGTATGCAAGAAGGCTGTGTCATCTTTTTCATGTTTGAGTATTGACTTTTTCCTTAGTTTAACTGTAGATACATGTTCTGTGGTAAAGCCATACATTTTAAAAAAACAACATATACATAGCGAAGGTGTAAGGTAACGCAACCTGCATGTTTACGTCATTTTATTTTTGTTTTGATGAGCCCTTTTTATATTTTTTCTGCACCTCGTTGTGATTGCGAGCAGAGCAGCCTATAGAGTACTTCTGCTTTTTAAAAATAGTGTGTGTTGATAATAAATATTTAAACTAACATTGTGATATACTTGAAATATATATTTTATGTAGACGGTTTATTGTAGGCAAGTGACGTGTTGATTTGAGAGGCTAAATTGATCAAACATGTTGTCAATTTACTGTTGGCCACTAACCGCTTGGTCATCATCAAAAACTTACATTTAACAAACAAAAGATGTTTTGCCATATAAACAGACATTGTGTTTTACAATTTTTTATGTTACATTGTGTTTGTTTTTGGACATGTTTGTTTTGTGTCCATGCAGCACATTTGACAGATATCTGTTTTTGGACAGATATCTGTTTTTGGACAGATATCTGTTTTTGGATCATTAAAATCCATTATATCATTATACATTTGGTTAAAGCGCATTCTGAATAATAATTTGGAGCAGCATATTTTGCTTATTTTTCAAAGTATTAAAATATCTTTTCAATTCAATTTTTATTTATATAGTGCTTTTTTCACAATTGGTAATTTTTTCAAAGCAGCTTTATATTAATAGAAGCAGGGGAAAATACAGAAAAATCTACAGACAATATAAGTAATAAAATACAAAATACAGCGGCTATGAATAAACTTTACAAGCGAGCGTTTTAGTAATGTATCGTATACAAGAGGGTGTTTAAGCCAATGTCGGCTGAGTCCCTGGGGTTGAAAAAAGCCCTAGGAGATAAACCTCCCGACTTTATTTAGATAGATAGTTTATTGTCCTGTAAACAGGAAATTTGTTTTCACAAACTGTCATACAGCACACGCAGCTAGTACAAACATATATACACAAAAACAACAACAACAAAACACAAGATGGTGAATGTTCAGCTTTGTAACTTATTGAGGATTGAGATCGCCGATGGTACAAAGCTCTTTTTGAAACGAGCCCTTCTCCTTGTCAGGGTCCTATACCTGCGGCCTGAGGGCAGGAGAGTGAAGTTGAAGTTGAGGGGGTGCTCTGTGTCCGTTGTTATAGATTGGGCTATTGCTCTGTCATTAAGTTCTGAAATGTTAGGTGTAGAGGAATGTATTATTTTTGAAGCTATGTGTGTGATTTTACTGAGTTTGTTTTTGTTAGTGACTGACAGCATAGTGTAAAAACTAGTGGAGCAGTATAACAAAATGGGCTGGATGATGCTCATATACAGAAGTAACAGAAGACGAGGGGCAATGCAAAGGGAGCTGAGTTTTCGTAGAACATGCAGACGTTGTTGTGAGCGTTTTTGGATGTCTGTTATGTGATGGTCAAAAGTGAGCTTGTTGTCCAGGGTGAGTAGAGCCCTGCACGGGCTTAAAACTCCAGCCCTAACCCGGCCCTGACCCGACATGTTCAAGCCCTACCCGACCCCAGCCCGACAATGCCTGCAATTTTTTCAGCCCGAACCCGACCTGACCCGAGACCAATATCAATTACTTTTAAGCTCTCTCTCTGACGCGCGCGCTCTTTGATGCGTGCTCTCTCTCTCTCTCGGACACGCGTTCTCAAACATAATAAGAGGTGAAGTATAGCTTTAGCCTACAGAAATGCTTATTGCTTTAATGTAGGGAGTTATAATAGCTCATTGTTCACAGTTCATATTTATGATCTTACAGTCCATCTTACAACTGACTGTATTCTTCAGAAAGCACTAAATAACTTCCCTTCCCTTACCTGTCGCTGTTCAGTGTGCAATTAATAAATAAAAATTAGTATGACGTTAATTTTTAAAAGTGTGCGAGGTCCGTGCACGTCATCCGCTAGCAACACAGAAAATGGCAAAAAGCGCAATCGGCTAAACGACCATTAAATATTAATATGACGTTGATTTTTTGTTTTTATTAATTTATAGTCCATAAACTTATCAACAAAACATCGATTAAAATTAAGAGACAAATTATATGAAACGAAATTTATTTTAAAGTAGCAAGAAAAACTTAAATTAAACTCGGAAATAATGTCTGACCCATTACAATTCTACCTTCAAATTGACCTTTACAACGCCCTATATGGCGTTTAAAATTATGGTCTATCTTTCGTATTAAGCTAACTAAATTTAAACAAAACATAAACAACATTACAACAATATTCAAACCCAACAATACTCAAACATAAATATAAAACAGACATTATCTTTAAGGATACATAAAACAATCTGATATAGCGTTTATAATAGCTGGTTGGTAGATGTTTACTATTTTTGGCAAAACCTCCGTTGCAAACCTCCATTTACCTGAATAAAAATAATTTTTACTTTGAAAATGATGCGCTGTCACATTAACATGAGCTGTTCGTTTACATAAGACTCCATCTACGTTCATTTACACTGCAGCGCAACGTCTGAGTTCTCAAACTAAAACAGGGTCTGCAGCTTTTGCGAACGAATCCGTTTATGAGGGACCCGACGGGCTTGCAGGGCTCTAAGGGTGAGTCCAAGGTATTTGAATTTCTCCACCTGTTCTATGATGTTGCCATGAATGGAGATCTGACTGAGACCTAAAAATACTGGGCGTGTCACTCCTAAATTTAGGAATCCTAATTTTTTTCACTAAGAGTAATTCACAAAGCATTTTAGCCCTAAAAGTAGCACCTAAGTCTGGGACAGCTTAAAAGAAGTCGAGAGGACTCCTAACTCACTAAGACCTATTCACAAAGGATCTTAAAATGCCTTAGGTGCTGATCCTCCTTAACATGGACAGTTTCACCAACTCAAAAGCATTGCACATACTTAAAAGCACACTTTAATGTAAGCATATTGTTTATACCATTTGTTTCATAATTCATTACATTCATGGCAAGCAGGAAGTTTTTTAGAATTACATGAAACAATAATGAAATTAAATATTTAATATTATAGGCATACCTGTTGCCATGCTAGTCGGTTTAAAGGCTGCAATCTCAACCCTCTACTGCGATTGTAATGCATACCACCGCCTCTCGCAGTCGTCCGGGGTCCGCGACACAAGCGGGAATGCTGCATTGATCTGCAACAAATCCTCTCCCATCAGTAATGCGCGGGTTGATCCGAAATGAGCGGATGCCTAAGGTCACCCGCTGATTTTTTGCGGTCCGACTTGCGGGCGGGTTAGTTGAAAACGTTGGTCGGGTGCCGGTTGTTTTGTACATTGACCCGCGCATCATTGTCTCGCATGTCTCACGCTTAGTTTTGCTTGATATCTCAGTGCCGAATTTCCCTTTTATTACGTTTCTTTTTTCCAGCACCAACTGGGACAGCAGCAGTAACTGATCCTGCATCCAGTTGGGCTTTCTTTTCCGTTTTGGCGAGTTCATAATCCACCGTCATTTATTTATTACATTAGGATTCTTTAATATGGGCAACATTTCCTTGCTTTAAGTAGTATATTTAGGCTAATAGGATGTCAATAAATCAAGCAAGTGTTAAAGTAATGTCGTTTTTTATTATTAGGCAATTGCCGGTTTTCATTTGGGTATTAGGCTACCTTGATTTAATTAAATTTCATTCACGACTTTTCTTAAATATATGCATTTCGATGGCATTACTATTATTATTTTGTGTAGGACACAGACATATTTCGATGTTGTAATTCCATGATTTGGTGCGTCTGTGTTATGTTACGCATGACAGCCCTGTCATCTAACAACCAATCACCGTGGTCATTGCGAGGCAGCTCGTGCATGAGAATTGACGTCATCCGTAGCAACGAAGACTCACTCTTAGTTTAGGAGTTATCATTTTTCCTTACTAAAAGTAGGTCTGAAAGGCGTTGTGAAATAACTTTTAAGAGAAAACTCCTAGCTAAAATCTTTTAGTGCGATTTAGGAGTACTCTTACTGTGCATTCACACCAGCCGCGGAAGAGGCGGCAAGCGCGGATGATTTACATGTTAAGTCAATGCAAACACGCGATTAGGCATCCTGCGGCGCGGTGCATGCGGTAGCCGCGGCGCGGATGGCGCGGAACGCGCGGAAGCCGCGGGGCGTTCCGCGCGGTCCGCGCGAATTGAGCGTTGCCGCGGGAAACGCGTGAGTTCAAAAATCTGAACTTTGGCGGAATTCCGCGCCGCGTTAACCAATCAGGAGCTTGCTGTAGTAGTGACGTGATTACAGGAAGCGAGCGGAGTGGTGTAGTCTCCGCGGAGTCGCAGAAGCCCCTCCCATGACGCGGATTTCCGCGTGAATTTCTCGAATGACTAGAATTTCACGCGCGGCGTTCACGCGCGGATTAAGCGAGTAAACTCAAAATGTTCAAGCGGCAAACTGGACGCGGTTCACGCGTTTTTGCCGCCTCTTCCGCGGCTGGTGTGAACCCACAGTTAGTGGTAAGATAAAATGCTTTGTGAATACGGCCCCATTTCTTTTGTTTTCTCAACATTGAGATGGAGAAAATTGTCTAGGCACCAGTGTGTTTAGTGTGATATTGTATCGTGGTAAGCAGCAATGGTGGTATGATCATTGAGAAGAGCCAGAATTGCAGTATCGTCGGAGTATTTGTAGTATGTTGTGATGGGTGAAGGACTAATACAGTCATTGGTGTAATTAATTCCTTACATTTATATAGCGCTTTTCTCAGTACTCAAAGCACTTTACATATGAACAGGGGAATCTCTCCCAATGTGCAGCATCCACCTGGATGATGCGACGGCAGCCATATTGCGCCAGAACGCCCACCACACGCCAGCTTATTAGTGGAGAGGAGATAGAGTGATATAGACAATTAGTATGAGGGATGGTTAGTAGGCCAATGGGCAAGTTTTGGCCAGGATGCCGGGGCACACCCCTACTCTTTTTCAAAAGACATCCTGGGATTTTTAATGACCACAGAGAGTCAGGACCTCGGTTTAACGTCTCATCCGAAAGACGGTGCTTGTTGACAGTATAGTGTCCCCTTCACTATACTGGGGTGTTAGGACCCACACAGACCACAGGGTGTTACCACAGACCCCTGCTGGTCTCACTAACACCTCCCATCCAAGTACTGACCAGGCTCAGCCCTGCTTAGCTTCAGTGGGCAAGCTGTCTTGGGCTACAGGGTGATATGGCTGCTGGTGTAGAGCGTGTAGAGGAAGGGAGAGAAGACACAGCCATGAGGAGCTCCAGTGTTAATTATAATGGTGTTCGATATGACAGACCCTATCCTCGCCTGTTGCTCAAGAAACTGTGAATCAGATGGATGTAATTAGGTGCAACATTGAGTTGGTGTAGTTTTCTTATCATCTGATGACGTTGGATTGTGTTGAAGGCTGAGCTTAGGTCCACAAAGAGAACTGCAGCAGAGTTACCAGATGTTTCCAGATGTTGAAGGAGGGTATGAAGGAGACATACAACAGCATCCTCCGTCCCTCGCCTGGCTTTGTAGGCAAACTGATATTTGTCCAGCTGTGGATTGACAGTTGACAAGATTTTGCGGAGCATCAATTTTTCATAGCATTTGCTTACTATGGGTGTGAGAGCAACAAGCCTGTAATGGTTGAACTCTGACGGGCGGGGTTTCTTTGGTAGAGGAATGATGGTAGAGATTTTCCATAGGGTGGGCCACCATGCTGTACTGTATGACTCATGCATTATTGAATAGAAAATCGGGGAGAGATCCATTGCACAAAGCTTGAGCACCCTGGCAGGGATGCCATCCTGCCCCATGGCCTTGCCAACTTTGCACCTAGTCAGCTCCTGTCGAACATCTGCCTCTGTAAACATCTACTTTTGATAATCTAGAGATAGTTAAGAGACCAGAATTTTGCGACTGCAGTGTATGTGATAGATTGTATTCTGATATTTATTCTCTAAGATACGAGAATGCTAGGCCATTAAAGGCTTTGTAGGTGATTAGTAGTATTATAAATTGTATGTTATATTTGACTGGTAGCAAGATGCCAGAATTGGGCTTATGTGGTCATACTTCTTAGAACGAGTAAGCACTCTTGCAGCGGCGTTTTGAACTAGCTGAAGCTTGTTTACCTGATTTGCATTGCATCCCCCGAGTAACGAGTTACAATTGTCTATTCTAGAGGTCATAAAAGCGTGGATAAGCTTCTCTGCATCTGATGCAGACAGCATATGGTGTATTTTTGAGATATTTCTCAGATGGAAAAATGCTCTGCGGCAGACATTGGAGATATGACTATCGAAGGACAAATTGCGGTCAAACACCACACCTAAGTTCTTAACCGTGGAAGATGGCATCACAGTGCAGCTACCTATGGGCAACTTGTAATCTGACATATTTTGTTTTGAGCGATTTGGTTTAATAATAAGTATCTCTGTCTTATTAGAGTTTAGCATAAGGAAGTTATGTGCCATCCAGTCACTTATATCAGTGGTTCCCAACCTTTTTAGCCCTAAGTACCCCCACAGCCCTATCAGTAAGGCTCAAGTACCCCTTCATCGAAAACTAAACCAAAGTTGTGTTTTAAAGACAAATAATTAGTAATATTAATTAATTAATAACTTAATTTTAAACATTAAAGTAAAAATTACTGACTGATGAAGCATGTTTATTTCAACAAACAACCATCATTGCGATCAGTGTTTGCATTTTATCAGTTCATTTGCATTTTAAAAGACACACCCAAAAACGGCACATTTTTGCTCAGGCCTATAAAATGTCAATTTTGACATGCTATAATTAATTATCTGTAGGGTGTTTTGCGATAAAACTTCACATACGGACTCTGGGAATGCCAAAGACTTATTTCACAAATAAAATTAAAAAATCATCATATGACCCCTTTAAGGGCCAGATTTACTAACAGCTGGTGCAAACCATCGTTTTGGCGTTCATAACGACTGATCTTACTAAAGACACGCAGTAGATATTTAGCTCTGAAAAGGTGTTACTTTTGCGACCTTATTGCATATGCATTTGAAGAAGTTTTCCTTTTAGAAGCAACATTAATGTGAGGAGAGTATTAAATTTTGCCAGAGGAACATACTTTAAAAAAAAATATATATAGTTTTGCCAAACCTATGCTACGTTTAATTTGCTGGAGAAAAGAGGAGGAGAAGTCACGAGGAGAAGTCAAATCAGGTTTTTCAAAACTTCTTTTACCCGTCATCTTTTGTCCTCCGTCCTCCGGTTCTTAGTGTGCTTTTAGCTGGATTTTCACACTCGGCAGTCTGCATTTTCATTGCAATGTCCTGCCGAGGTCTCTGTACTAATTTGCGCTGCTCTTAGTAGACTGCAATGGTCATTATGGAAATGTGCTTATGTCATTATTGTGCCTGTGTATTTTATTTGCGCTTTTGTAGTAAATCACACGCAAATCGTTCTTGAGTTGGACATCGCTAATGCGTTTTGGAGCATGCAGCGCATTTACTCACGACGGCTAATAATATTAATAAGATTAAAATTACATTTAAAGTTGTCCTTTTTACAATGCTTTCCTCACAAAAATCAATCTTATGTCAATGACTGGACGAACAAAATATATTTTTATTAAAAGTAAATGAGATCAAAGCAAAATCTAAATCTTTTCGCGTACCCCCTGGAGACTCTTCACGTACCCCCTGGGGTACGCGTACCCCCGGTTGGGAATCACTGACTTATATCACTAATACAGTCAGTATTAGTTTACAGTTAGTTTACAGAATTGGTGTCGCTAGGTTGTAAAGCTGGGTATCATCCGTATAGCAGTGAAAACTTATGTTATGTTTCCTGATAATGTCTCCTAGAGGTAATATATATATATATATAACGAGAACAGGATACTGATTCCTGCGGTACACCGTATTTAACCTGGAGTGATATGACTCTTCCTCATTTACATAAATAAAATGATAGTGATTGGTTGGATAACATGATAAACCATCATAACGCCTGACCACTAATGCCAACATAGTTTTCTAGTCTATTGAGTAAGATTGTGTGATCTATTGTGTCAAAGGCTGCACTAAGGTCTACTAATATAAGAATTGAGATTTAACCACGATCGGATGTTAAAAGGAGGACATTTGTAACTCTAAGCAGCGCTGTCTATGCTATGCATAGCTGTGCTATGGTGGGGCCTTAATCCTGATTAGAACTTTTCATACGTAGTGTTATTCACTAAGAATGTGCGTAGCTGGCTTGCCACTATGTTTTCCAATATTTTCGAAAGAAAAGGTAGATTTGAGATTGGTTTGAAGTTATTAAGATCTCCCTGGTCAAGGTATGTTTTTTTAATGAGAGGTCTGATAAAAGCTGTTGGAATGTACCCTAGTTTTAGCAATAAGTTAAATATATTTAATACTGGGTCTGACACTACAGGGAAAACCTCTTTAAGTAATTTTGTGGGAATGGGGTCTTAAATACAGTACGATGATTTGGATGATGTTACTAATTTAGAGAGCTCTTCTATTGTAGTAGCTTTAAATGACTCAAGATGTTCATGGTAATCTAGTATAAATTGTATTACTGGGTAGATTGGTGGCTGCTTGCGTAGCTAGATGTTTTCCCTAATAACTGAATTTTGTTAGTAAAGAAGTTCATAAAGTTGTTACTACTGTGTTGAAATTTTGTATCAGTTTCTGTTTGTTCTTTGTTTCTACTCAGTTTCACAAATGTACTTAAGAGGAAACGTGGGTTATAATGATTTTCTTTAATGAGTTTGCTGACATAGGTAGATCTGGTGGTTTTTATAGCCTGTAGTCTGTATTGAACACTCTTTCCATGCTGCACGCCATTCCTCTAACTATGTACTTCTATAATTTCGTTCCATTTTTTACCGAGAGAATTTAGAAGATCTATAAATGCTAGTCCTAATGCATCTTTTGGGTTATCAACCTGGATATTAAAGTCCCCAGTGATAAGAGCTTTATCTACAGTGACTACTATCTCAGACAAGAAAATCTGCAATTTCTTTAAGAAAGTCTGAGTGGTGGCCTGGAGGTCTGTAGATCGTAGCTAGCACGAAAGTAAGCTGTTTGTTGTTACGATCAGTAATTTCCATATTTAACAACATTATTTCAAATGAATTAAATTTTAGTTCAGATTTATGATTTACTTTTAATTAGGGATGCACCGATAGGATTTTTTTGGGCCGATACCGATACAGATTTAAACAGACAACTTCTGGTCGATACCGATACCAATATTAAACACTTGTATACACTATTTTACAGCTGGTCTATAAGCTAGTTTATTTCTGCATCAAATTATTTTTACTGAACATGGATTGGATCTAATTAACATTCAACTGACCAACATAATAAGAGAGGCACAAATTAAGCTAAAACAAATATAATAAGACAGCATGACAACCTTAAAAGGTGGTTTTTGCTATCCAGCATTTATTTTATTAACAACATTAACTAATTTTTTACATATAATGGATTTCTTTATGCAGTTAATTAATAAACAATCGGTATTGGCCTTTCTCGTGCTATTGCTGATATGCCGATGGTTTAAAATTCATCAAAAATCGGCCGATAAATATCGGCGGCGATACATCGGTGCATCACTATTTTTAATAATTTATTGAAGATTGTAGCTACACCACCCCCTCTCCCCTTTAAGCGAGGTTCGTGCTTGTAATAATATTCTTGTGGGGTGGATTCATTTTGACATTTGTATTTCATTTAAATAGAATAACATCCACACCATGCCATATAAGTGTTAAGGGGAAAAATTAAATGTGTAAACTTACTGACTGTATTGGAAAAATAAACAAAAATGGCATATGTGCATAATTTGGAACATGATGTATTTATCTCACAAAAAAGTAACTTCACATATGCACTTTATATATCCATATAGAACAAAGCATTGTAATAATGATAGGAAGTTGTTGGTGATTGGGTCTTGTGGACCTAGGGGGCAGCACCTCATAAGTGGGAGGTGTCTCTAAACATCGAGTGAACTTTGCTTAATTTATTGTTACACTTTATCATTAAATTCTGTTGTTTCAGATGATATCAAACAAGACCAGATTTAGATTCTTTGTGCATGGAAAACATAACATTTTATACACAGTTTATAAGCGAGATTCAAGGTGCTCTGAGCTGAGAGAATGAGGATGGGGGAGACAGGAAACAGATGTGAGTAATCTTGGTGAGGTGTGACTTTTCTGTCTCCGCAAATTGTCTTGGTTTGTCTTGGACGTAGATGTGAAATCTTTTTAGAAAGATTTCAGATGTTGATTCAACAGGACTTGATGTTAATTCAACAGAATGTTTTTAGAAAATGGTTCCCTCTGGATTCAGCTATTTGGAGGTTTGAGCTACCTTTAGTCAGGATTTGACACCATCCTTACACTATCATGAAGTTTAAAAATCCCAGTGTACTGATGTAATTGTTCTCCGGTCTCTGATAGAATCTGCTGGCTTGTTTCCGAAGCGGTTCAGACAGTTTTACAGGAGATGCATGTGAAGTGAAAGTAGCAGCCCCTTCACATTCCCCCTCTGCAGAGGCTGAGTATATGAGGATCCGTGCCATGGCCCAGCAGGTACCTGTACACCTCACATTGTTTAAAGACATTACTCAGACAGCATTATCTAACAATTGCCGCACAAATATACTCTATTACACTATTCAAAGAAAAGTTACAGGTATAAAACTAATAGCTCTGGCTTTAAATTGCTAACCTTCTTACTTGTGGTAAAATCACTTGATTAAACAGCTATTATGTGTGTGATTCTTTGATAAAATAATATTATCTTTTATAAGGTCTTCATGCTGGACACACAGTGCTCACCTAAAACTCCAAGCAACAAGGAAGGGTTTGAGCACGCTCAATCCTGTGTGCTGATTATTGAGCTTCCTGACGATCAGCATTCAAATGGTCACACCCAGAAGAGGTCAGTGGATCAACATTTAAACATTTACTACAGACAATTTTATTTTGTGTATTTGGTATAATACAATGTATTTGCATGGTTTATTGTAGTAATATACTTAGAAGAAAGCCAATGCTAAATAAAAAACACATAAGCGAGACAAACAATTTCATACAACAAACACACAAGACAGTGCTACCGGACGCTACAAGAGCAGAGCCCCCAAGAGCAGTGTTTTTATGGTTCAAAAAACACATTATTTTCCACATTCCAGATATCCCTGCCTTCCTCAAATGCTCTGATTTTGTACAAAGCTCACCGTGCTGTGTCCCCAATTGGCCAGCTTACCAGTACATTGTGATTGGCCTGAATACCTCTGATGTCAGACGGAAATGTGACGGTCCTTAACATGTTTAGCTCACATATGCTGACAGGAGTTAATATCGAGTTTACTACCTTATCAATATGAGACAAATCCAGAAAATGCAGATGACCAAGCTGATCGACAGTGCTGGGCAGTAGCTTCACTACAAGTAGCGAAGCTAGTAGTTTAACTTCAACTTTTTTTGACCAAGTAGTGAGGTAGCTTCCACACAAGCTACAATTTTCCAAACATTTCTGAAGTCGTCCTGAATTTGAGAATAAGCGCATCATTTGAATTGACACAGGACGCCGTTTGTTCCGTATTTTCGAGTTGTGCAGCCTTTATTCATACAAAACATTACCACTCGCATTCTGTGAAGACTTGTACTCTACCTCTGATTGGGTTATGTCACCAAGCCAAGCTAATATAAAAACATGTAATAAATATTACAATTGAAACTATTAATAGAATGTGCTTTGGCGGGCACCTCACAGACTCTGTGCAGGCTACCTGCTGCCTGCGGGCCCACGTTGGAGATCCTTGTGTTAAGATATGTCAGGGCCAGGTGTTTTTGACTAAAGGCAGCTCAAACATGCATTTTATTCTGGGAGTAGGATAAGTCCAGCAAACAGCCCAAAAATGTGAAGTACCTAGGACTACACTACATTATGCTTGTATTGCCTATAATTACCAAAATGCTAAATGGAAACTGAATAAATAATTACATAATAAAACTGGTTAAAAATAATAAAGTAGCTTGGATGTAGCAAGCTACTATTGATGTAGCTTAGCTTGCTACATTTCCCAGGGGGGTAGCTTCAGTGTAGTGAAGCTTCATTTAATGTGAAGTAACTGGTAGCTTAGCTCACTACATTTTCCAAGTAGCTTGCCCAGCACTGCTGATCGATCACCTTTGCCAGGGCGGCTTGAGCAGCACGTAATAGATTGGTAAGGTAAGTGTCACGGTTCGATCCGTGGCATGTTTTGTGTTTGTCTCTGATCCTTGTCACCTGGACTTTCATTGACTGATTACATTAACTCATTACACCTGTTCCTTGTTTGATTGTCTGTGTATTTATACCCTTGTTTTCTGTCATTCACTCACCGGTTCATCGTCGCCTGTTACCTGTTGTGCTCTGTTTTGTTCCAGTTTTACCTGCCTGTTGGTTTGCTCGTGTTTTGTTTGATGTTATTTATTTGAATAAATGTAATTTTGTCCGTAACCTGCAACTGCATCCTCCTTCGTGTTCCTCGCCTTTCGTCCCGATTCCTGACAGTAAGGATACTAAAACATTAAAACCATGTCTGCATTTGTGATTGTATAAACGACAAACAAAAAGTGCTACTCTGAACTGTACAAAACTCGTGTTTGAATCATGGTTTAGTCTGTAGTAAATTCTTTAACTATGAAAACATAGACTACTACAAGCTGTGAGTCAGATGCGGGAGGAATTATGTTAATGACCGTTGTGTCCACGTCAACAGGCCCAGGAAGTCAACTGCTAGCTACAATCCGTGTGTTTGTTGTAGTCCAAGAAAATTGATTTACGTTGGAAACGATAACTTGCGCCATTGGTTACTTTGAGATTAGTACCTTTTGCATATCGTTAACATGTACTAATACACACCTACACACCAAAGGAAATTAATAAAATCGTGAGTAGATAATATGTGCTCTTTATATCTTGGCTCTTAACCACCATAGGCAGTAATAATTACATAGATCAATATGATTAATTATGGTCATGTCCTTTACACATTAGATGTTTCTATGTTTCTGTTCTAATTATTAACAAAAACAAATGCATTCGCTAACAAGAGCTATCAATGAGCAATATAGATATATAGCTCAAATGCAAGACCCCCTGAGTGCATCTGACATTTTTTCTTGTAAATGAGCACTTTTTCATCAGACTCTTAGTGGATTCTGCCAACAAACCTATATTTCTCAATGACCCGATTAAGCGGATTAAAAGCAAAAGGATTTGAGGCTTTTGCATTTGAGCTCCTCGTATTTTTAAAGTAATTATTGGTCTTTGTTAAAGCTATTCCTAACTTTTTTAGGTATTGTAAAAATCAGTTACTGAGCAAGTAGATAAACAATTAGACTGTTTCCTTACTTTATTATGATTCACGATGGCAAGTGATAATAAAAAAAACATAAGTCTTTCAAAACAAATCATGTTACAGTTCGACAGAAGTCGTCAATCTTTAATCCCCTCAGATGTTGAAAAACAGGTAATGTAATCAGAATAAGCAATTGATTAATGTGAGGTTCCCCAGGTGATTGTCATCAAAAATTGTCCAGATTAAACGCCCCACAAAGTCCGATCCAACCGCTGAATTTATAAATCATTATTATAAGCTTCAGGGTCAAGAAGGCAGTTTTAAGCATAGACTTTTTGGGTTGGTTTCCCGGACAGGGATTAGTTTAAGACAGGACTAGGCCTTACTAAAAACTTACTTGTGTGTATTTTGAGGCAAAACAAAGGGCATTGATGTATTTTAAGATATTTCAGTGCAAGTTGTTTTCAGTTTGGACAGCTCTTACATTTATTTTAGTCTAGGACTAGTCTAATCCCTTTCTGGGAAACCGCCGCTTTATGTATTACTCAACAACTGATATTTGTATATTTTTAACTGAATAAAGTTACATATTGCAACTTTAACTCCCTAATTAAATATTGTTAACAAATGTACCCATACTGTAATGTGCTACCAATGTTTCATGTTCATTATTCATAATAAACATAATGGAGCGGTTTCCCAGACAGGGTTAGATTAATCCAATACTAGGGCTTAGTTATATTAGGACATTCAAGTTGTTTTACAAACATGCCTTACAAAAAACACTTCTGAACTTCATTCACACAGCACTTTGGTCCCAGAAAATACCAGAAAAATTGGCAGACAAGCTTCAGTGTGAACGCAAACACGTCCCGCAAATGTTCTGGCTTCGCTCCCGGAAAGAGTATTGGCGTAAGATATCACACTGAAACCCTCAGTGTGATTGAGAAGCAGAAACAGTGCCGTAAGGGGCATGTTATAGTGAGGACCATGTGCAACTAGGGATGTAACGATTAAATCGCGGGTCCCATTAAAAGTGCCTGTCTGAAATCGATTCTGAATCGCAAGGCTGCGATTCTTTGTTTCATGCACAGCTTGTGCGTGTACTACGGCATTTGGTCAGTAGGAAGTCCTTATCAATCTAAAATCATTATGAGTCTGAGTCATTTATAACGTGCATTTAAAAAAGCAACTTTCATTAAACAAAATAATTCAAAATATTCTTTATTATCATGAAAATACCTGAAACAATCTGAAGAACAGCGATATAAATATTCCTGTAGACATGGAATAGCGTTTGTAATGATACTTCTTCTGTGGCACAAAGGGAGTTTCTGCACGAGAGCGCCCCCTGGCATTCAGATGTGCCGGGATTTCACCGTAATTCATTCAGATTCATTTATTGAGAAAACGCGCATCTGCACGGTTAATCATTACACCCCTAATGGCAACATGAAGTTATGGTTCAGCTCTTTTAAAACCAGGGGTTTACATGCAGATTAACATTCATGACAAGAAATGTCTGCACATCTGGACTGCAGCAGATATCAAGTAGCTCATCACTCTCCACACTGAAGCAGAGATCAGTCAGCAACATAAAAAAATAGCGCGTTACACGCTCATATAAGCTTATAATAAACAAAAATGCCTGCCCGTCAACGCAACAAGATATATCGTTCAGCTTTTCAAAACAGTGTTTTTTAAATGCGCACTTACATTCACATTGACAAATGTCTGCAAACTGGAGTGAAGGTATCTCGTCATATATCAAACTGAGATCATTCACCAGCATATTAGTTGCGCACTCCTTCATAGTCTTATCATAAACAAAAATGCAAGCGAGTGGTTTCTGGAGAGATAAATATTGGATAATAAGCAAACTTCAGATGCTGTGGAGAAAAAAACTACCAAGTGCAGGACTTCACGTCACATGTCTTTATAGGATATTTACGGTATCTGTTTGAATGAAAACACTTATTACGACCAATCTTTGGCATAGTGAATGGACCAAGAATCGAATGATTCCCGACAAATCCCGGATGCATTTACTGTGTATTTTCTATAATGTCTGTGTGAAAAAGGCTCTGGTGTCTGTGCATCTTGAGACATAACATAACATGACACTGATATATTTTAAGATGTGTCAGTGAAGTTTCAGTTAAGACGAATCAAACATGCATTTGAGTCTGGGACTAGATTTAAACACGGCCTGGGAAACCATCCTATTATGTCATTAAAAGTACCATTATTTAAAAAGTAGGTATTTAGATTTCAATTTAAATGTTTTTCAATACATAATCAATTAAGAATAATTTGAGGTTGTTTCTTCTCTTGTTCTTTTATGGTTTCGCTTGCTGGCAGAAAAATTGGGTAAGGCCGCTGCAAACACAAATTGCATGCTGTGCTGTTTATCTTCAGTTTAATATTTCATGATTTAAGTTAACATCAAGTGAACATTTGTTTTCTACAAAAAAGGAAAGTACAATAGATGAAATTGTATTTCTTTATTAATACTTTTTTTTTAATGCGTGTGGCATACAGCAACAATCGCAAAGAACATCTTTGAATGTATTATATAAGCCTTAAAGGGATACCAAGGGATATCCAAGATACATATGTCCATCATCTTTCAGATTAACACATTTGGAGTAATTTTAGTAAATGTTCTTGTGTAAGAAAAATATTCATATTTCAAACTTTTTAAACTATAAGAACTAGCTTCTGCTAAAGACGCCATCTTGGACCTATGCGATTCACACAAGAGTTTAAGCCTAGTGAGCGCTCTTTGCCATGGGTGCGTTGCATAGTGACTCTCATGAGTTGTGTGAGTCAAAGATGGCGTTGTTACCGGAAGCTGGTTTTTATTGTTTATAAAGTTTAAAATATGGATATTTTTCTTACACAAAAACATTTACTTAAATCATTGATTACTTGCAAAAGACCTTTTATTAACCTATTGGAGCAGCGTGGATTACCTCTGTGAAGGATGGGTGCACTTTTTTGGTCATCAAAGTCAGTTGTTGTTTGTAGTTGTTGTTTATTTCATTGTAAGCTTGAAAAATCAAGGATCTTTACTAAAATACTTCCAAATGTGTTCATCTGAAAGATAATGGACATACAGTACTGTTTAAAAGTCTAAGGCCACCATGCCAGAATTAGATTTGTTGTTTTTGCAATGTTATAGTGATCATATATCATTGTTTCTTTAATAGAATACATACAGAAAATACAGGAATTGTATTAGTATATAGTATAGTATATAGTATTAAAAACTGTATATAAATTTAAACGGATGGTAAAACTCGCCTTCCACTTGAGCAATAGCAGGAAACTGCAGGATCTCTTAAACCTAAATGAAATTAAATCCTAATTTCTTTTTAAATGTCTTTTTACTTCATTCTGATCAAAAACCCTCAAGATGTGTTTAGTGCCAAGAGAGGTCACACTAAACACAGACAATGCCTGAAGAAGACATTTAGTCCTTTTTTTACATATTTCCTGTATTTTCTGTTTGTATCTTAATAAAATAGATTGAAAAATAGATATGGATGGACATTAAAACTTCTAAAACAACAAGTCTGGTGGTGATTGCCTAAGACTTATGCACATTACTGTATGTGTCTCGGATTGCTTGAGTGTGAGTACATCATAGGGTAATTTTGATATTTGGCTGGAGTATCGCTTTAATGGTCCTGTAAGTGATTTTTGAAATGCAACTTGACAAGCCTCATCTTCAAAACCCCTTTGCCCAAATATGTGTCACCTGACCCTATGTCATTAAACCCACATGCTATAAAAGATGGACAGGCAGAAAAAAACTTTTGCTGGAGTAGATTTCGACAAAATGGGTAGAATGCTCACCCAATTGTTTATACTATTCACCAAGCTTAGGACTGTCAGAGAGACAGGTGTGAATTATCACAGCACCTTCTTTAATATCTGTCACGTAGTAGGATGTTTCATGCATGAACAAAAAACTTTTACAGCATTTTTATCCACCTCTGTTTTTGATATTCCTGTCACACATGAAAAATATGCTAGTTCTAATGAATCTTTTATGTTCTATGTAGGATTCCCTTCAGGACTCTTGTGGTAAGTTTGCTCTCCCACCAAGTACTGCTGCAGAACCTCTATGATGTCCTCTTAGAGGAGTTTGTGAAAGGTTCTGGGAGCTCTGATGGTCAGGGCAGAGCCACACCAATGTTGGAGCCAAAACCAGACGGTTTTCTTCGATACATCTCAATGCAAAACCTGGCCATCATCTTTGACCTGCTGCTTGATTCCTACCGAACAGCACGGGAGTTTGACACTCGTCCAGGCCTCAAGTATCTGCTCATGAAAGTGTCAGGAGTGTGTGGAGCTGCTAACTTATACCGCCAGTCTGCTATGAGCTTCAATATCTATTTTCAGGTAAATTTTCTGTCTTTCTAGTTATCTCCCACATGCATTTGATAATTCTGTGAAATCATATTTTAATTGAACAAAATCATGGTTGAATGTTAGGAAATATCTATATTTAAGTTGTACTAGAATATTAGAGCTTTAAAACTAAAACAACCAACGCTGGGTCAGACCTTTAGACTGGTCTGACTTTAACCCCACTCACACAGACCTTTGGTCCCAGAAAATACCCGTAAAATTGCCAGACAAGCGTCTGTGTGAACAAAAACTCGTCCCGTTAATCTTCTGGGATCGTTGCCGGAAAGAGGACCTAGTCAGATACTCGGATAACCCTCTGTGTGAACAAGAAGCCGCAAGAATGCCGTAATGGGCATGTCGTACAACAAAAGTTATGGTTCAGCTCCTTACAACGTGAGATAACATGCATATAAACATTCACCACGGGAAATGTTGCAAACTAGATTGAAGCAGTTATCAGGAAATGATAAATGAGACGCATAAACAATGGCAACATGAAGTTGGTTCTCTTAAAATAAGGAATTAGCAACATTCACGACAAGAAATGTCAGCAAACTGGACTGAAGCAGAATCAGGTAAGTTAGCTTGTCATTTACTACATTGAAACAGAGAACATTCAGCAGCATAAAAGAATATCGCGTCACATTCTCATTTGAGCTATAATAAACGAAAATACCCGGGTCATCCCAACAAGATATATCCTTCAGCTGCTTATAATGCGGGTTTTAAATGCATAAAAACAATCACGATGAGAAATGTCTGAAAACTGTATTAAAGCAGAGATCAGGGAGCTCGTCAAATATCCACTCAGAAGCTGAGATCATTCACCAGCATAGAACTGTGCGTTCACGCGCTTCTTTGTAGTCTTATTATAAACAAAAATGCACGCGAGTTGTTTCTGGAGAGAGGAATAATAAATACTTTGCAAACTTTAGACGCTGCGTAGAAGAGAGGGCGGGACTTTCAACAGGTCACGTGTCTTTCCGGGACCATCAGATGCCGTGTAATCTTGGCAGTGTGAATGAACAAAAACTCTAACTACAACCCCAAAACAGAAAAAGTTGGGACACTGTAGAAATTGTGAGTAAAAAAGGAATGGAATAATTTACAAATCTCATAAGCTTATATTTTATTCACAGTAGAATATAAATAACATATCAAATGTTGAAAGTAAGATATTTTGCCAAATATTGGCACATTTTGGATCTCATGAGAGCTACACATTCCAAAAAAAGTTGGGACAGGTAGCAATAAGAGGCCAGAAAATTTTAATGTACATATAAGGAACAGTTGAAAGACCAATTTGCAACTTATTAGGTCAATTGGCAACATGATTGGGTATAAAAAGAGCCTCTCAGAATGGCAGTGTCTCTCAGAGGTCAAGATGGGCAGAGAATCACCAATTCCCACAATGCTGCAGCGAAAAATAGTTTTCTGAGCTTCTCAGAGAAAAAATGCAATGAGATTGAAGTTATCATCATCTACAGTGCATAATATCATTTAAAGATTCAGAGAATCTGGAACAATCTCTGTGCTTAAGGGTCAAGACCGGAAAACCATACCGGATGCCTGTGATCTTCGGGCTCTTAGATTGCACTGCATCACATACAGGAATGCTACTGTAATGGAAATCACAACATGGGCTCTGGAATACTTCCAGAACACATTGTCAGTGAACACAATTCACCGTGTCATTCGCTGTTGCCAGCTAAAACTACATAGGTCAAAAAAGAAGCCATATCTAAACATGATCCAGAAGCACAGGCGTTTTCCCTGGGCAAGGCTCATTTAAAATGGACTTTGGCAAAGTGGAAAACTGTTCTGTGGTCCAACGAATCAAAATTTGAAGTTCTTTTTGAAAAACTGGGATGCCATTTCATCCGGACTAAAGAGGACAATGACAACCCAAGTTGTTATTAGCGCTCATTTTAGAAACCTGCATCTCTGATGGTTTGGGGTTGCATGAGTGCATGTGGCATGGTCAGCTTACACATCTGGAAAGGCACCATCAATGCTGAAAGGTTTATCCAAGTTCTAGATACATATGATCCCATTCAGACGTCGTCTCTTTCAGGGAAGACCTTGCATTTTCCAACATGACAATGCCAGACCACATAGTGCATCAATTACAACATCAAGACTGCATAGAAGAAGGATCTGAGTACTGAAATGGCCAGCCTGCAGTCCAGATCTTTCACCCAAAGAAAAGATTTGGTGCATCATAAAGCGAAAGATGCGACAAAGAAGACCTAAGACAGTTGAGCAACTAGAAGTCTGTATTAGACAAGAATAGGACAACATTCCCATTCCTAAACATTGGTCCTCCTCCAGCTGTTCCTTTATATGCACATTTAACTTTTCTGGCCTCTTATTGCTACCTGTCCCAACTTTTTTTGGAATGTGTAGCTCTCATGAAATCCAAAATGAGCCAATATTTGGCATGACATTTCAAAATATCTTACTTTCAACATTTGATATGTTATCTATATTCTATTGTAAATAAAATATAAGTTTATGAGATTTGTAAATTATTCCATTCCTTTTTTACTCACAATTTCTACAGTGTCCCAACTTTTTCTGTTTTGGGGTTGTATTCCGGAAAAATCCAGGATGCCTGTCCCGTGTATTTTACGGAATCTCTGTGTGAAAAGGGCTTTAGTGTGCTATACTGTAGATCCCTGTTCTAAGGGATTGGTTTTCCTAAAATGGGTCATCCTTCCTACTAATACTACCACTACTACTACCACTATTACTACTATTAAAGCTCCACTGTGTAAGATCTACTCCCATCTAGCGGTGAAAGTCTATATGACAAGCAACTGAATAATACTTTCTAGCCCCCCCATTCGGAACGCGTTTTAACTCGTACGGTGGCCCGGCCGTGTCATGCCAAGGTTAACATGGCTTCCAGTAGCTACAAAGCAAAAGCAATGAGAAAAAAATGAACAATTTGCAATGTCCTTTGCCTGTGATCCATCAAAGCACACCGATTTATGTTTAACATGAAAAAAGTCTAATTGTCATGATATGTCCGCTTAAAATCACATACAAAAAGCAACCATGACGGGTTTAAATGGACGCGAATTAATATTATGTCAAAGTACAATGCTTATGTTTTAAGTAAACGTTACATGTCCGTGTATATGTAAGAGCTTTCTCTCATATTGGTGAAAAAAGATCACGCAACTTTCACACGCTTGTAAAATGAAACGAAAGACGCGCAGATCAGACGCTTTTATCAGAGTATTATGTCAGACATTATGTCAGAGTACAATGCTTATGTTTTAAGTAAACGTTACATGTCCGTGTATATGTAAGAGCTTTCTCTCATATTGGTGAAAAAAGATCACGCAACTTTCACACGCTTGTAAAATGAAACGAAAGACGCGCAGATCAGACGCTTTTATCAGAGTATTATGTCAGACATTATGTCAGAGTACAATGCTTATGTTTTAAGTAAACGTTACATGTCCGTGTATATGTAAGAGCTTTCTCTCATATTGGTGAAAAAAGATCGCGCAACTTTCACACGCTTGTAAAATGAAACGAAAGACGCGCAGATCAGACGCTTTTATCAATGAAAGGCTAAAAATAGCGCTGTCACCGTGTGTTTGTGCTAGAGGTCAGAAAAGATGAAAAACATTTATCTCAGTACCTCAGATTACATAAATGGGCGGAGAGACGGCGTGTGTCTGTTTGAACACATTAAACCACATGCATGTTTACACTAACAAGTGTTATGCATAAATCATGCTAAAGTTAGCCAAGGAACTATAAAACTTCAAGTTTACAACATGGACTGTATAGATGTAAACGAATATGCTGAATTACCTGTGGAGAATATAGAAAGTGCAACTTCAGTGTCCCTTGAGCCCCCTCTTGGAAAACTAACTCCAATAGTGACTTTGGTCTTGATGTTTTTCCTGTCGCGTTGTCGTTTAAAATCCCCGTTTCGCTTCCTTGGCGATTTGTTTTAATGTCCTCGAGAATATGTCTTCAACAGGCTTTCAAATCAAAGCATTAGATCGCAGGTTCATCACGGTGTGCGGTTGATGTAAAATCCGAAGGATTCAGCTACGCAGGTCACAGGCTGGATACGATACGTCATCAAGCCTGGTTTATTTAAATCAACTGAGCATTACATTCGCAAGTCATACGCATATTACATCAATTTACAATTAACTAAAAATAATTGTCAGCTTTATAATTGTTAATATTCTGAAATAAGACTGTCTTGATGACGTATACCGCCTACACATGCAACCTCCGGAGGCTTCAGCTATCGGCCAGCATGAGTGTAGAGTGAAAGCGCGAAAGGCGGAGCTTGAATTTCAGGAATGTCCCTCGTCGGCGAATGTATTTCAAAGATGGAGGCACAACATGGATTCAGCCAGAGAGCGCTTCGACGGTATGCATTTTAAATAGCAGATTCTACACTTACGAGAATACTTTCATTAATGGGTGGGAAGTAATTACACATGAATGAGCACATACTTTTGAAAGAAAACATGGGTTTTTGTTAAGAATTAACTCAATAAAGTACACAGTAGAGCTTTAAGGTTCAAGCCCAGAATGGACGAAGACCGGTATTGAAATTGGTAGTTTTCTTCTTCTTCAGCCATTTCTTCTTCTTCCGCCATTGTGTATATGGCAGCCCATAGAAACGTACGTAGGAAAGTTATGAAACTTTACACACAGTTAGATGACAGTCCAAATGGTGTATCTCAAACCCACATGTGCCACCAATAGTCCAAAATATTCAATAACATTTTTGCTTATAACTTCTGTGGTGTAAGTCATAGAAACAAAATTCTCAAAACGATTTGATTGCATCGTATGACATCATTTTCCGTAATGAAAATGTTTTCAGCATTTTGAATTATTAAAAAAACTACTTTTTCGAACCCCTAGAGCTTGTGTCCGATTTGTGCAAAACTCAATATGTACCATGTAAAGATACTCGTGGAAAAAATGTATGGAATATATGCCGATTTGCCAATCCTTTGTTGTATGCCACTTTTCAACCAATTTTCATACAAATGGGACTTGTTTAGGTGGAGTCCTGAATCATTGCCAACAAAACCAAATGTGCCAGGTTTCGCCATAAGGTTAGTCCGGTGCTGTGAAATAGCCCTGAAAAACAATCACAAATTTCTTCGCAAGCGCTATTCCGATCGACTCTAAACCACCGTAGGAAGTACATTACATACACTTCTGTACTATATGCTAATGCTGCAATGTCAACATTTTCATTGAAAATTGCTAAAAATTTCAAAAATATGAAAGTAAAATTTTTGGGGTTTTAGTGATGGACCACAAAACCAGTCATAAGTCGCACTTAAATAAATGTTATTTATTAACTTTTCGGATTATGTATAAATCTCAATTTCAAATAATTGACCCTTTCAAATAATTGACCCTTGGTTTTGTGGTCCAGGGTCACATATATTGGCGTATCTTCATGAAACTAGCTAGATGTAATCACAATCATGACCTGAGGATGCATGCACCCACGGTTTCATCATAGCGCCACCTAATGGCCTCGAGATATGAATTTTTTTATTTTGCTTAAAGTCGACATCAAACGGAAGTAGTGATTGTCTCCCCGTGGTGACATATATTCCTGAGTGAAACGGCTTCTGAACCTTAAGCTTGAATTCATCCATTGAGAACTGATTGGATCATTTGAAACTGGTTTATGTTTCCTAATCGCTGCAATCTTTTCCTGGACCCCATTCACCTGCCATACCATATAACCCGAAGTAAAGAGAGATCGTTTTGAGGAGGGGAGGAGATTTGTGTTTTTGATTATGATTATGTTTTAAAACCATAATGAAGCCCTCAGATGAATAATTTGTAAAAATACCACAATATGCCAAAACAAATTAAAATGTTTATATTTCAGTTTCATTGTAACTTTTAAACTACTGTGCAAACTTAGATCTAATATCATGCAAATCCGGCCCGCCCCCTCATTTCATCTTGCCCGCGAGAGCTTACAAATTATGTTAATTATGTGGCCCGCAAGAGTTTACAGATAATTTTATTGTTATTATAAGTTTTATTTTTTGCAGGTTATTTCCTACATAGATTTTTTAGCAGCCACCAAAACTAATTTTTGTCCCGCCAAAGTCTTTTTGTAATGTAACTATAGTGATAATGTTGATGATTGCAGGAGAGAGAACGAGCAGTGCCCCGCACGCGTGCACTACTAGAGTGTCTTAATGCGAAGGCTGCAGTGTCCGAGATCGCATTTCCAGGCTGCATACGCCATCAAGACTGTCTTGTTTCAGAATATTAACAGTTTAATATTGTTCTTCGTTTATAGTAAATAGTTGTAATATGTGTATGACGTGCGAATGTAATGGTTAGTTAACTTAAATAAACCAGGCTTGATGACGCTGCATATGTGACCTCCGCAGGCTGCAGCCTTTGGATATAAACGTACAGTATCTGCTCTTTCTTTCTCTCTCGCGTGCCCTTGATCATCAAAACATATACAGGGTGGTAAAAGGTCGAAAGACCAAATCCTATTCAGCGAAGTTATGTTTTTCGTCTCGTTTACAGAAATGTTTTGCGATGTCCATCTGGGCTTACAACGCGTCTATTTCCGCTAAATACACAAACTACTGATCTGTACAACACTTAACTCATGAGATGTCAGTCAATCAGTCAGACACTCAAAGCCAGGTAAAAAAATCACAGATTTTTTGCAAAGAGTGCATGAAATGACGACAGTGAGAGTATCTGTGTCTAATAAATGCATATTGTGGTGGGGATTGTAAAACTCTTTATAAGTTTCTTAAAATGCCTCTAATTTTATTACATACACAATGAAGGATAACAGAAAATTTTGAGTGTGCTCATATACAACGTGTGTTTTTGTTACCACATTTACTTTTAAAATAATCTGTAGAATAGTTGTAGACTTAAATACATTTTGTCATGGCCTGGGCTTCTACTTTCAAAGCTAGGTATTAATTGAGTTATTAACAAAACCAATAGTAATCAAATGCAGTGAAAATTGTGCAATGTACAGTAATAAAAGGGTTGATTCATATATTCTTACAAATACAACCGGCCCTTTGAGAGCAACCTTAATGCTGATGTGGCCCGGGCCAGGATGAAATTGAGTTTGACACCCCTGATATAGATAATAGATTGCTAGGCTATTTCTATGCTATCTACACTTTTATTACAAACAGCAACCTAAACTACAACATAACATTAATGTAGACTTAAACATGGTTATATAATATATATATATATATATATATATATATATATATATATATATATATATATATATATATATATATATATATATATATATATATATATATATATAATTTAGTACATTTAAACATTACTGCAGTGTTTCCCATATATTCATTTATCTGTGGCGGGCCGCAGAATCACAGAATCAACACTGGCAAAAAGATATAAGAACAAAAAAAGAACAAATAGATTTTTCATGATTCCCATTTACATTTTAATTTTACTATTTAAAACGGCTTAATTCATTGCAGCGAGCGCTCAGCGCGCCTCCATCCTCCCTCTCTCGTTGTGTGCAGCGCAACAGCGCGTGCCCCCGGCCCCCTCCCCTCTCTTTGCTGAGCCTGCACGCCTCTCTCACATAACAGTGAAAAGTATTTAACTCTGTGTTCCTCCGTGTACTTTCTCTTTTTCGCGTAAACGTCAACAGTCACGGATGTTACTGACAGAGAAGTCGGTGGCTAATTTAGTTCATCATGAGAGTGACTTAACAAAAGGTTAGCATAGTGTTTCCCACATATACCCGTTCTGATGTGAGTCTGTGTCCGAGCTCTCTCCCTACCTATTATGCGGCATGCCCATGCACGTGTTCTGTAGTAACAGCAACTGTGTATTCTCTCATATTTCTGAATTTGCAACAAATTGTCTGAGCTATACAATAAAATACTATTCGTATTTAAAATAAAAAAGCGCTCATAACACAACAACACTGATGAGAAGAGCAACACCAGTACAGCCTCAATGTAAACGTATGATGATTTTTCAGATAATGTCGGGCTTTAGCAGCAGTTTAAGAAAGAGCTGATTGGATTAAACAAAGAGTTACTGAGTCGTGGGTCGTCACTGGGTCCTGTTTAGTCACTATTTTATAGACAACAGAACAGAAACTATGTAAAAATAGCATCCTAGTTCTGTTAAAATGCAATATAATGTGACGGATCAAAGAGTAAAACACGACGCAATGACGTCACATATATGCTAATCAGCGTGTGACGTCATCGCCGCCACAGTATCTCAAAATCCTGTGGGAAACACTGTTACTGTTTAAAGTTTTACCAGCCTTTGTATGGTAGCCTATTTGCATTGTTTGGCAAAAAGCAGTGTTCCTTTGTTTGTCTGTGTTTTATTGAGCAATTATATGTTAGTCTACATGTAATCCTTATATTGTACTGAAATGAGCTATATTCCTTAAGGCCTAATCCTCCAATAGCCCTTTTTGATAAGTTGTGTCAACGCAGTGCATGCCAGGTTTGTCCTGTGAATCTGAATTAAAAGTGAATTAAGGAATAGAAATTAAAAGAGGTTGCGTCCATGTTATTAGTCTATAGGTTGCATTATAGTGGGCTCTAGCTCTATTGTGTTTGGTATGTGTACCATAATTTACCAGACTTTTACCAGATCATTTGTCTTCTGTATGTTTATGATTCTGACAGTGATTGTTATTGTATTTTGCCATAAGTTTACTGTGCCTATTCAAAGCCCGAGGGCCAACACATAACTTCTAGATTTATAAGCGGCAATAAACGACATTTTGAAATTTTATAATGCCCAGTCATACTTCTGTTATTTTGATGAAAGTAACTCAAAAGTAACGCAAAAGTAGTGTAACTCATTACAGTTCAGAGACAGTAATATTGTAATCTAACTAATTACTTTCAAATGACAGTAATTTGTAATATATAATGTATTACACTTTGGAAGTAACTTGCTAAACACTGTTAGCAACTCCTATATCTCTGCGTCATAACATCGTAGAGACACAGGGGTGGATTGTTTTACTTGTTGCTTGGAGTATAATTATTGTCGGATTTCAATTCACTCCTTAGCAAACAAACAGAGTACCCTAGCAATGTTTAGCAATACTTATATCTCTGTGTAGAGGCACAGGAAAGGTCTTATTTTACTCCTGGCTTTGAGCATATTCATTGATGGATGCCATTTCACTTCCTTGCAACCAGCAAGAATAACAGTTTAATCACACACATCTATGGGTACAGTATCGAATATATAGTACAAGTAACAAAGAACAGATCCGCACAATGAGGAGCTCTCATTTACATGATTTATTAAGTGACGTTGTTTAAGTTATTAAGTGAAGACCCGAAACGTCACTTAATAAATCATGTAAATGGGAGCTCCTCGGTGTGCGGATCTGTTCTGTTACTCCTTAGCAACCAAACAGAGTACCTTAGCAAACATACCCTAGCAAACATTTTGAAAAAACCTATCTCTCTTAAACAGAAAGTCGTAGGGGAGACTTGGGTGAGTTTGTTTTACTTGTGGCTTGAGATATAATCATTGTTGAATGCCAAACCACTCCCTACAGTAGCAACCAATGAGAATACTGTTTAGCAAGAACTGTATCTCTGCATCGGAACATCATAGAGACATGGGGTTCATAATCATTCCCTGGGGATTATCCATCTGTGATGTGTTGGGCTTGACTCCACAATTTCAGCTTGCAGCTATTTTTTATTATTACCAATCTAAAATATTTGACTTTAATTCCACTTAAGGAACATAGTATGTATCTTGTGTTGGTAGAGCAACATGCATAAAAATATGTATTTCTCCTATGTAACTAATTTGTTAGATATGGTTATGTTTATCGTTAGGTATTAAGTTACATGCAGAGAGGAACTGATAATAAACCTACCTGATATATTCATGAGGAAGCCAGAGAGGGATGTGATATATAATGTAGCAGTGTTAACATGGCGCAAACTCCACCCCTACAAATAAATGTGTTCTCAAATAGTCTTTTGGTAATCAACTGTATGCAAATACACTATTTATACAAGTTTTAGTTAACCTGAAACATTGTGTTAACAACTGTTAGTTTATAACGTATTTGACAGAGACTAAGAATTTTTTTATGCTTTTCCGCATATTCAGGCTTTGCTGTGTGCCATGCTGACCAACCAAGAAAACATCACCGTAGAGCAGGTAAAGAAGATCCTGGGTGAAGAAGAGGAGGGTGGCTCTGACTCTTCACAGCAGTGTTCCTCTGAGGATGAAGATATCTTTGAGGAGATGGCACAGGTGAGTCCCCCACGTGCACGTGAGAAACGCACGTGGCACACCCCGATCCCATCTCTCAGCACGCAACCCATCAGCAGCGTGGACTGGGCCTGGCTTGTTAAACGCCTGCACAAGCTCTGCATGGACCTGTGCAACAACTACATCCAGATGCACTTGGACTTGGAGAGCACCATCGGAGAGCAGCCTACCCACAGGGTCGACCCACTTTTCTTCTTGCCCCTTTTTAATTCTGAGACCTCCACACCCTCTACCGGGGGCCTTTCAGGCCATGGCACACCCTCAGAAGACAGATTTCGCCTCCATCTGGATGAGACTCCTTCTGAGGAGGTACATACCTCTAGTGGGCTGGGTGCAAGTGTCCCCCAGCTAAGAGGGGAAAGAAGGGAAACAGGACGTAGGAAGGAATGGTGGGAAAGTGCCGGAAATAAGTTGTATACCATCGCCACTGACAAGACCATCACCAAACTAATGATAGAGTACAAGAAACGCAAGCAGCAGCACAGCCATGCCACATTTGGCAAAGAGGTGAATTTGGGAGAAAAAAGAGCTGAGACGGTGACCCTGCGGGGCCCAGACTCCCCAGGGCCTCTGAGGCCCCAGCAGTTGATGGAGCAGGGACCGATGCGTCACTCCTTTAGCGCAGGGCCTGAGCTGCTGCGGCAGGAGAAAAGACCTCGCTCTGGGTCCACAACCAGTTCCCACAACATCTCACTCAGAGATTCAGAGGCACAGATACAGGTAGGCCTATAGGAAGACTTGGAATATAGTGTGAGTAACACACTGTAAAAGGAATACACCACACAAGACATTTTACTATTGTGAGATAGGGCTAGTTTCATGCAAGGTTCCTCTCTCGTGACCCACAAACCTGAGAGCAATACCACCCCATCCAGAACACCCAAGCAACCACAAAGCAAAAACATATATTGTAGCAATACAATAACAATACAGAGTACCCTAACATTATTTAGCGAGGTTTTGCGCAGGCTACCACTGGCATTTTCCTTTATTTTTTTAACTACCATTCAAAAGTTTAGAAACACTTATTCTTAATATTTTTCAACATTTTGGAATAATAGTAATTCATCAAAACTACAGGATAACACACATTTTACTATAGGAGCTGTTGTTATTGAGCCATCGAAAACAATGTTATTTTTCATCATCTTAAAAATAGCCACCCTTTTCTTAGATGCTTTTTAAACAGAAAAGGAGTACACATCTGCTCTGTAATCATATTGGCTATTTCTACTTTATTATTTGGTTGTCACTCATTTATAAATGATATTTTTAAAGTCCCTTGAAATCAAAATTCATTATTTTTTCCTTTCAATATAAATACGCCTAAGAATATATAAACGGGTATGGTCTAATTGCTGACAAAATTCACATACAGTACAGACCCAAAAAAGCATTCAAAACATGGATAAAAGGCGTGCTGAAAACAGCCTTTTCGTCAAATTTCCTGTCCAATCAAATGCTCTAGATGCTGAATGTGAATGGCACAAGGCATGTGAACACGGCAATCATACCTGAATTCGCATCAAAACAACCGGCCTGATTGCAAACTAAATCTGGAGCGGTTCGGTATACGTGTGAAATCAATCCAACCCAACGGACAGGCTATCTTATTGCTTTTATAACCATGAACATTACTGATAGCTCTTTGATGACAAATTCTGGTGAGAATGTCAACGCCATTAAAAACCAAAGCGCACCTATTCAATTTCTCCTAATTACTCTTCTCTGCAGTAGGCATGGTAACCGGTTTCAAGATATACCGAGGTTTCAAAAACACTCAAATTTTCTGTGATACCATTTCCAAGGTATGAGCTGCATTTACACAAAATTAATAAATCATGTCATGTAATTGATTTGAATATTATAATTCAAGTGCTTTATTTTAAGTTATTACACGGCTCTCTGGAATGCTTGATTCTGATTGGTCAGTTGAGACATTTGCAGGTTCGTTCTTTTCAAATAATAACCGCTCCAAAGTAATAACGCAAAGCCGGTACTACTTGTATGTTTAAAATCCCTCCGCACCAACAAAGATTACCGTTTGGCGCTATCTTGTGACAAACACTAGACAATCACAATTAACAATAAAAAAATTGCGACATTAATTTTAACATGTACGGAAAAAACAAAACATTTAAACAGTCGATAGATTTGGACGATTCAAATGGCTCCCCGATTAAGACGAAAAAACGAAAATTGAACTACAAAGAACAAACAACAACAAGACACAGAGAGCTTTCTAAGACTGAACTTGACAAAATAGAGTATGACAGCTACGAAGCTGATGAAAATGGAGACAGACAAGTATGAAGCAGAGGATTTATTACGATCATTTTATGCATATGTGCAAAGTTTCGCGGAAGGATAAAAATGTTAATTTTAAACAAATATGCCAATAAAATGTTCATATTCATGTCTAGTTTTTTCCTTATGTTGCAGGTAGCCGTGTAATAAGCAAGATAATGTACAGGCAGCCTGTAGTTTTCCCGAAATAAGCCCCGACAGTGTGATCAGGACCCGACGTGAAGCGTTAATTACCGGCTGCCTGTACATTATCCCTTACCTGTCATACATGTGTTGCTTAAAAATAAAATGTATCGTGTCCAGTTGAAAAGTTGTTTGTAAACACAGACATTTAAAAATAACACAACTAAGTTTTGATTCCTGCTCACAATAATGAGGGAATATAACTGCAGTAACCAAAACAGCCACACAATAATCCAGCAAAGCTGCTCTCTGTCAATCCAGAAAGACAATTTATCTTAGCAGAATCACAGAAAATTAACAGATGCACCAATTAAAGGACCCTGCTGAAAAAAACAAAAAAACCATTACAGAAAATATATGGTAATTTTATATGGAAATTTTTATTCATGGAAAACCCCTTGAGATGCAACATCTCGTTTTCAAGGGGGACCGGAAACATACAACAAAAACAATACATTCAGTACAATACAAATAAAACATTACAGGACAATTCTGCTCACAATCACCATCGCTTCCCAGAGCCATTTCAAAGTCTACATTAAGTATTTACAAAACAAGTTGTTTCAGCAACCATAGCAAATTACAAAACTGACAATCAAAAACAAGATAATTCAAAGAGCGATTAAAATTAAAAGCATTTGCAATCATTTTTCAAATAGACTAACAAAGATGTTTTAAAGGAGCCTAAAGTAGTGTTAGATCTCACAGATGGAGGTAGATTATTCCAGTCTGAAGGAGCCTTATAACAGAAGGACCTCCGACCAACTACTTTGCACATAAAAGGGACAGTAAATGTCAAACATTGAGAGTGTCGAAGAAAATAAGTATATTGTACAAAAACACTTTTCATATATGGTGGTAAGTTCAAATAGATGCATTTAAAAATAAATTGAAACCAGTGATACTGTCGTCTTTAATCAGGCAACAACCAGTTAAGCTGATCATATAATTGACAATGATGAGTTCTATATGGGCACTTTAAGATGAACCTACACAGATTATTAAAAAGAACATCTAGTGGTTTAAGATATACATTGTACGTGCTTTGATAAATTATATCAGCGTAATCAATGATTGGTAAGATCAATTGGGTAATTATCTTTTTTCGTACCTTAAATGTAAAACAATCTGATGACCTGTATAGAGGCATTAAACAAGAATACGTTCGTTTAATTATGTAATTAATATGTTGTTTGAAATTTAATTCTGAATCAAGCCAAATTCCCAGATATTTGACAAAGGTCTCTTTTGTCACTGGAGTACCATTATCAAAGTACAGGTTAAGGTCAGCAGATTTAAGTGAATGATGAGTACCAAAGAGCATACATAATGATTTTTTCAAATTAAGTTTTTAAAAATTACTTTTAAGCCAATTTTGAACTGATTTAAGATCTGTCTGTAATTTATTCTGAAGTAAAGATAAGTTGGAGCTAGAAAAACAGACAACAGTATCATCTGCACATAAAAGTACTTGACAACTATTACACACTTGTGGGAGATCATTAACAAAAATAGAAAAAAGAACGGGGCCAAGGATAGAACCCTGTGGAACACCTTTTTCCATAATACATTCATCAGACTGTACATCTTTGAATTGAATAAACTGACGTCTGTTATGGAGATAAGCATTAAACCATAAGAGAGCTTTCCTATTAAGACCTATGGATTTAAGCTTATCCAAAAGCAAGTAGTGATCTACCAAGTCAAAAGCCTTGGAGAGGTCAAGAAATATAGCACCTGTACATTGGTTCTTATCACAGGAAGAAAATACATCATTTGTGAATTTGAGTAAAGCCGTTGTAGTTGAGTACCCAGAACGAAAACCTGATTGATAAGGAGATAATATATTTGATTGATTAAGATATTTGTATAATTGTTGATAAATAATCTTTTCAAATATTTAAGTGACTGTACAAATAATAGAGATTGGACGATAATTATTTAAATCTGTGTTATCACCTCCCTTAAATATTGGACTTACTCTTGCTGTTTTCAAAACAATAGGAATGGAACTCATATCTAAAGACATTGTATAACTCAGAAAATGGATATATTAATATACTGGATCCAAGTTTAAGAAATTTGGCTTCCAACCCATCAGGTCCAACACTACAATTTTTTAATTCAGAGATGGCCTGAAATACTTCAGATGGCTGAATTCTGGAAAATGAAAAGGATCCATCAGTTTGATTTGATGAACTAGAAGAAACTAAAAAATCAGAATATTGTGAACTACTAATGTGTATTAAATGCCTGGGCGATCATAGAAGGATCAGAGATAACATTATCATTAACAATGACGCTATTAATAGAGTCATTCTTTGATTTGTTAAGGAGATGATCTAGATGTTTCCAGAATTGTTTAGGCTTATTCCAATTTTGACTAAAGGCATCCTTAGTTAGATCTTGCATTCCTAGTTTGTGTTTTGCAGTGGTTCCTAAGTTGCCGATATTCTTCCCGATCAGTGGGATCTCTTGATAATTTACATTTTTCCCACGCTTGATCACGTTTTTTAAAAAGGTTTATTAAATCAGAACTAATCCATGGGAGATGTCGACCTTTCACACGAATCGTTTTAAATGGAGCATGTTGATTAATTACATTGTTAGCTTCAGTATAGACCGTTTCAGCAGTAACAACATAAACAAGCCGCTGTCGCGGTCCGCACGTAACTTCCGGTAAACTCCTCTAATAATAAATAACAACAAAGTTCTTTAAACATAGTTTATTTATATAACAAGCGAACAAAACAACACATAGATTACCTAGGAAACCAAAACATGTGTTATTTTCGACGAGGCATTTGTTTGGCATCAGTTTAGCAACTAGTCAGACCATTAAAAAAAACGAAACCGGAAGTAAGGTTCGGATCCAGACGTGTATCACGTGCGTCTGATTAAACCGTCTATAGAAAAAATCCCAGGCATTCTCAACAGAAGGAATTAGATAAAATCTAGTCCAATTAATATTAGCTAGGTCATTTATAAATTGTTCAGTATTTATGTTTTTGCATTTTCTGACTTTAATGTATTTGGGTGGTAGTTTGGGTATTTTAATTTTCCACAAACAGAAAACAATTGAGTGGTCACTAAAGCTGTCAGACAGTATGCCAGATGTACTTATTCTATCTGGATGTGTAACTAATATCCAATCAAGCAGAGATGAGGAACAGCGACCAATAATTCTGGTTGGTTCTTTTATTAGCTGAGTAAAATTGGCACCTGCAATCATATTTCTGTCATTCGAGGAGGAATGATGAAGCCAATTACAGTTAAAATCACCAAGAACCACCATTTCACTATTTTTCCTGAAGGAATTAATTGTATTCATAATTGACTTTATTGAATCAGATGAAGCAGATGGTGGTTTATATATATATTAGTAATAATTATATGTTTGTTGTCATGGAAAATTATTTTTACAATAAGTGATTCAAAATTAATCGGCTCAACAGTTGGAATGAGAAGTTCACCTGTTAAATTTGTAGAGACATATGTTACTAACCCACCTCCCCTGGAAAATTCTAATGGTTTTCATTAAAATACCAATAGGAACCATTAGCTTTTACCATTAAAACCACTACACTGTAGTGTGTTTTGGGCCATATTCCATTAGAACCAATACATAGAACCAATACATAACATTAGAGACCAACAAAGACCAATATACTGTAGTGTGTTTTGGGCAATATTCCATTAGAACCAATAAAATTCTCAATAAAACCAATATAATTTCTGTGATGGTGTCTGATGTTTTTTTTTTTAGCAGGGAAGAGTTTTGTTGTATTAAGAAAGTCTGGTTCATTTGGAAGAGTATATTCATAAAACTGGTGGTAGTGTTGTTGTTTTGTTTTTTAAATTCTGTTTATTTACTTTTCTCCTGCTCAGGCATGGACCAACATGGTCCTTACAATCCTAAATCAGATCCAGCTATTGCCAGACCCCATGTTCATTGCCCTGCAGCCAGCTGTGTTCCCCTGCATCAGTCAGCTGACCTGTCACGTGAGTGACCTCAGGGTACGGCAGGCAGTACGAGAGTGGCTCGGACGAGTGGGACGAGTTTATGAGATTATTCTGTGATCACAACAGTCTTCTCCCTTCAAGCCAAGCTCATAATGGCTTAACTTTGCTAGTGTTTTATTGTAAGGCACAGTGATCTCTTTGTAAAACAAATGTCTTTTGTGAATGTTCTTCAGTATTTATGCTGTCATATTCAGAATCTATATTTTTTTGTATATTCCTGAAATGTTACAGGCTTTGAATATACACACGCCAAATATAAAAGTATGCTTTATCGGTTGATTTTACTTTTTATTTTTTGCAGAGGTTGTGTTTTTCTCATACTGTATATTTTAACTTTAAACTACCCTGAAGGTTTCAATAAGTTAAAATCATTGCAAAATAAAATGTTGATGCACTTTTGGTAGTGCATTTAATATCTAAAGCTTAAGAATATAAATGTTATTTTATGCTGATAATATCACAATATATTTTATTTGCTTTATTTAAAGTGCATGTAATATTTGCATCCTTTGGCAAAAACTGATACATAAATATTAGGGCCCGTATGTATAAAACAGAAATGCTCTGAAGCAGGGGCGGATCTAGAAAATTATTTATGGGGTGGCAAGGGGGTGGCATGAGAACTACAAGGGGTGGCAATGAAGTAAGCGTCCTTGCATGGTTGTCGTGGATTCAAGAAATTATATACTGTATATACTATATTCTGTGAACACTGGACCTCAAATTTTTATAACATTAATAAACGCAACAACAAATGTTCCTATAAGTAAGTACCCGAGCAGCTACCTTTAGCATCTCTGTAGCACCCTTTGTCTTAATACTAAGGTAATACATACAGCTTATCAATATCTAAAAACACTGACTGGTTGAACATAATGGTATAAAGACAGTTATATAAATAAAATAGGATTGCCTAGTTTATATTAATGTAAAACATATTTGAAAGGCAAACATCTCTTTCTCTCATAACTCTCTTCGTTAATCCTTTCACTCACTTGATGATGGATTTCTGTCTTTTCACTTCTTTTTAGCTCTTTGCCATCCATATGTTTCTTTCCTTCATTACTTCATCTATTCTTTTCCCTTCCACAACATATTTTTCTGTTTTATTTGTACCTTCCACTCCCATAGTATTTGATTTTTCTATTCTTTTTGGTAAAAAGAATGGATATCAGCCTTTCTTTTAATAATATCCTGGAAAATGCCGCATTAAGTTGTCTTTCAAGCTTTCTAAACATACACAACACTGAATAGTTTTGTCTCCTTAACGAAGACAAATAAAAACATTAGACTATATCATAACGAGCGATTTCATATGCACGTATGGAATATTTTGATTGATGCAGTAGCTAACAAGACATGACGGGCTAGAAAGAACTGCTTAAAAGATATTTACTGCTTACATAAACCTGCAGTTCAGTTGTTTTAACTACCAAGCAACTACCTCGTGCAATATTTAACATCAATTTAATTTTTATTTATTTATCCTGATGCAACATTTATCTATAAATATGACCGTATTTAGTACTCTGATTTGCCGATGTGATGCTCAACTTAACCACTTTAAGACACTAAAGAGAATTTGTTTTGGCAGCATGTGATGATGTGAGGTGCTTTATTAGATCAGAATTCCTCGCTACAGACGTGAAGAGACTCTTTCTTCATGGGCATAAGTTGCACGTTCATAATCATTCTTGCCTTTAACCTCAACGATGGAAAAGTAACGTTTGTGCTTTTTATACTTTGTGTTTGCGTCCGCTACCTTTGTTTTGAGCTCGTTGTACTTCCCATCGCTCTGTTGTTGCGGGTTTGTGCGACTCGGAAGGGATGGACTGCAGCGCGAGAACCGGGCTGCATGTGAGTGCCTTGGATGGGGCGATGCATCCTTTCACCGCAGTTTCCAAACGTCTCCAACCACGCCAGAAAAGATCGCTAGATTTGTCCTAGTCGCTTTTTTAATAAAGTCGCTAAAGGGGTCTAAAAAGTTTCTTAATCTAGCGATCAAGTCACTAAGTTGGCAAATCTGCGCGGACTTTTTTTCCACTGTAAAAGACTTTCTGCTCGGACTGACTGCATGCTTGTATGAACTCTGCTGCCTCTGGTTGGCTAACGATGGAAATTAAGCCAATCACCATCAGCTACGTGGTTGTCCCACCCCGTCTAAGACACACACACACCAATCATCGTCAGATATGTGTCTCCCACCCCCAAACACACGCAGAGAAAAACTACATTGCCTTTCTGGTTAAAAGAGCCTACTCGGGTATAAATTATATATATTAGGATACCCGCGCTGGGGTGGCATATGGGGTGGCAATGCTTTTATTTAGGGTGGCAACTGCCACCCCGTGCCACCCCGGTAGATCCGCCCCTGCTCTGAAGAATAGTCTTAAGCTATGACTTAAGTGTCAAACATTTTTTAGTAAGGAGTAGGACCAGTCTGAGAGTAGAAGACATTTATAAAGAAGCTGAAAGCAACTTTCAGTAAAGTGTAAGTGCTGCAAACTGAGGACTACAATGATTTCAACCTAAAATGGCCGCCCTTAACATCTGAATCAGCCAATAGAAAGCTGGCAACATTATACAGTTACAGCAGCATGTGACACCGTACATTTATGAATCAAGAAGACATTACAATTATATTAGTATTTAAATATTGTAATTTAAATTTGCTTCTCGAAATATTTAACACAATTATTTTAGATGATTTTGCACCATTTTGATGGTTAATGAAACAGACAAATTTTATGCTATTTAAAAAATTAAGATGATGAATCACATAATTTAATTTCACTCACAGGCTGTTTATAGACTAAGGTTTGCAAACACTTAGATAAAAAATACTTTGATGATCAAGCCTGAACAAGATGATCAAGTTAAGTTGGATTTCTCCACTTAAACGCAATTGTAATTGCCATCTTTGTCACTTTCACCTTTGGCTTGCTCACTGCTAACATTGCTAACATTATGTTTTGGGTCAGGGTTGTATACTCTGTTAATATCAATTTACATGTAATTGTCTAACTGCAAGCGTGTAGATACTTCACATTTTTTTGGGTTAAAAATGCTATTGTAGTTTTTTTTAAATGTTATGGTATTTTATGTACCTATCATGTACTGTAAAACGCAAAAGCAGCTTGACTTAAAAAACTTACTTCAATTGGTAACACCTAATATTTAAACATTTTTAACTTTAATTATTTCACTTAAACTGAGAAAATTTAAGTTAATGTGAATATCAATTTTATTTGTATAGCACTATTAAATTCAATGAAAGCATGGTCACCCCTGCATTTTAACCTCAACTTAGGAATGTATAATAACAGTGTTGGGGGTAACGCATTACAAGTAACATGCATTACGTAATAATATTACTTTTCTGGAGTAACGAGTAAAGTAACGCATTATTTTTTAAATGTAAACATTTATATTTGAGTTACTTTTCTAAAAAAGTAACGCAAGTTACATTTTAGTTTAATTAAGTCAATAAAAAAAAATTATGCACTGAATTAAACTGAACGTAGTCACATTATGCACTCGCCTGTCTGGGAATAATTTGAGTCAGAAACTGAGATGGCAGGCCAGAGATCGACATTTTTGTGATAAAATATGCAATTTTTTGAATGCAGAACTTTTCAGTCATAAAAAACACCTGCAAGGCATGAAAGAGATCAAGCCTCAGCCAAGAAAAAGTAACGCAAAAGTAACTTAAACGTAACGTAAGCATTACTTTCCATGAACACAATTGGTTACTTTTTTGGGGGAGTAACTTAATATTGAAATGCATTACTTTTAAAAGTAACTTTCCCCAACACTGTATAATAATCTCTGCTTGGACAACCGCAGAGATAAACGGGGCCGGTGTTCGATTAACAAGTAAGAGAGATAGCTGGGGGCCAGACCGTTCAGTGATTCAAACACAAAAAGTTGAATTTTAAAATCCACTCTATAACGTACAGGTAGCCAAGTTGATAAAACATCAAATTTTTGTTATTATATTGTGTAATTTAATATACATTGTATAAAAACCCTATACTCTTTATTTTTCATAATGTTATATAAATTGCTGTCTATTTTCTATATACTACTAAAATGTATTTACTGTAAATTTTCTGCTCTGCAACAATGCAACAAGAAATTTGTCAAAATGGCTATAGAAATACATTTGAATTTAAGCACAACCCCAAATCAGAAAAAGTTGGGACACTATAGAAATTGTGGGTAAAAAAGTAATGGAATAATTTTACACAATAAAATATAAGATAGTGAAACTTATTCAAGTGCTTGCACAGTACCAAGATTTTTTATGGGACTATCAAGAGAGCATACTTAAATGGTATATAAATTTGCATAATATACACTTTAAAAAGTTAAAGTTGGATCAAATTATTGATACTACCTAAAAATTTTATATTTTTTCAACTTACATTTTCTCAGTTTAAGTGAAATAATTAAAGTTAAAAATGTTTAAATATAGGTGTTACTAATTGAAGTAAGTTCTTTTAAGTACAGCCATTTTTGGTTTTACAGATTATGACAGGTAAATAAAATACCATAAAATGTAAATAAAATCTACAATAGCATTATCAACTTCAAAAATTGCTAAGTATATATAAGGTTGCAGTGACATCATTACATGTAAAGTGATATTAATAGAGTATAAAACCCTGACCCAAAACATGATGTTAGCAATGAGCAAGCCAAATGTGAAAGTGACAAAGATGGTGTTTAAGTGGAGAAATCCAACTTAACTTGATCATCTTGTTCAGGCTTGGTCATCAAAGTTGTTTTTATCTAAGTGTTTGCAAACTTTAGTATTTTCTTATCAACAGCTTGTCAGTGAAATCAAAATGATATGATTAATCATCTTCATTTTTTAAATAGCACTACATTTGTCTATTTCATTAACATGTTATAAACTTAATCAAGATCGTGTAAAATAAATGTATGTACTTATTTGTAACATTATTAAACATTTCTTGAAGCAAATTTAAATTAATATATTTAAATACAAATATAATTGTAATGTCTTCATGATTCATGAATGTGTGGTGTCACATGCTGCTGTGAATGTACCGTTGCCGGCTTTCTATTGGCTGATTCAGAGGTGAAGGGCGGCCATTTTAGGTTGAAATCATTGTAGTCCTCAGTTTGCTGCATTTAAGACAGCACTTAAGAATGAGTCTTACACTTTACTGAAAGTTGCTTTCAGCTTCTTTATAAATGTCTCCTATTCTCAGACTGGTCCTTCTCCTTACTAAGAATTTTTTGACACTTAAGTCATAGCTTAAGACTATTCTTAAGAGCATTTCTGAGATGTTTTATGCATACAGGCCCAGATCATAGATTGTTTTGCTTTAATCCAATTTAAGCTTCAACTTTATGTCATCAACGTGTGTTTTTTTTATAAATCTGCAATCATTGGAATTCGGTAATCCTTGAGAAGAAAGCTTACTGATCTGTACAGCCTTAAAAATCACTTATAACATCAATTTTCTATTTGTCCAAATGTCTTATGTCTGTCTATAAATCAGACACTGTGTGCCCTGGGCTCTACAACCCACAATCTAATGGAAATATGTGGTTCATACTTGAATAGCATGCAAACTTTAAATAAAGTCTGAAAAAGAGGATAGATTTCTAACTAGAGAATATTTGCAGTCTCTTTTTAAATTTTTTAACATATCTAGTTTTATGGCTTTAATGCAAATATATTTTCTGCTAAATTATTTATTGCTCCTGAGAACGTCTGGGTTAAGTATGTAACCCTCGTTCCCTGGAGGAAGGGAACGGAGACGTAAAGCTGTGACCGACGAATTGTGAACTCGCTTAGAAACCAATTTACTTCGAGAACCTACCAAAAAAAAAAGGGCGTTCCATAATGGTGGTGCATTCACCCTCTCCTGGAGCAATCCTCTCCATCTCCAGGTCGCCGGTCTCAGGTCCTTTTACCTCCATGTTTGGCGGGCGGTACAGGTTGCTGATGGCCGGTTCCCTTGCACTGCCGAGATGTAGTCCGAGGTGGGGGAACAGACTGAGGAGCCAATGTAGATGCACCAGGGGCAGCTTTTTTCCGTCGGGGCATGATCTGAGCGATTGACTCAGTCTGCTTCTGGGCGGCTGAAAACTGTTGGGTGAAGCTCTCTACCTACTTGCCGAAGAGGCCTGCCTGGAAAACCGGAGCATTCAGGAACTTGTTCTGTAAAAGTCCTTCATGTCGGCCAGGCACAGTCAGAGATGTCATTCTTGGACCACCAGGGTGGACATCACATGTGCGATGACCTTGGTCGCACGAAGCACCAGGTCGGTGGCCACATGGAGTTCCAAGAAGCCAGCTGCGTCGTTCCCTCCCTCATGCAAATCCCTCAAAGCCTTAACCTGATGGACCTCAGCATGCTCGAGGCCCTGGCACAAGAGTCAGAGATCATGACCATCCTTGGGACCCATGTACTTGCCACATCCAGAATGGCCGGATGAAATGACATCTTGAAAAAGACGCACCTCGCGTTGACACGAGAGAATGGCTGCCTTGACAAAGACACAAATTCTACTAGTGCTGCTCTTTTAGAGAAATCACTCTTATAAGGTAAGGTAAGGTAAACTTTTATTGTCCCACGTGGGAAAATTTGTCTTGGGCAATCACCCATGCTGCAGCTGTACAATACTGTGGGTGATTTAGACAAATACAATTCACAAATACACAGAATATTAAATAAGTAAAATTACAACTCTATACTTCCCCTATTTAACAACTTTACCGTCACTGGGATAAAAGAGTTTTTAAATCTATTTAATCTGCAGTGAGGAACTCTGAACCTCCTGCCAGAAGGCAACAATTCATACTCTGTTTTTAAAACATGGGAAAATCACAGACAATTCTCTCAGCGTGTCTTACAGTAGCATGTTCGTAGTCTGCAATGGTGTCAATTATTAGATTTCCAAACCATACTGTGATACAGTATTTGATTAAACTCTCAATTATTGCCTGGTAAAATATTAACAAAAAATTTTTATCAACCCCATGAACTCTCAGACAACGGAAAAAAAATGCAATCTTTGTAGTATCTCACAGAGATTATCTACATGGATATTCCATGTTAGTGAGTCATCAAAAGAGACACCAAGGTATTTATATGATGAGACCTGTGTTACATGTTGATTGTGGATGCTCAGTGGTCTTTGATCACCCACTCCTCAATCAAACACCATAGTTGCTTAGTTGATGAAGCACACAGGGGAGAGGCAACGCACACACTCAAACTCAGGTTTTAAATCAATCAAAAGAAAGACATGGAACCCATGAGTGTCCACTTTGGTGCTGTCTGTCAATCAAGGTCAGCAAACCGGTGTACTCCGAGCAGGAAAGGAAAGCTTCTCAATAGCAGATTACTACTGGCTTTCGAAGCTATAAAAACTGCCTCTTGTTAAGTACTTGCACAGTGTGGCGGTGCCAGCAGATGCAAATACCTGCATGCCAACGTTATTGGCACTTTAGTAGCTTCTCGAAGTAGATTGGTCTCTCTAAGCGAGTTCCCAATTCGACGATCATGACGTGACGTTGTAGTGACAGACTGAAAGGGAACTGCAGCTGCTCGAATAACATGTTATGTCTTCAGTCATATGCGTGTGTTATTTATGTCTGTCTTGTGTATATTTTTGTGTGGATATGCATTTCATGTATTTATTTTATGATCCAGTTTAGTTTTATGAGAAATGTGCTTGCAAACACAAATACTACCATACATGTTATTTCGAATGACACTATGCTGTGTAATTTATGTGCAATGTGCACCACAGAATGGGACCCACGTAACAGATATTCCATTGCACACAGCCTGTGCTACATAAGCAGAATGCATCATCATTTAAGCTCAGATATTTGTTTATTTCAGCTGCTTGGCATGAACTACTGGAAATTTGACAGTACACTCAAATGGACCAAAGACAAAGTTATGTTTGTGTTAAAGCAAGATTGTTCTTTAAAGATTATTGATTAATTCTTAATTTTAAAGCCAAAATGTTATTTTAAAACAAACTATTATGTACCATTGGCTTTATTTATACTGTAAGACACTACTCATATAAGAGGATGGAACTCCTAATATGCAAGTCTGGGTAGTACTTCATTACATGCTATTTATTATTAGACTTCTATCAACCGACTGCAGTACATGTGCATTATGCTTAATGTATTCTGAAGTGTTTCTTAGATGATCATTTATGTTGTAAGTGTTGTACAATAAACAAGCAAGGCTATCTGTTGTGTATTGGTCTTTTTTGGCAAGAGCAGCTGGACTAATTAGCTGTCCAAGCACAGAGAGTAATTGTAAGTTATTTTCTTGATAGGGCCCTGGCATCTAGTGGCAAGCTGGAGGTGCCTTTCCAAAGTCCCAGAAAACGCTGGAAATGCAGGTGTAAGTGTAGAAAAAGTTACAGTATGTCTGTCAAAATTTGGATATATTTTAGAGTAGTCAATGTGCTGCTCAGTTTAATTAAAATATATTATGTGTTATCAATTGAAATATGTTTTTTTTTTTTTTAAGTAGAGCTGCTTTTACGTTTTACAGTTTATGACAGTTAAATAAAATACCATAAAATGTACAAAAGCATTATTAACCTAAAAAATTGTGAAGTATCTAAGATTGCAGTCACACCATTACATGAAAAGTAAACCCTGACCCAAAACATGTTACAGTAGCAATGTTACAAGTGAGCAAGTCAAATGCGACAGTGACAAAGATGACAAAAATTACAATGGTGTTTAAGTGGAGTAAATCATATGCGAGGAATCCAATCACTGATAAGCACGTAGATCTCATAGGGAAGAAACAAAACGTGTATTGTACGATACATGCTGTAGGGTGGATTTTAGCAGTGCCTGGTATTTATCCAAATGTGCACAAGACGCCAGACTGTTGCTGAGTAGGCTACAGTTTCGCGTTTATAGGACAGCTGTGCACTAGGCAACCACTGACTTCTCTGGTTTGTGATCGCGGTTTCTTCAGCAAAAATCGGATTGTTTGGAAAACATGAAGATGTCTCCTCCAGACAGAAGGAACTATATGCTGGATCTGGGGCTGGAGGTCGGCATTAGAGTGCTTCTTTTCGGAGTTTTTGTGTAAGTAGGCTATTTGTGTTTGGAAGATATGCATCAAAATGCCTGCATATTATAATGCTTTATTATATGCACCTACATTTGCCTATATAGTGATATACTTAACTAGAACATTTTTGTTTGTTTAACCAGAGAATGCTGTTCTTCGTTTCTGTAGGCTGATTTGTATTTGCCAAATATTTTCAATACATTATTGTACAGTATGCAAAGAACATGATCGTGTACAAGCTAAATTATGACAAATAATAACAAAATACTGATACATATTTTCCTAACAGTAATACAGATAGGCCTATTGATCATATTTTAACATACTTCTCCTGGTTGGAAGTGTTAATGAAAATATATTTATTTGATATAAATAACATAGGCATATGTGTATGAGCATTTCTATTTTCTTGTATTCTGTTATTCATTATAATCAGTTGTAGACTAGTTACTGTTTCTTGTCAATAATTCTACGCACAGTTATATTACATAATAATATTTTACAATGAGTACAATGTATTTACAAGACGTGATTAACACAAAATCTATTTTTTATGTCAAATTTTAATATACAATATAATTGGATAAGCATGATTAGGGTTCAAATATATTTGACTGGAAAATATTGAATGCATTACATTGTGTACTCATTGTATACATTCATTGTAGATGCATATTAGAATGATGCATTATAAAGGATTTGTAATTCTTTTGTATGTATTATACAAGCTTCAACCATAGGGTTACCATAGCTTCCTGAAATGTGTGGTGTTGAAAAAGGATAAGCAAGGATAAAAGATGAGATGCAAGAGCAACAGAATAAGATTTGATTTTGTATAGCTGTAGAAATCCTGCAATCACGGTGAAAACAGTTGCCATTGTTCTATAAGTTCATTCATAAATTACTGAAGGCAGACATACATGCAACAAAGGACAAGCCTGTAATTCTCATAACTGACTCTTTTTTATTTTGTTAAAGGTTTTGTAAGGTAGGCACCACCCACTGGTCCAATAGCGGTCTCCAGAGGCGTGGCGGAGGATTCTTGCGCGTTTCAGTCTTTCCTTTCACATTGGATAATAAGATATGGATTTATACATTCTTCATTTAGATTATTAAGCTCTTATCTGACTCCAATTAAATAAGACATAATTAATATTTATGTGGATTGTTATTTATTAATAGTATAATTTGAATGGATGTTTGTTTATTTATTCTGATAAAGCTCTGGTATTACACTCGTTCATTCGGTTCTCACAGTCGCACATGATCCTAGTATGGGCCTCATAATTAATATACTGGTCAACGGTCATAAGCGAATCAGTGTTGGTCGCTGCCAGAGGTTGGACTATACGCTTAAGCGGCCGCTTTCTGCGTGCTCAACTTTAAACATACTTTATTTAGTCCCCTTAGAGGTGACACTTAATTATTACAATTATTATTTCTAATCAAGATTAATGAATAGAATAACATTGAAATAAACAGAGGTTGAGGCTGACCCTATTTAGAGTAATCAGAAATGTTACTCTAAACGGAAACACAGCCTCCACGCTTCTAAGTACACTTAAACTAACGCCAATTGCTATTCGTATCTCACAAATCCTCAGCTGATGTATTATTCACTATCTAACTGGGTTTGGGCCGATCCTAGCCTGATTTCAGTCCTTACGGTAACTACGGATACAACGATATTACTTGCAGTGTCAACATTTACCGAGCAACACAGAATAAATCAAACTTAACAATTTATTAACCAGGTAAGAAAATCACAATTCAAAGCCAATTCACAGTTCAAATAAAATGTAACACAAATACAAACCAATAGTATTTACATCAAACAGGAAATATAAAAACCTTTCATACCTGGTAAAGACGACACACAGTAAATTGTGCGGGATATCTGGTTACAGATTCCCAGAAATGTTTTTCAGCTCTCCTTATATACCCAGATAGAATAAACATTATGTAAACATTATTTATCAATGGAAGTTTGCAGTGATTGGTTCTTACAGACCTATGGGAGGCACCTCGTCCTGGATACATTTGTAGTGGGGTGTACGCCCCTTGGGTAGAGTTAAGTTTTCTTAACTCTATTAAACCTTTTTACTATTTGTTTTATTGATGTGAGAATGAGACCTGTGTACCAGTCGCGATAAAACCTTCGTAATGAAATGAAACATGAATATTTTCCACTGTTATTTACATTTGATATGACCTTTCTTACACATAATCATCTGGTGTGCTGTAGACTGTCCTGTGTTGAGGAGGTAACAAGGAAAGGAGGGGTAGAGGGGTCAGACATTTGTCTGCAGGTCCATCATTTGTATGGAGATGTGGTGTTTGAAAATCAAGTGTAACTCTCCAGGGAGTCTCCTGTAATCGAGATAAAGTTCTGGTTCCCGAGAGGGGTGTTTTGGGGGTCTTGGTCCCCTGCCGTGAGTCCTGGAGGAAAGTTGTTGTGTTGCAAAAGTTCTCTTTTGATGTCCTTGCTGCCTCGGGCACCTACAGGGCACACACACTGCACTCTCGGGCATCCATGCTGTGTTCCCAGGAAGGGCTGACCTTTTGGTCAGGATCAATCAAAATTCTTACAGTATTTCTCCGCTTGGCCCCGCGGGAAAATTGTAATAGGGTACCTGCGGGGTCAGACAAAGCAAAGTATTTTTTTTTTTTTTTTTTTTTTTTTTTTTTTTTTTTTTTTTTAGAGTCTTTGGAACACAGGTATCTGCAGTGGGCTGAGGGCAAGGGCAGCGTGTGTGGATTCCTGTGTAGATTGGATGAGATGCCTGAAGTAACAACACTGGAAAATGGTGAAGGTGAAGATCAGGGCACTGCCAATGGCACACCCCCGGAACACCCAGTCCCACCAGGTGTATGTGTACTGTGCCGACCGAGTGGATGAACTGGATAACAGTTGTGCAGTCTTTCGTGCCAGGTTAATCTCAACCTGCGCTTGGTTGAGGTGGTATTCAGTTTGCAGGATCAGTCTTTGTGTTAGCTCCATCGTGTCAACCACAGCTTGGGTACTTTGTTCGTAGAAAGTGTCATCCCACCATGGTGAGGTCTCTGTGTCCAGTGGCACTCTTCCTAAAATGTTGACTTGACCCATCGAAAAGTCCTCTGTCACTTCCAAGCAAAACGAGTGATTAGCAGAGCAGGCCAGTCCTCCGTAGGTAAAAGAGTTCATCTCACTGACCACGCACCACTGTGAATGTGACACCTGGATAACATCATAGTAACCATGCAGTGACTGAACATTTATAAGTTTGGTGTCATTGGGGGAGAAAGGTTGCAAGGTGTTACATGTACAGATAACATAATTGTGTGTTTCATGGCAACATGTGCGACTGGTAAACAAGGTCTCATTACCCTTTTGTGTCATGTATCCAGTGAGGTGATCCCATTTAATTACCTGATCCTTCACTACCACGCCCATAGAGCGTATGGTAGTGGAATTTGGAAAAACCTGATCTGGGTGTATCAAAGGAAAACTGACGAAAAACCCAATGCATCCATTACATTCATTTCCTGTAAACATCATTATGGTGGATAGTAGTTTAGAATACCTTACATTTTTCATTTTTTCTGATTCATACCACCTATGTAGATCTAAGATCTCTATGAGGTCATTTAAAACATGTCTAGGTGTCTTGTACAGACGAAGATCTAGGATTTCTTGTCTAGCAGCAGTGAATAGATCTTGTGCATATGTCCTACAAGCTAAGTCACGTTCGATGGTACGGGTCTGATTGAATAATGTGTGGCTGATCGCAAGAAGCGCCTGCGCTTCGGATCAAACCGCTTTTATGATATTTTCATTGCTATTTGTGATATGCTGAAAACCAGTGGCTACCTGGTTTGCCAACCATGTTGAGTATTGTGATTGTTTGGTTATTTTGTAGTTGTTGGCAATGGAATTAATGGAGCCGAAGAGACCCGCTATGTTTCCGAGCAGGTCTCGTTTCGAGCGTGCAGGTGAGATTTGCACGGCAAGTCTGTTTTTGTAATCAGAAATTAAATCATCGATTCGTGACTGTAGCCATGCATATGTCTTGTCATTTTTATCACAGTGATTAACATAAGCAGATAAAATGTAACACAAATACAAACCAATAGTATTTACATCAAACAGGAAATATAAAAACCTTTCATACCTGGTAAAGACGACACACAGTAAATTGTGCGGGATATCTGGTTACAGATTCCCAGAAATGTTTTTCAGCTCTCCTTATATACCCAGATAGAATAAACATTATGTAAACATTATTTATCAATGGAAGTTTGCAGTGATTGGTTCTTACAGACCTATGGGAGGCACCTCGTCCTGGATACATTTGTAGTGGGGTGTACGCCCCTTGGGTAGAGTTAAGTTTTCTTAACTCTATTAAACCTTTTTACTATTTGTTTTATTGATGTGAGAATGAGACCTGTGTACCAGTCGCGATAAAACCTTCGTAATGAAATGAAACATGAATATTTTCCACTGTTATTTACATTTGATATGACCTTTCTTACACATAATCATCTGGTGTGCTGTAGACTGTCCTGTGTTGAGGAGGTAACAAGGAAAGGAGGGGTAGAGGGGTCAGACATTTGTCTGCAGGTCCATCATTTGTATGGAGATGTGGTGTTTGAAAATCAAGTGTAACTCTCCAGGGAGTCTCCTGTAATCGAGATAAAGTTCTGGTTCCCGAGAGGGGTGTTTTGGGGGTCTTGGTCCCCTGCCGTGAGTCCTGGAGGAAAGTTGTTGTGTTGCAAAAGTTCTCTTTTGATGTCCTTGCTGCCTCGGGCACCTACAGGGCACACACACTGCACTCTCGGGCATCCATGCTGTGTTCCCAGGAAGGGCTGACCTTTTGGTCAGGATCAATCAAAATTCTTACAGTTTCATTGTAAAACTAAATGTGATATAGCAAGAGCTGATGTCTTAATGAGATCACATACTGTGATGATTTGGAGGCAATAATGAAATGAGATGGCTAAGGGTGGGGGCTTCCATTAAGATATAAAGAGTGATACCTGAAATCCCTTATTTTTTGGATGGGAGTGTCAGCTCCGTTTCACCCAGATGTATTTTCAATCTCTGGAAAACTAAACTGCTCCCAGAAAGGTTTTCAGCTCAGCTCTGGTTTGTTTAAAAGGGCTCTTCTTTTAAAATGTTTAGAGATATATGTGCAGTGCCTGCTTGTCTGACAGACCTATTTGTAGCAATTTTGAGAGAAAGATTTGTGCGTGCATTCGTGCGTGTTTGTGTTGTGCGCCCTAGCTGTCACTTTTGAGAAAATCAAATTCGAACGGATTTCGAATATCATGAAATGTATCCGAAAATATTCAAATATCTAGGCACCAACCAAACCCCCCCCCCCCCCCCCCCCCCGCGCATCAAAAACCCACCGTAATGGAGATTCAGGCTATATCCACACGAAGCCGGTGCATTCCCTATCCGATCATTTTTTTTCCTTGCTCTAAAAAAATAATCCGTAAACACGAAACCACTGAAACCGACTGAAAGCGGTGTAGTATATATGCCGGACCAGTATGGGGCGCTGTAATTCTGCCACAGATATACACTATACACGGAGAAGAAGACTTTGAGCATGCGCATAGCCAACGTATGGTGTTGTCCATTATCGCTTGTTGGTCACCACAATTGCATAGACGCAATAGATTTTGCTGTAATAAAGCTAGTAGGCTTTAGTAGCTTCTGTAGCACGAACACAATCACGTAATCCGCCGTTATTGTTGTTGCTGTTACGTGGGACGCTTCCGACACGTGATGTGATGACGTTTTCGCTTCACAAAATATACGGATTGGCTGTACAGACGAAACCGCAAAGGTGTCGGTTTCAGATTTATCCACTTTAGGACCAGGTTTCAAAAAATAGCGGTTTCACTCTCTGAAATCGCCGGATCCGTGTGGATGAAACGCCAATACGATAACAAATTTATGCGTATACAGTGATTCGCGTCTCCGTGTGGACAGCCCCTCAATCACAAAATTATTAACAGTGACAGTCATAAACTGGGCTGTCTGGATTACCTTTTTACTTAATGTTTGAAACAGCAGGTTATCAACTTATGAATAAAAAAACTTGTATATGAAAAAACGATTCAGAACAGTTACAAACAATAACGTGTCAACAGCAGCAGGAGTATAGGAGCCCAAACGGAATTCGCGCCCGCAGATTTCGGCAGAAAACTCCGCGGAATTCTGCGGATGTAATGCCCGTCATTGACAAGCACATATCCCAAGCGTGTTTGTGAGAAGTAATCTCATTGACAACAAGTACACATACATAGCCTATGCGGCGCATTTGTGAGCAGTCAGTGACAAGTACATTAACCCTGCGCGTGCTGTTGCTCGGCCGTTTTCAATGACGCGTCATCAGAGCGGCAGTCGCCATATTGGAGTCACTCATCACAACAGAGCACAGGCACTGATGTATATCCCGAACGTCGTCAAGGAAAATGGTTAATTATTGCAGTGTTTGAGGTTGTACCATTAGGACAGTTTGAGAAAAACATTCGACTTCCAAATGTATTAAAAACCAGGGCCCGTATGTATAAAGCCGCTCAGAGTAAAATTTTAGTCTTAAGTGTGTCAAAATTCTAAGAATGACGTCATATTCCTAGACTTAAGAATAAGTTTGATTTATAAAGCCTTCTAAGCAGGGGCGTAGCCAGTAATGGGCCAGGGCGGCACTGGCCCGCCCACATAACTCCCTGGCCCGCCCAGGCAAGTTTAACCAAAATACATTTTTAGTTTATTTTTATTATTCAAATGTATTTAAGAAAATATATTAATATAAACCGGATTTATTGTTGACTGGTGTGTGTTTAATTTGCTTTCTAAATAAAATGGAATTGTTGAAGTAAGTTAGGAAGCCTCCAAAACGTAATTGGTTGCTTGGTTGCTAGGAGTTCTGACAGATAGACTCTGTGGGGGGGCGGCTGGCGGGCTCTAGCAGTTTGCCAGCTAACTTTGCTAACTGCTTTTTTAGCTAATATAAACATTGCCACATTTATGGCTAAAGTTTCTTTAATGTGTTATTAAAAAAAAGCAAGAGTTGATGAAGAAGATACTCCACTGCCTCCATCTACCGAGTCTTACCAGCCCAGTTCTTCAGACTCATTAACCCACAAGAAGGCTAGTCAGGCGCTGGTGGTGCCGGCTGCCGCTTGCTCCCTGGCGGCAGTTCCAGTGCTCTCTCCCGGTCAGTCTGACACAGGTTACCCGCCGATCTAACTGCAATTGATGAACCACCTTCGCAACCCAATTTGCATCCATGAGTTACTACCCGCCTCAACAACCTTTTGTTTTTTTGATTGTGAAAGGCCCAAAACAATCAACACCTGTCGAATAAAAAGCTGGGCGGTAAAGACGGAGTCGAGCTGGTGGTAGATCAGCCATTATTGGCACTTCAGGCTTTCCACGCCATTTTTTGCATTCATGACACTGGTGCTGATGCAGCCGTACTGCTTCTCGCCCTCTAATGATCCAGTATTTACGGCGTAACTCAGCAAATACTCTTTCTGAGCCAGGATGGTGAAGTTTCCCATCATAATGTTGGATCAGTAGTTGACTGAGCGGGTGTTTGGGATCAAGAACGATTGGATGGGCAGTATCTGGCCTAAGCAGCTCACTTCTTCGCAAACGGCCACCAACTCTTATGAGCCCAGTAGACTGATCAATCTCTGGTGCGATTGAGACTAATCTGCTGATGGAAGGCAAAGATTTGCCACGTATTAATGCATCGAGCTCAACTGGAAAACTCATAGCTTGGGCTTGTTTCAAGAGTGAGATCTCAGCATCTACATAGTCTTGGGCGGATAGATCCCTTATCTGATTGGCTTGTTTTAACTGTTCCTGTGCTTCATGTTCCACAAGTTGATCAAAACTGCAGTATGATGAGAATTTTTTCCTTACATCTGAGAAATCTACTATGGTCAGGCTGCAGAAGGTTACCTTCTTCTCTTCGTCTGTTTCCTCTGGGACCAATTCCTCTGGGTCCTTAGACCAGGTACTTGGGTCCTGCCACAAAAATTGTGGTCCCTGTTTCCAGTGACTCGACACTGATAGCTGATGAAGTGTCTTACCATGAGTAATATCATCTGCAGGGTTGTTTTCAGACTTCACATAATGCCATGCTTGAGCAGCTGTCAACTCCTGGATTTCTGCAATCCTTGTGCCTACAAACACTTTATATCTGCAAGAATCTGATTGGATCCAAGCTAAAACTGTCTTCGAGTCACTCCACAATGTCACCTGTCCAATTTCCAGGGTGAGTTCCTTTTCCAGAAGTCTTGCCAATTGAGCTCCACTTAATGCTGCACAGAGTTCTAGCCTTGGAACAGATAACTGCCGCTTTGGAGCCACCCTTGATCTCGCTGTGATAAATGCAACCTCGACTTGGCCTTGAGGACTCTCTGTTCTAAGGTATGCCACGGACCCATAGGCATGATTTGAGGCATCACAGAATATGTGAATGTCCCTTTTGCACATTTTAGAATCCAGTTCCATGCTAGTGTAGCATCGAGGTATAGCGATCTTGTTCAGGTACGGCAATTCTGCTTCCCATTCACGCCAGGCTTGTAGGAGATCACTTGGTAGCAATGGGTCATCCCACTCACGTTTCTTATCCCAGAGTCGTTGTATCAGTACTTTGGCTCTAGTTGTGAAGGGGATGATAAAGCCTAGTGGGTCGTACTGACTAGCTAAGACCTGATAAATATACCTCATCGTAGGAACTTGTGGTTCCTTCAGACGAGCTTTGTAACCAAGTGTGTCTGCCTGGCAAAGCCAATGTAGACCCAAGGTGGATTCAGAGGCGTCGTTCCATTGCTTTTCAGTAAGCCAAAGCTCATTTGTCTCAGATCTGGCGTCTACAGGTAGGTGTGCAATGACAGAAGGAATGTTGCTAGCCCATTGTCTTAACTCGAACCCACCAGATGCTAAGAGAGCTTAAAGCTTGTTCACCAGTGCAGTCGGTTTGTCAGTAGAAGTTACACTCTGCAGGAAATTGTCCACATAGAAGTGTTTCTCCACAGCCACACGTGTATCTTCTTCTGGATCAGTGTTGTCATGAACATGATTTTGGACAGCAAATGTTGCGCAGCATGGGCTGCATGTAGTCCCAAAAGGCAAAAACTGCCACTCATAGACACTGACTGGTGTATCACGCTGCATATTTCCGGCTCGAAGGACCAATGATAAAGAGGTTTAAGGACTGTATTGACTGGTTCTGACTAAATTGGGATCATCACGGGGCATCGGTAAGAATGCACAAAGTCCAAAGGTCCAATCACTATTTTAATGTTAGTGTGGTTTCTATAATAAACAAAAATATAAATAATCAGTTTACAACAATAATGATAAATGTTTAAATCAAAGAATAAACACGTGATGATACATGGCTATAAATGTAAACAATTTACTATCAATGTACACGTGATTACCATCTTATAACCATATCTCAATCGAGTGTAATCTCACAAACCACATAAATGTATAGCTCAATAACATCTGTAAAGTGTAAATACTTAAGTAAACATATGGAAAATAGATCGTTATTACACTTATGCAGCGTGCATCGGAACACACGTGCATATATAATGCACACAGTCATACCGCTAGCATTAGCGTCACGGAAATCCAAATACACTTGACATCAGAACGTTTCAACACATAATACAACAGTATCAATATAATCGAGAGTAAATACGGTAACATATATGTGGAAATGAAACTTACTTTTAAATGTACGCACACTTTCCTATGGCTTGAATACACGCGAGCCCTCTACAGCTTTCAAGCGAAACATAACAAGTTGCGTCAACTCTGGGGCGGGACTAAGTAACGACTGTCAATCAATTACAACACACCAATAAGAATGAACTTACAGAGCCTTTTCAACAGACGTATTTTAAGACCGATTGCGTCACAGCAGCGCGACTTGAGGCTGGTAAAGGCCGTCCCAATTCAAAGGATGCTTAGAATGAAGCCTCAAAATGCGTCCTCATTTCTCCGCGCTTTTAAGGATATAACAAATGGACCCTTAACAGCCGAGGATATCCCAAGAGTCATTGCGCGTCTGCATATAATGGCTTGATCATCTTAAATAAACAATTAAAACCTTTATTAAATAAAAGTGTATTTATCAGAAAAAAAAATTTCTTGTCACTGTTTTAGTATTATAAGTTATGTTTTGTGTTAATATTATTCTTTTTATGTTGCAAATATTTCTAAGGTTGATTAATTTGATAGTTTAATCTACATCAACGTGTCATCATTTCTAAAATAAATTAATATTTTTCTGATTTCATATTTATTTTAATAAGTCAGAAACGTCTCGCTGTGTCCTGTTGACAGGCGCGGTGGGCGCGTGCAGCAGGTAACGCCAATTATGGGTCCTCCGAAGGTTAGACCGTCTCATTTCAGTTCTCTTCGCGAACTTCTGAGGCTTCCACCTTGAAAGACCAAGTGCTCACCTTTTAAGGTCGAATGCTCATAAGGTTGCAGCCCTTGAATTGGGACACAGCTTAGGTCTCAGCTCCTAAATTATTTAAGAGAGCTGGTGAGGTCTCTTAACCTAGTTAAGAGTAACAAGAGGGCAGCAGAGAGGCGGAGATCATGCACTTTACAACGAAGAACAAAGAACCCAGGGGGTCCGTGACGGAACTTCCGGGGGTCCGCCGAATGATGTTTAACAACAAGCTATTTTTTGCTTAAAACGTAAAATATATGTACAAAACATTACATGTCCCCTTTAAGTTGTGCACGTGCGTGGCCGCATAGGTTTGAAGGCCCGCGTTCAGTTTAGCCAGCGGACCAAAATAAAATATCTATAGATTATAAATGTCCACTCAGGAAGCAGCAGTAGCAACAGAAAAGTCATCATAAAACAGGTACATCTTATGTGTGTCTTTCTTTCAGAATGTCATTTTAGAATCAGCGCGACATGTTGTCTCATCTGTAATGCCTGGCTCACACTTCAGGATCACAGGAATCACAGGGGTGTGTGTAGAAGGACCTGGCAAACCGTGACACATTCCTTTATATACTCTTCTCCTGAGGTGACGTGAAGTGCTTGCTCTGGCAAGATAATCTTAATAATATCCTGTAGTGTGTGATGCACTAGGATTTTTAAATCCTGTAGTGTGAGCATGTTTAAGATTTGAGAGAAGAATATTTAACTGAGTGTCACCTCTGCAACCTGGAGAGGGGGAAGGGTATGACGTGCATTTAAAAAGACAGTACCAAAACGACTTGCTCTCAGATGCACATCAGAAAAGGGGTAGAAAGTGGGCCTGTGGGGCTATAATAATGAGGAATTCAGACCCAAGCATTGCAGTTTCGCTTTATAAAGACCACAAATAGATGATTTATATGTAAAAAGAACAGATTTAAAAGCATGATATGTCTGCTTTAACAACTTTGCACATTGTTTACATTGATTGACAGCTACATGATACACTGCAATACAGGAAATGTTTGATTTTGGATCTGTGTGGCTCTTTAACAAAACGTTGATATAAAATACAACCAACAGAACATAGAACTGAATCAAAAAGTTAAACAAACATCTTGAAGATGTTAATATGTGAGATAAGGAAAACAGTTAACTTACAAACTAAAACAGGAAGTGTTTCTAGACCACTGTTGTTTGCATCTTGCAAAATGGTCTATAAAAAGCTGCTTTCAGATGACTCTTTTCAGATGCCCATCCACTGATTGTTAAAAAATTCTGTTTTTAACAATGTTTTAATGCATGTGTTTCTGTAAGCGCGTATAAATGGTTTAAAAACACGGCACATATGGGATCACGTGCACGTGCCCGAGTACTCGCGTCTACTCCCGCATAAACAATTGCTTTGCATGTAAACAATATATGGAGTCATATTACATCACACACTTTAAAGATCCTGCAGTGCTGTGCAACCTTACTGAAAGTTGCCATGAAGCATTCGACAGTGAGTTACTGTGTCTTAACTGCACGGATTGTAGAGAGTTATTCGCCAGTATGCGAGTACACGCATCCTCGTTTGTAAACAATGTTAAAATTTCTCAATCCGAAGCGTGCAGTCTGCTGAGGTTGCTTATTTAGGCTGAACTGCACAAGCCATAAGCATGTAACATGATAGCAAATATAAATGAGGATAAATGACTTACTTCAGGAATATTATCCTCCTCTAGTGCGTCTTCCATTTTTCTTCTGGTAACTTTAAAGATGACCGATTCTTTGCTCTTCCTCATTGTCCAGACATAACTGAAGATCTTCCTCATGTGTGTGTATAATGTTTATCATCCAAACACAAAGTCTTTAAATCTGATAAAACTTTATGCTTTGTCACTGTTTGAACTGTTCGTCTATTCATTCATTAACATGTAAACAGCGGGTACCACCTGTGGACGTGACCGCATTAGAGATAATGAGCTCAGCCAGAAAAAAACAGTACTCTCTTTACTTCACTACAGATTATATAAACAGGCAATATTTATTTTAGATGATAATTAGTTTGTTTAAAAGTAGACATTTCAGGCTTTTATGTTTGTGTGACGAGTATTTGTCACACGGTGACGATTCCCGGGGGCGGAACAAAAAAAAAACGCAGAAGATTGGTTCCGACCGGAAGGTTTCCCACCCGGAGGTCAAAACTGGAACACCGGACTTCCGGGTAAACACCGCGAAGGAAAATCAGGCAAACGAGACCCAGGTGTAACAAATAAATGCAGCGATCGGTGATTGGAGGAAGAGACGGATAGAAGGAGGATAAAGAGGACCTGAAAACGGAGGTTAGGGGCAGTGGGTTTTCGGGGAAAGCAGTTGACGTTGGGAGCAGTTGACGTTGCTAAGGGCGGATTAAACGTCCACTCTTTAGACGGCGCCGTTGATCCGGGGATTGCTCCGCGAACGGAAAGAAGACGGCTGAAGGAGCCGACAAGGAGGAGGAGGACGTTTATTTAAAGAGTCCCACAGAGAAGTTCAGTTTGTAGTGTTGTTGCGGAGTGTGACGGTACGGTTTGGCTGTGTATTGTGGCGGTGCAGTTTGGCTGTTTGGTGGACTGTGCATTAGTAACATTTGTATTGGAGTAACAAGCAAGTGTCTGGGACATCAAGACGGATTAATCTTTGGCTGGGCTGAGTATGATTTAAACCCCTGTTGCATGTAAGATGTCTGACTCGCTTGATATGTAGAAGTGTATGTGGAGTTCTCTTACTACAGTTACCGAACTACATGATACACGAAGGAGAAATCGAACTGTGGGGGAGCTAAGAAGACGCAGAGAGGAAGTATTATTCAACACTTGTGAGTACCAAAAGCGTAAAAGGGTTACTTGTATATGAAGTATACCAGCTGATTCATGTGTGAGTTTTAGCAACAGACGTAGCGGCCCCATCACGGAACGGAGCGGTGGGAGAGCTGGGAACGCAACACCATTGGGATTTTGGCATCAGCAAACCCTTTCAACCTCTGGCTTATTCGTTGCAGTGCCCCGCGGATTCTTCAAACCGACCCCACGAAAGATCCATTGGCCTGACCTTATTTATTCACCAAGTGTGTCGTGGGTGAGTCTGGATTTACAGAGTGAGTGTGTTCACGTGATTGTATTGCAGTGAAGTGCTGTGTACTTGTTGTCAGAAGCTACCATTGTTTGGAGCCGGCCATATTAGAACGGAGAAGACGCTGTGTGGCGAGCGAAGAGTCAGCCTATCATAAGCTGTCCATTAACCCGGAGTGTGGAGGCTGGTGAGACACTACGAAGTCTCTGGCCCGAGCAACGTGTATTACGGTGGAAAAAGGGTACAGGAAGGAAAGTTCGCACGTGAGTACAATTCAGAGTGTTGGTCTGCCTGCGAGTGAAGCTATTACATTGCTGAAGCTTAGTCTGCTATTCACTGCCTGTCATGGAGTCTCTTCAAAGGTGCGCCCCTGTTCCGAGTCCAGCAGATCCCACGTATGGGAAGGAGAGGGCAGTGTTCGGCTCGGCAGTGACGGCATTCATGTTCTCTGACTAAAGCCCGGGCAAGAAGGATTGCTGACCTACTACTCACCGTGCCCATCCGCCCGTTCACCACTTGTAAGTAAGAAAAGCACAGCTAACAGAGAAAGTGTGATTTGTGTTACAGCCCCGAGCCCTCTAAAGGAGGAAAACGACGAATCAGTTACCTGAGAAGTACCTACCGTATCCACTGCTACCAGCCATCTGCAACCCCGAGCCCTCTAAAGGAGGAAAACGACGAGTCAGCTACCTGAGAAGTACCTACCGTATCCACTGCTACCAGCCACCTGCAAGTAAGAAAAGCACAGTTAATGGAGGAAGTGTGAGTTGTGTTCCAGCCCCGAGCCCTCTAAAGGAGGAGAACGACGAGACAGTTACCTGAGAAGTACCTACCGCATCCACTGCTATCAGCCACCTGCAAGTAAGAAAAGCACAGTCAATGGAGGAAGTGTGAGTTGTGTTACAGCCCCGAGCCCTCTAAAGGAGGAAAGCAGGCTGACGTCATCAGAGAGAGACGCTGAGAGAGAGACGAAGAGAGGAGTCGCAAGCCCGAAGCTCCGTTGAGCTTATCAGCTAAATCCTATTTTTTCACTATCTTATTCCTATCTATATAATATAACTTATTAGTTTATCTTAGGAATACTTTACCTTGACGATTACTGAATTGTATTACTAAGCGAAACGATTTTATCACTAGTAACACCCAGTGTTAGCATATAGCCCGCTAGCATTTCTTACCGTCTGTTTACTTAAACCTGCCTTCGTTGGCGATCTAATGGCGGATTCATCCGAGGTATGCTTTTCTGATCTGTCCACACCAGATCGGGAAGCTGTGAAGGAGGTGCTGCCCGGCCTTCGCAGAGTCAGCATGCCTCACATCACCCTGACCTCAGACGCTCGTAGGCGGCCGAGGCGTACTGCGAGCCAGCACCCGTCTCGATGCAGCTTCACGGACCGCGTTCAGGCGAACGGAGACGCCATCGCCCAGCATGAAAACGGTAAGACTCCGCTTGTCATTGTAACCTGCACTACTTGCCACATGTACAGTTTAGCTTCTTCCGTCAGCATAGAGGGGTTTACATGTGCTAAGTGTATTGAAGTAGTAAGGCTGACGGAGAAGGTTGCTGAACTAGAAGCGCGCATCCGAACGCTAGTTGAGGACAGTAAGACCGCTAATGTTAATGTTACAAACACTGTTTCGGGTGCGCCTAGTGTTAAGCGTAATACACATGGCTCGGTTCCGACTTCAGAGTCAAGGCGGCTGACTAACTGGGTGACTGTCAGGCGGCATAGTCACATTCGGCACCCAAATCACGCTCCTGTTTTAATATCAAACAGATTTTCTCCACTCAGCAATACACCGGCTGAGACGTCTGTTAAAAGTGCCCTGGTTATTGGAGATTCTATACTCAGGAACGTTGACATTGAGGCACCAGCCACCATAGTCGATTATATACCGGGAGCCAGAGCGTCTGACATTAGATCCAAATTAAAAGTGCTGGCTAATGCTAAACGTAAGTTTTCTAAGATTGTTATTCACGCCGGCACGAATGACACCAGACTCCGCCAGTCGGAGATCACCAAAGATACTATTAAAGAGGTGTGTGAAATTTAATGTAATTTGCTCTGGTCCCCTCCCCGCCTACCGGGGGGATGAAACTTACAGTAGATTAGTGTCTCTTCATGGCTGGATGTCAAAGTGGTGCCCTCAGCATAACGTAGGGTTTATAGACAATTGGAAGCATTTCCGGGGAAGACCTGACCTGCTAAAGAGAGATGGCCTCCATCCGTCTCCGGAAGGTAGTGCTATACTCTCTAGAAATCTGACCAATAGTCTTACTTTTGATATTGTCTGACTATCCAGGGCCCAGGTCAGGAAACAGACAGATCGGCTTACCCATCAGTCTGTTAGCTGCCTTGACATGTCAAGATCACATATATCCCAGCACATAGAGCCTTTTTTACCAGAGTACCAACACATCTCGACTGTGTCTGTTCCTCAAACAAATAAATACAGAGCACCGTTTACCTCGTCTCGTACAAATCTTATTAACATAAAATTAGAACACAATACATTAAAAGATGAAACTCAAATGTTAAAATTCGGCCTTCTTAACATTAGATCGCTTACCAATAAAGAACCTATTATCAGTTAAATAATTACTGACCAAAACTTAGATGCACTCTGTTCAACAGAGACCTGGCTTAAAGCAGACGATTACATCAGTTTAAACGAATACACCCCACAAGACTATTATTATAAACACGTTCCTCGTCTAAAAGGGAGAGGGGGTGGTGTAGCTACAATATACAACAAAATGTTCAAAGTAAACCATAAATCAGAACTAAAATTTAATTCATTTGAAATAATACTGTTAAACATGGAAATAACTGATCGTAACAACAAACAGCTTTCGTTCATTTTAGCTACCATATATAGGCCTCCGGGCCACCACACAGATTTTCTTAAAGAAATAGCAGACTTCCTATCTGAGCTTACAGTCACTGTAGACAAAGCTCTTATCGTTGGTGATTTTAACATCCATGTGGATAACTCAAAAGATGCATTAGGACGTGCGTTTATGGATGTTCTAAATTCTCTCTGTATTAAACAAAACGTGTCTGGACCCACGCATACTCGTAAGCACACATTAGACTTAATTCTGTCACTCGGACTCAATATTAATGACATCGAAATATCACCCCAGAGCGATGCCGTTTCAGACCATTGCCTTGTGTCATACACAATACTTCTAGATAGGACCGTTCAGTCTACAACATGCTACCGATTAGCCAGAACAATAATTTCCACCACTAAAGATAGCTTTATTAGCACTCTTGCAGACCTGTCTCAAATGAAACATGTAGCAGATAACCGTGAAGATCTGGATATTATAATAGGAAACCTGAACAACGTTTGCTCTAGCACGATGGATGCCGTTGCTCCCATGCGAAAAAAGAGAATCAAAGAAAAAACGCCAGCTCCATGGTATGACCATTATACTGCAGCCCTTAAAAAAGTAGCTAGAAAAATGGAAAGAAACTACCGAAACACAAAGTTAGAGGTATGGCGTTCAGCATGGAAAGAGAGTGTTCAACACTACAGACAGGCTATTAAAACCGCCAGATCTACCTATATCAGTACGCTTATTAAAGAAAATCATAACAACCCTCGTTTCCTCTTTAGCACAGTTGCGAAACTGACTAGAAACAAAGAACAGACAGAAACCAATAGTAAATTCCAACACAACAGTAACGACTTCATGAACTTCTTTACTAACAAAATTATTTCTATTAGGGAAAACATAGAAACTACGCAAGCAGCCACCACTCTACCCAATAGTACATTGACCACTAGATTATCATACGAACATCTTGAGTCATTTAAACCTACTACAATAGAAGAGCTCTCTAAATTAGTAACGTCATCTAAATCATCGTCCTGTATATTAGACCCCATTCCCACAAAATTACTAAAAGGGGTATTTCATGTAGTGTCCGACACGGTACTAAATATATTTAACTCATCGCTAGAATTAGGATACGTTCCAACAGCTTTCAAACTAGCAGTTATTAGACCGCTCATTAAAAAACCAAACCTTGACCAGGGAGATCTTAAAGAGCAACTTGTAAGTTATACCACCCATTCACTCAAAGTACAGAAAAATACTGTAGGAAATAGATTAAAAAAAAAATATTTTTCAAAATGCACTAATTAGGCTTCTGGGGTCATTTTTGTAAGAAAATTTTAGACCCGCCTCTAAAAACCGCCAAACCGAAAGTGACATCACGAGAGGCGCACGATGGATCCCAATGACAGTTCTTCGGACGCTGAGGAACGAGTAAATGTTTATTCATACTCGTATGGCGAACTACAGCCATACAATTATGAGTTTGCTATGCAGCCAAGAGTGCAGGGACTGGTCAGGATTAAACAGAACGATCAGAGGAGACAAATTGAAGTGTTATGTGAGGAGAAGAGGACAGATGTCTGGGTGAGATCAGTGATCTGGCGAGATGTAATACTGTGCTCAGATCACAAGATTGTACAGATTATTATCATATATCATGCAATAGCAAAGATAGTATTGATACTTTACGTCTTTTTAATGCTTATAAATTATGTTAATAACTTATATGACTAAATGTAAATGTTAATATCCATCCACACTTACGTTACGTGATACAGATGTTGCTCATCACCGCAGGAGAGGTGAGCTGTCTGAACCCATATGTGCTACAGGCCAGGCCAGTAGAAATGAGTATGTTTATGGCAGAGATTATTTATTAGTAATTTATTTAATATGCATGTATAAATGAACAGTAAACTAAAGATTTGAATGTTAAAACAATCTTAATAAATTTGTTTTAAAACAATCTTAATGAATTTGTTTTAATTACAAGTTGCCTATAGGTCATGACTAAGTCACAATTTTTGCTGGCACTAGTCAATATTCAAATTAACAATATTAATAGTTTTCCCATCTCCAGACAATACCACTAAATACAGCATAGGCAAGTTATCCGCTGGGTGTCTAAGGAACTCTGTGCAGGCGCCCTTACCTGCATGTGTCAGCCATTCGAGGACAGGTTCCAGAGGAAGGAGGACTTTATAAATGGTTTGAATACCCCCATTTTGTGACAATCAATAAACAATAATCACAAATTGTCTTACCGTATAAAAACTGGTTTATGAAGTTTAGATCAGATATATACAAAGTAGATCTGCATTTGTAATTCGATTTAGTTTTATTTATGTAGCACCGAAAGGAAGATATACAATCTGACCCATTTAAAAACATTTAAAAAAAAATTCAGTATCTTTCCATCATATGTGCGGGTATTATAATAATGTGTTAAATTGTGAATGCTGTGATTAATAGATCCCAACAGCTTCATCCTTGTTGATCCTCTGGATGGCTCTGGAGAGGGGAGCAGGTGTAGTGGAAGACAGGACAGTGCTGCATTCTCGTAGAGCCTGTGGTGACCTGGAGTATTCCAGAACAGAATATTTAAATAGATTAAATTTATTTGTCCCTGTTAACAGTGTACACCAAAGTAATACAGTTCTGATAAAAAAATTATAGTCAAAGTGGTTTTGATGGTTTTGGTGATGAGTCAGTTTTATATTATTTTTTGAAAACGATATACAATGCTATTGTTCAAACATTTACAATCTTTTAACAAAAAACAACCGCTTACTGCAAATCTCTCATTCTGCCACGCCTTCACGATGGTAGAAATTGTGTACTTGGTGGAAGAAGGTGCTGACAAGATGCTCTGAAGCCCAAACAGCTTTAACATCTTGATGATCTGGGTCAGTGTCGGCCGGTGACTTTTTTTCGAGGGCACACGTTGCGAAGCTGGTCACATGCATTGAGCTCGTCATGTTGCTTGTCATTTCAAAATATGTGTTCAGCGCGTCATGTAAACTTATGTGCATCACACGTGATGTCAAAATCTGCTGCACACGCATGTAAAGGGTTTATGATAAAAGATACGCTCACGTTTGCCTGATACTCACTTAATCTCCTGTGTAATCACAGTTTAGTGTCTTGCGAGTATTTTGTGAACATGAGTGCTTCTTTTATCATAAACCTTTTCAACGCGTGTGCAGCAGGCACGTATTGTGACAAGAGGCATGATGCACATGGTTCACACACGTCACAACAAACACATATTTGGAATTCACGCCCCTCAGAAGAGAATTAAGTCACTGGTCACAAAAAATGCTGATACATGCATGCTGCACAGACCTAAGAGATGTATATAAAAAGCAGAAAATTACTATACCATAGCATATAAAACAAAAAATACAGGTTATGGTACAACAGACATCAGCTGGCTTTAGCAAACAATGAACTTGCCAACAGCCCTGAATAAAAAGAAAAAACATTATTTTTGAATAAGTCTTACTTGTGTGAACAGGATGAGATTCTTGCAGTGGTTTCTCATCAGATGAGTCTTTTTTGTTTTTCCTCCTCCATAACACATCACCAGGTTCATCCATGACAACAGAGGATGATTAATCATACTAAGCATCTTAATCTGTAGCTGGACAACTAGAATTAAAACAGATTCACCTTTATATAATTGTATAACAGCATGTCACTTCTTGGTTACATACATGAACACACCACATGACAAAAAACGAATTACGAACTAGCTATGCAAACAAAGTAAATAAGATGTAACTCGATTTGATGGTTATACTATTTGCAAACTAAGGTTATCAGTTAGTTGATTTCCTTATTTATAAGAAACTTGAATGAAATCATTATGTTAAATGATTTGGTAGTTAGCAAATGTTAAAAAAACAAGACTTACTGTGCATAGTTCACGTTATCTTCGAGCTGCATCTCAGACGGACCGTGATCGATTCATGTTTTCTCGCGGTGGCAAAAACACAGGCCTCACGTGGTTCTTGCTTCGGCATCCAATGTTTAACTCCATCATATTGCCGGGATGATAATCCTCCGATCAAATGTGAACGCTATACACCACCGCGTTTTTCTGAAGCACATGCTGAAGTGAAGTCGCGTCTCTCGTCTCTTTCCTCGTGCTGCGCTAAACACACCCAGACACGGAAGATAGCGCGGTCTTTATTCTTCAAAAGAAACCTGTAGACTCATTGTCCTGACAGGCTGGAGTTTGTAAAACCTCCACTAACACAATTATTAACCATGACGATGCTAAATTGAAACTACGAAGAATCACATCAATTTGCGACTGCTTTTGCTTAATACAACCGCAGCACTGAGCCAATAGAGCCTGTCAGAAGAACGCCTCTGACTACGTAATATGACGCGTTGTTAAAAAAAACAGGGAATTTGAGAGCGGTCTTTGAAAATTTCACCTTTTTTACTAAATTTATGCGCTTAGAGTATTGTAAATGTTTTTTTGCTTTCGCATTTAATTTTCATATGGTACTTTCATACAAGGTTATATATTTATCTCACAGAAAATGGAACCTGAAAGTTGCACTTTAATAACTTTAGACCAATCTCAAATCTACCTTTTCTTTCTAAAATATTAGAAAAAGTAGTGGCAAGCCAGCTACGCACATTCATAGCGAATAATAATACATATGAAAAGTTCCAATCAGGATTCAGGCCCCACTATAAGCACAGAGACAGCGCTGCTTAGAGTTACAAATGACCTCCTATTAACATCCGATCGTGGTGAAATCTCAGTCCTTATATTACTAGACCTTAGTGCAGCCTTTGACACAATAGATCACAGAATCCTACTCAATAGACTAGAAAACTATGTTGGCATCAGTGGTCAGGCGTTAGCCTGGTTTAGATCGTATCTAACCAATCGATATCACTTTGTTTATGTAAATGAGGAAGAATCCTATCACTCCCCCGTTAAATACGGTGTACCTCAGGGATCAGTTCTAGGCCCTATCCTATTCTCGTTATATATGTTACCTCTAGGAGACATTATCTGGAAACATAACATAAGTTTTCACTGCTATGCGGATGATACCCAGCTTTACATCTCGTCACATCCTAGCGAATCCCACCAGTTTGCTAAGCTAACAGACTGCATTAGTGATATTAGGGACTGGATGGCACATAACTTTCTTATGCTAAACTCCAATAAGACAGAGATACTTATTATTGAACCAAATCGCTCCAAACATAATATGTCAGATTACAAGTTGCCCATAGATGGCTGCACGGTGGTGCCATCTTCCACGGTTAAGAATTTAGGCGTAATGTTTGACAGCAATCTATCTTTCAATAGTCATATCTCCAACATCTGCCGCACAGCATTCTTCCATCTTAGAAATAGCTCAAAAATACGCCATATGCTGTCTGCATCAGATGCAGAAAAGCTTATCCATGCTTTTATGACCTCTAGAATAGACTATTGTAACTCGTTACTCGGGGGATGCCATGCAAATCAGGTAAACAAGCTACAGCTGGTTCAAAACGCCGCCGCAAGAGTGCTTACTCGCCCTAAAAAGTATGACCACATTAGTCCAATTCTGGCATCTTTACACTGGCTACCAGTTAAATATCGCATACAATTTAAAATATTACTAATCACCTACAAAGCCTTAAATGGCCTAGCGCCCTCGTATATTAAAGAACTACTATCAGAATACAATCCACCACGTAAACTGCGATCACAAAATTCGGGTTACTTAATTATCCCTAGAATATCAAAAGTGTCTAAAGGTGGTAGATCCTTTTCCTACTTAGCCCCTAAGCTCTGGAATGATTTACCAAATAATGTTCGAGTATCAGACACAGTCGAACAATTTAAATCTAAACTTAAGACATTCTTCTTTAACAAAGCATTCACATAGAATGTCCAGTAAATGTACTTTTCCCGCAGTAGTTATTTTGTCTAAAACAAAGCACTCACATAGCTCATTTGGGTAATTTACTCTTGCCGCAATAGTTAGCCTGTGTGGAACTGAGCTGAATTAAACCACTATAATGTATGACACTTGCATTACATGCGAACGGCCCCTACGCTAATGGAATTCTGTTTTTGTCTCCCTGTCTCGTCCTCGACCCTGAGGACAATGAGACAAACAGACCCAGTTCCTGTTGCTGTGAAGGTCATCGCACCACTGATCTACTGGCTGTCCTTCAACGTGACGCCCAACCGATGCGCGACCAACGGCCACCGGCTGAACCAGTTTAATCCGCTTACACGCTTCCTATCCCTACCGTGTCTATATATTATAAATATTAATATTAATTTCTCCCTAGGGTTTTTTGTCTTTCTAGGATTTTTTGCCATTGGGTTTTCTCCTAGGGGGTTTTTTAGTCCCAGGGAGAGTCAGCCAACTTTGGCTTAACTTAGCACTTTACTGTATACGTTACATTATTAATATGCTCGCTTACACGGTTTTTTATCCTTAGCCGCTATATTCTACTTCTTATACTATCTATTGATTTTCAATGTTCTCCTCTACATCTACTCATGTAAAGCTGCTTTGCAACAATTAACAATTGTGAAAAGCGCTATATAAATAAAATTGAATTGAAAATTGAATTGAAAACGACGAGTCAGTTACCTGAGAAGTACCTACCGTATCCACTGCTACCAGCCACCTACAAGTAAGGAAATCACAGTTAACGGTGCAGTGTGATTTGTGTTGCAGCCCTGAGCCCTTTAACAGAGGAGAACGACGAGCAAGTTACCTGAGGAGTACCTACCGTGTCCACTGCTACCAGCCACCTGTAGGAGAGGGAGAGAGAAGAGATCACAACCATAGTCCATAGTCCAGTGTGCTTTTGTGTCCACAGCCTCGAACCCTCCAAGCGAGGAGATCACGAGCCCACCACCTGTAGGAGAGAGAGAGGATTAAACCGCAGTTAACCGTCAGATACCTATTCTGCATCACCGCCTGGTGAGGTTCTGCCTCCAGGACACGAAGGGCGCCACGGATAGAGAAGACCCCCCTGAAGATCTCGTCCCCTCTACGCTCTATCAACCTGCTTGGAGGCCAGAAGAGGCCATTTATTTTAAGTTCCCCTTTCCCCTCCCCAACTCATTTTAAGTAATTTAAATAAAGTTTGTTTTAATTATACGCTTAGCTTGTGTGTCTGGTCATTGGGGTGGCTTTGGGAACCTCCTCGAGGTGGAAACTAGGAAGGGGCGTGACCCTTTAGCTATCTCGGGTCTGCTCCGACCTGTGACATATTCACAGTTTCAATAGATTTTTGTAACGTGTTTTGAGAGACAGCTGGTGAAAACAGAAATGTCTGAATGCGCACCCTGTTTATGTGCGTGATTTAAGTTTCTTAAATAGACTAATTAAATTATATTAATAATAAATGTATTTAGCAAACAGTTTTTATGTACCACAATACTGTATGTGCTGTCTTGAAAACGTTGCGTCAACTGTTTGACGGAAGACAAAGAAAACACTCGCGTCTGGAGATACTGACACACATACGCAAGTAAATAAGGATTTAGATGTCATGTGTGGTGCAATCGGAAGGAACAACAAGGAATGGAGAGACTGGATTGTGGATTGCATATCCATTGACTGCAGGAGGCACGAGTCATGCATATGGATGTTTCTGCTCGTTCACTTCAATGGCGCGGGGGTGTGGCGATCTGATCTCATTACAGATAATGAGGTAACTGGAGAAATATGGTACTTCTCCTCCTTTTCATACAGTTTACACCGAATGACAATATCTGTTTTCAATCTCACTTACATCATTTAAAAGGAGACATTCCAAGCATTATGTAGACATTTGTCTTTTGTTTCTACGACAAGTATTTGTTAAGTTACAGTTTATTTTTCTGACGCGTTTCTGAAAGGAGAGAGAACAAAACGCGCATCATGTTTATTTTCTTAATTTTGCGAAAAGCACAACATTCTGTTTTTATTGGGAGTGGACAGAAAAAAACTAGACACTTTAACGTTTTAAATGATGTATAAATCATATCTGTATGTCAAAAATCAGCAGAGTAATTTAAGTCTCTTTGCGGAGTGATTGAAAAATAAAGAGTTTGCGGCGCCCGCGCCGCCGTCGACCCCAGAGTGTTAACATATTTGTCTCTATACAGCTCTTTTCATGCAGTGTCCGCTCTGTAAAATATTATTGCAAATTTATTTTATGTTTTACTTTGATAAATAATCTAAATTTTAAGGCCTAAAATTCGCTTAAGCATTGTGTTTTAGGTCTTAAATCATTTTAATTAGGTTATAATTTTCTACGTCCATGTAGCGCTAACTTACCTGTAATGTTTATTCAAAAATGCTCTTTTTTGAATCCGTGGCCTTGTAAGGTTAATTAGGGGTGTGGGAAATCGAGTCTCATGTGTATTGCAATTTAGTCTTCTAGTGTTTTGCATCGATTTACAAATTTCAAAAAAAAAATTTTTGTTAATTTAATAATAACGTGAATAATTGTAATGATAGCTATCATGACTCTCTCTCTGCTGGCCTTCAGAGGTTACATCTATACATCTGCCTCTGCAACCAAGGTCACTACAAAGTCCTGGAATGCCATCTCTGGCTGTGTCTTGCGAACATAAGGGAGGTCGATAAGAATCGTCTCCTGAATGCTCTGATTTCCCAGACTGGCCTTTTTGTTGACGCGGTCAAGAGCTCCGCCCAACAGTTCTCGGCCGCCCAAGAGTGGACTGAGGCCATCATGCCATGTCGGAAGCCAGGTGCCCCTTCCAGCTCGTGTGTCGGCTTGAAGCCCCATATTGGCAGGGGTTTTTATGTGTATTTTTCCATGGGGTTAACACTACCAGCCAACATTTTCACTTAGCTCACTATTTGTCTCTATCTCTCTATTATGTGATATTACTTAGAGACTTCACGTGTGTCAACCTATCGATTGTTCATATCTTATATGCCACCCAGTATAAACTTCCTTAGGGGGTGGCTTCTGCAGCGTTCCTATTTCCGCCAAGGTGGGTTCGCTTTCCAGTTTGCTATTTCACTATCATGGGTTAAGGAACAGGTAGTGACCAGCCTTCTGTAGTAAGCTAAGGTCCCACCTCTTCTCATCTAGAGATGGAAGGTTTACCCAGACACTGGTAGGCAGCTTCAGTGGCACTTTGGTAGGGATTCCCAATTCGACTGAAAAGGAATGTCTCGGTTACGTGTTTAAAGACGTCATGTCCCGTCCTCACAGTTTGCTGTACCATTGCTGATGTCAGCCGGGCACTCTTCCGGCACTTGTAAATTATGTTTTGGCGTTACGTAATTTAGGTACATTTATCTGACTCCAAAGATAAAGATCTCATTTATATTATAATACAAACGGATTAATTATTACTTTTTGACACCTACAGAATTTGGATGGATGTTTGTTTATTCTGATTAAGCTCTGGTATTACACTATTTCATGCGGTTCTCATAGTCGCACATGATCCTAGTATGGGCTTTATAATTAATATACTGGTCAGCGGTCATAAGCGAATCAGTATTATACATATACAGCATCATGGGGTTAATTAATCCAAGTACAGAAAAGACCCCCTGAACCATTTACAACATTTCCTTAAATATCCAGAGAGACAAAGCATATAGGAATTTGGTATTGATTGGTTGTTGTAAAACTCAGGCTGTCCTTAGTTTGCATACAGTGGGTGACTGGTTTATGCCTAAGATGGGAGGTGTCTATCAACATTGAATGAAGTTTTACTTACACTTTAACATTGAATTATGTTGTTAACATATTACATCTATTTTGTTTTGTAGATCTACAAATTGAACTGGTTACTGAATCTTCTTCACAGCGGTGAAACTAGGATGTCTTAACTTTTTGTACATACAATGGCTTTAGAAAGCACCTAAACACTGTGCATAGATTCTCTGCCTGTCAACAAGTGGATATATGCCAGAATTTCACTCCTCAAAGAGAGAATGAAGAGAAAGTTTTAAGTTGTGGGGCCTTCTGTAAAGCCACTGACACTGACCTGCAGGTTCCTTCTACTTCTTCATAATGTGTTCCTGAACATCAGCTGTCATCCATGTGTGGTTCAATTGTTGCACATTTGCAAGCTTCAAGTCTCACTGAAAGCACTGTTCAAACAATAATCTATAGACAATGTGCTTTTTACTGCATGTGATGTGTTATATTTTGACGAGCACATTAATGCATACAGCATCGAGGAGAATTGTGACATTCTTTTATAACTACACCCTACAATATTGAAATTTAACTTACAGGGGCGTAAACAAATGAAATGTTTTTATAGAGCATGTAAATGTTGAAGAGCCTGATGGCCTGAGGGAAGAACTTTTTCATGACTACGAGTGAATCAAAAAAATCTAACAGGTTTCTGTGAAATGTATGTGGTCTCATCCTCTCTGTCTTCTCTTTAGGTTTACTGAGTTTCTGGAGCCCTTTGAGAGAGTGATTCAACCTGAGGAATTATGGCTCTACAAGAACCCCCTGGTGGAATCTGACCACATCCCAAAAAGAGTCATGTTTGTAAGTGCACAGTCATCTATATTATTATCATATACATATATATTAGGTTTTAATCCCCATAAAATTTTTAAAAAATTACTTTAAAAATGACCTATTATATAAAATATCCTCTATAGAATCAACTATGTCTGGCTCTCTCCCAAGGTTTTTTTCCCTCTTAGAACTTTTCGCCCACAGGGTTTTTCTCCTTAGCGCAATATCACCAGCATACGCTAGTGGTAAACAAATACCAGTAGCAGGTCGTAGCAGCAAACACAGCTGTGCGTTGATCATGCTGAATTTCTGACACTGTCAGAAAACTATCGTAGGCTTTTCTCACTGTACGACATAGGATCACCGATAAAGAGCCACAATCACAGAAATTGTGACGATTGCTTCACGATTGCAATCTTTCGTCTGGGACAGGCAAAAATCGTGCAATGTATTCCGGGCTTTACCTAGGTTACATTTTTACTACCCTCGAAAGTATGGTTAATCTTAACCGCTGTATTCTGCTGTTTATGTTTTAAGATTTTTCTGTTTTTTCTTGCATCTATTAAAGATATAGCAGAAGATTTTCCAGATTTTTTGTTTTTTTTAGAACCGCCCTTCCACTTTAAAAAAAATGCACATGCGAAACACTCTACATGCTCCAGAGAGGGAACGCCTATTAAACACGTGCACGAGAGAGAACGTTGGACGTTGGAAGCCCAACCTGTGCTTTTAGCACAAGCCAGCGTGTGAAATATTCTCCCAAAAACACTTTGTCTTGTTTTTTTTCTTCAGAGGCCTTTCTCTTCTTGTCATGCAATTCATAGACACTTTCTTTCTTTCGACCCTAAGACATTTTGAAAAAACAGGGTGAGAATGCGAGCTTCAATGAATGGTTGAAACCATAGCCCACCACACATATGCACCTGATAGTGCGCATGTGCAGAAAGCGAACCTAGGGACGAGCACGTCCGATAGCCTTACGTCAACATATCATCAGAATGATTGACAACTGGGATGACCAATAGTTTAGATGATCCACCTGGAAAAAGAAAATCTTCCGCTATACCTTTAATGTAAAGCTATTTTGAAACAATTAAACAATTGTGAAAAGTGCTATATAAATAAAATTGAATTGAATTGAACTCATAGTTGTTTCCCAACTTGAGAAGTCTTGTTACTTTTGACTCAAAGAGAGTATTACATAACATATTCTGCAAATAATGCAGGTAGAGAACTTTTTATGTCTACATAAAATGTAAGCTGAAATGAAACATTTACTGAATAAAATGAAGAAGCTATTGCCTGTGGCTGGAGAGTGAGCTTTTATCATAATTATATGTTGCAGTGTTTAGTAAGCTACAAAGGGATGTTGTGTCATTTTGTTTTTTCAGGCAATTTCATTTCTCACCCCACTGGCTGTAATATTTGTGGTGAAAATTATACAGAGGACAGACAAAACAGAAATTAAAGAAGCTTGTTTAGGTGAGTACCCCAGTACAATCCCAAATAATTATTTTTGGATATTTATTAGGGCCCGAGCACCAAGCAGCAGGCCAGAATGTAAGGTGCAAAGCTTTTCCATCTCAAACCTATTAGCTCCACACAACAAGAAGTTGGTTATTTTGGATTGTTTCAAAAGTGCATGCGGTGAACTTTTATTTACATTTTAAAGTACATTGGTAACACTTTAATTGAAGGGGTGTTCATAATACTGACATGACACCTTCATAATCATGACATATGTCATGAAAATGAAGGAGATTTTATGCACATTTATGAAAACGGTCATTCGCTCAATTATGTAATTTTTAATGCAAAGATGGCATTGTTTGTGATGTCTTTGTTATGACAACTTGACATAAACCAATACATCATAACTCGGTCTCATCTGTTCTTATGCATCTGATTGGACAACATTATGATCTAGCCCAGGGGTTCTCAAAGTTTACATTCAAAGGTCCAAATCTGAATTCTCATAATTTTCATAGGTCCGGAAAAACTAACCAGGTGCAAAATACAGAGCAACCTAATGAGAGAAATGGCACAGTTTGTTTTCCATCAGATGCATAAACCATGCCAAAAAAGTGTGGTTTGGTAGGCAGAGACACTGACCAAAATTAGGGGTGCACCTATAAATTGGCTGATGATGCTTGCTATGCTTCTCAATGAATTACGGTGAAATGCCGCTACATCCAAAAGCCAGGGGGCGCTCTCGTGCAGAAACTCAATATGCGCTGCAGACGAAGAACCAGACACACGCAGCTCCAGGAAATGTCTTAAGGATATATTTATATTGCTGTTCTTCAAACCTTTTCAGGTATTTTCATAATAATAAAGAATATGTATAAAGATTATGTTTGATGAGTGTTGCTTTTTCAAATGCATGTTATAAACGACTCAAACCAACAGTGATTTCAGATCGATAAGGACTTACTGATCAAAAGCCGTAGTATATGAAGTAGCTGTGCATAATATCTGGGTGTGATGGCTACAGCGTGACACAGGAAATTTTTTAATAACTGGTTTTATTTTCGGACCAGGAATACTCTTAAATGTAAAAAGAAAAGAAAACTAAACGAATGGTTTACAAGTTTAATTTGCATTTGTAAAGTAGCAAATGCACAAATTTAATCAATCACATAGAAATTAATGCACTTGTACTATGAAGTGGACGCGGGTCCGATCAAGTTCCCGTCGGGTCCGGATCCGGACCGGAGTCCGGACTTTGAGAACCCCTGATCTAGCCTGAGTATGAACATGTAGCATGTAGTCATTATGTGTTAATACCAGAGGTGGAAAGTAATGAATTACATTTACTCGTGTTACTGTAATTGAGTAGTTTTTTTTGTGTACTTTTACTTTTTTGAGTAGTTTTTAAAATCTGTACTTTTACTTAAGTATGTTTTGTTTAAAGTATTGTACAAAACAATTTAAAAATAGCAAGGTGATAAAGACGCGCCATTGATTGATGGGCGGGGGAACGCGCAAAAAGAACCATGTAGACGGACGAGACAGGCGCGCACTGATGCAGACCCTCAATTCAATTCTTATGAAAGAAACCCATAGCCATATTTAAGCGACCACTGACGTGAAGCAATTGTTTCAATCCTATGAAAGTTAGGATTCATGCTCTTGAATACAGAATTGCCGATTGGGTTTTTCCCGCTCATTTGCAAAACGCTTTTTTATACCATGCGCATTATCCTCCGCAGTCTAGCAGCTTTGCGTCAAGTCAAACACAACTTAAGAACGTCCTCGAGAATGCGCAGGTCATTAAACATTGCAGAGAGAGAGAAAGAGAGAGAGAGAGATGGGGGGAGGGAGTGAAAGAAGAATAAGGGCACACTCACATTATCCAAATCGAACCATGCCCCAGCGCGATTGTCACCCCTCCCTACTCCCCCAGGTGCCAGCACTCACACTGTACTTTTTATCGATCCGAGTCCGGGCGCGCTTTCATCATTAAGATGCGATTGTTTTGAAAAAAGCAGGAAGTAAAGTTCTCTCTTAACACTGGAACCCACCGCAATGATAAGTCGTTTGGGGAGCGATTACAGACAGCCCTCTCACATGTCATCATATTGCTTAGTTGATCTGTCACGTGCGCAGCTCGGACATTCGCATAACCCCGCTGCATGCATCAAAAAGTTTTTACGGAGGCAGATGAAGGTGAGTGGTCGCGCAGATGAAGGTGAGTGGTCGCGCAACTGACGTCTTCACCTTTTGAAAAGCGCTCAGGCGCGATTGCGCTCACACCACAGCCTTCCGCGCCTGAGCCCAAGTGAACCGCGCTCCGGCCCACCTCTGCAACCCGGCCGCGGCGCGATTAACCAATCCGGTCTCACTAGTCAAACAAACCAGGCTTTGGGGGTCAAACGCACCTGAGCACGGTTTGGTTTGGATAGTGTGAGTGCGCCCTAAGGTCTTTAGACATCAGGCACCCAGGTCAGCGGAGCTAGTAGACAATAAACGTGTAATGAATAAAAGTATATAGCCATGGCACTTCATCTCATTATATGCTCATTTAAACTATAGTTTAATAAAATAATGCATGTTACCTGCATACAACCTTACAGTGATTGTGTTTACTAGCTGCTGACCTCATATTTTTTTGCTTCAAAAGTGCATAACTCGCCTGTAAAAATTCTTAAACAATTCCATAAATGTTTCTTAGTTTAAAAAAAGGTTTTTATTTTATTAACTTTTTGTTATTGCACTTTAATTGTAAAGATGTTCCTACAATTAAAAACAACTAGTTTGAGATTTTATTCCCTTGTAGATACATTAGAATCCTCCACCTTTCTGCGCTGTAAAAAAAGTAACTTTTACTCTGGGTAAAGTTAAAATGACTTACTTTTTACTTTTACTTGAGTAGATTTTTAGACCAGTAACTTTACTTTTACTTAAGTACAATATTTTATTACTCTTTCCACCTCTGGTTAATACTAATTGTTAATAAACAGACTCATCAAAAGATTAAATTGAACTTTGTGTATATGCACAATACATAAAAAACTGACAACTAATAGAGCTTGTTCTTCCTCATAGAGAGGGTTCTGAAATTTTCTGACATTAAGGTTTTTGCAGCAACACTGCATGGCTTAACCCACCATTGTACTGTTTTCATTTTATTCTAGGTGAATCTGTCTTCTCCAAATGCAATTAAATATATTTTTATCAATTTTAATTATTATTATTAATATTATTATTATTATTAATTGTCATGCACGGTGAAACACAAGTTAGATCCAAATAAGATTGTAATGTCTGGCTGGTGTGCCATGACTTGTGGATCTAATTCAAGGTTGCAATATGATATCATAACTAAGGCCCTGTTTACATTAGAGCATTTGCGTTTTAAAACGGCATTTTAAAATGAAAACGATCCACGTTTATATTGGCATTTTAAAAAGAATCTTCATCCACACTACACATGACCATAAACGCATGAAACATGACCAATCACGTAACTGGGCATGTGCATAAATGTGTAAAATACCTTATTACTCTAATAATAGCTTAGCTTTGTGCATTTATGCAGCCTAGAGGTGTGCGATATTGACAAAAATTCATACCTGGATCCTTTGCCGTCAACTACAATAGATACTATTTTTGAACCTATAAAAATGTGTTTGGGAAAGTCTTCAGCTCCACCCTACAACATATTAATATGATTAATAGGTTAATGTTGATGTTATAAACTGTAAGGGGGTGAATTTTATGTCCCCATCCATCCGTTGGCCCAATGGCGGAACCAACGGCATGGCGAAGGATTGATAGCGCGTTCGGTCTTTTCCGGCGCTTTGCAGATGACGTTTTGGCGTTACGTAATTTAGGTATATTTATCTGACTCCAAAGACAAAGATTTAGTTTATATTATATTACAAATCGGATTGATTATTACTTTTAAAACGTCTCGGTTACGTATGTAACCCTCGTTCCCTGAAGGAAGGGAACGGAGACGTCACGTCGTGACCGACGAATTGGGAACTCGCTTAGAGAGACCAATCTGCTTCGTACTCTACTAAAACGCCAATGAACTTGGCATTGAGATATTTGCATAATGCTGGCGCCGCCCCGCCAGGTGCGTATATAAGCCACAGGTGCAAATATGGAAATTAGCTTCATTTCGCTGAGAAAGCCGGAAAGTGTGACCGGCCGATAAACAGCAGGGAGCAGCCCTGTGGCGACGGGACGTGACGTCTCCGTTCCCTTGCTTCAGGGAACGAGGGTTACATATGTAACCGAGACGTTCCCTTTCAGTCGGTCACTACGACGTCACGTCGTGACCGACGAATTGGGAATCCCTACCAAAACGCCACTGAGGGCTGACATCTTCCAGTGTCTGCGTAAAGCCCTCCGGTTCCACTTAAGGATAAGGAGAATTAGGTTTTAAGGCAGAAGGCCGGGCACTAGATGTTCCTTTAACCCCACAGTAGTGCCAGCGACTGGGAAGCGCCCTATCTGAGCGGTATAGGGACGCTGCGGAAGCCACCGCCCCGTTAAGGGCTATTGGTGGGCGAAAGTCAACCGTAGTTGAGGTATAAATGACAGCCGTGGCTGTATAAGCAAAGCAGTGCTCTGCTGAGGGAAACGTGGGCTAGTAGGATTAACCCCACGGAAAAATACTCACAAAGGGACCCGGTGGGACGCAATGTGGATGCCCGAGCCAAACACAGGTTCGCGAGGATGCAGCTAGTGAGAGGCTGGCAGCGGATGCTCCGCAACATCAGGCTGCCAAGGCAGCGGAGGAAGGCAAAACAATTTATTAGGCGTTTTTGCCTCGAAGGCCTTCCATACTGAGCTCAGTTTGGAGCAGCAGTCGGAGGCTGCAAGCCGACCTGCGAGCCTGTTCTCTGTGCTTCCCCTAACGAGGAAAGAACACGAGAGGAGACAGGCTCGACACGAACACTGTAAAATCTAATGAACGTATTAGGTGTCGCCCAACCAGCAGCTCTGCAGATGTCTGTTAGCGAGGAACCACGAGCGAATGCCCAAAATGAGGCAACACTTCTAGTAGAGTGAGCTCTCAAATTAAATGGACAAGGAATGCCCTGCAGATTATAAGCAAGGGCGATAGTATCAACTATCCAATGAGACATCCTCTGCTTAGTGACAGCTTTCCCTCCGCTGACCACCATAACAAACAAAGAGCTGATCTGAGGTCCTAAGGCTTTGTGTGTGATCCACGTAGATGCGTAACGCTACGGGGCATAATAATAAAGCCATGGTTGGGTCTGCCCTCCTCCGGGGGGCAGCGCTTGCAAGCTCACCACCTTATCTCTGAAGGGAGTGGTGGGAACTTTGGGCACGTAGCCTGGTCTGAGTCTCAGTGAGACAGCAGGACCAAACTGAAGGCACGAATCATCAACAGAGAATGCATGTAAATTCCTTACTCTCTTCACGGAGACCAATGCTAGCAGGGTCAGAGTTTTCATTGACAAAAACTTCAGACTCGCAGACTGCAAAGGCTCGAACGCGGAACCTGTAGTAGGGCTTCAGCACCATGGACAGGTCTCAGGAGGAATAGAGGGAGGGCGCGAGGGGTTTAGCCTGCGAGCGCCTCTTAAAATCTAATAACCAAATCATGCTGCCAACTGATCTGCCGTTAATAAGCGAGTGATGAGCAGAAATAGCGGCGATATCAACTTTAATGGTGGAGGGTGACAGCCTACCATCTAACCTATGTTGAAGATATATAAAAGCACAATGTTAAGCATTCTCTGGGGTCCTCGCGTTGCGAAGAGCACCAGGTGACGAAAAGGGTCTCATTTAAGCGCGTAAGCCCGTCTTGTGGACGGTGCTCGTACCTCGTCGATGGTGTTAGATACCGCTTGCGATAAATCACCTAAACCTTGCGCGCACTCAACGACCATACATGGAGATCCCACAGGTCGGGGTGCGGGTGCCATAATGTGCCCCTTCCCAAAGAAAGAAAGTCCTTCCTAGGGGAATTCGCCAGGGAGGGGCTGTCGCGAGGAGCATTAACTCTGAAAACCAATTCCTGGTCGTCCAGTATGGGGCGACTAACGAAAGGCTCTCCTCGTCCTGCCTGACTTTGCACAGTGTCTGTGCGATTAAGCTCACTGGAGTGAATGCGTATTTTCGCGTCCCCCGCGGCCAGCTGTGTGCCAACGCATCCACGCCGAGGCTGCCCTCGGTTAGTGAATAAAAACCGGCGACAGTGGGTATCGTCCGGCGACGCAAACAGATATATCTGCGCACGACCGAACTTCTTCCAAATTAGCTGGACCGTCTGGGGGTGGAGTCGCCATTCACCGGGGCGCGCAGCTCGGGAAAGCGTGTCTGCCGCTGTATTGAGCGAACCCGGGATGTAAATGGCACGAAGGGACCTCAGATGCTTCTGACTCCAAAGGAGGAGATGACGAGCGAGATGCGACAGGTGACGAGAGCGCAAAAACCGCCTTAACGGTAAATAACGCAACAGTCGCAATGTTGTCGGTGTCGGCTAATACATCCTTCCCTCGCATCTCCATAGCGGAGCGTACAAGTCCCAGATATACAGCGCACCGCTCGCGGCAGTTGGGGTGCTATGCACACCCCTGAGACTGCAAGCCCGTCATACGTGGCTGCTCATCCCGTGCTGGGGGCATTGTATGTGCTACAGAATGCCAGGAGACCCGACTCAGGGGCATATCTTGCTATCAGAAATGCTGGGTCTGCCACGGGGTAAAATTGAAATGACACGCAGGTGTAATGGTTACACAGTGTATGCCGTTGCGCCACGCTCTCCTCGAGACTCGATCGTAAAACCAATGCTGAAGCGGTCTCATATGAAGCAGCTCGAGCAGTGTCACAGCCGCAGCATGCTGTCATATGTCCAGGAGCTTCTGAAATTGTTTCAGAGGGACAGCGTACTTCCCTCGAATTAAACCGAGGCAAGTCAGAACTGACTGGTTGCGCGCTCTTGTAAAACACGCCAATAAATCGATCGAGTCTATTTCCATACTGAGAAAAGGATCCTCTGCACGGGGCAAAGTTGCTCTTTTCCCAGCTGACCTGATGACTAAAACGAGCGAGATGCTGAAGCATTAAATCTCTGTGTTCGCGCACGTCTGCCGAGAACGAGCCATTATAGTTGACGTAAATATAAGCAGAATGCGAACAACGCTCTCTCTCTCTGAGATTTTAATGCCATGACTAGCACTTTCATGGAGACACGGGGAGAGAGAGACAGCTCGAATGGTGTACTTAGTATTAGTATGTCCACTCCATGAACACAGAGCGAAAAACGGTCTAAGGCGAGGGGAGATGGACACATGAAGTACATGTCTACAGGTCTATGCTGCAAACCGATCTGAATATTGAAATACGAGCCTCGGCGTATCATCCTAAAGGATCACATTTGTAGAGCCGGTGCGTAAATAAATCGGTCGTAACCCACCGCGTATTTTGGGTACTCTGAGTTAAAGGCTGGAAAAACCCTATCATCATTCTCGGTAAGAGGGACCGGCTCGAAACGTCCTTCGCCAGCAGGACATCGACTTTTGCACGCAGTACATGTGCATCGGACGCTTTCACTATAGTGAAACGAATGCCCGAGAATTTGGGGGAGTGCCGGTAATTGTATTACGTAACCGAGGCGGATAGTGCGTAAAACCTAACTAGACGGGCTGGGAACTGAAGCGAAGCATCCCGGGACCGTACGAGGAGAATTAACGACACTACCGAAGTACCCGCGGTGGGGCAGCGAAGCAAGACAGGTGATACTGCCGGTGCGTCTGCTGTGACAGCATAAACATCTACAGTATGTGTGTGTGAGACACTGACCTGAGCCCGCTGAGGGTGACGGTCGTCTGGTCTCCTCTGCGGAGAGCGCAGACTCCGATGAGGGTGCTGGTGGTCCGGTCTCCTCAGTGGAGAGCTCGGACTCCTCAGGACACCCGCTGGCGATAGAGGAGAGGTAGGGTGAGCAGGTGTACGCTCACGGCTCTCTCGATCCTCCGGAGACCTGGAGAGGAAAGAGGAATGCACTCTTATGTGTGGTTAAGTGGGTACCGGCTGGACAGCCGGTGGAACATATGCAAACCAAGGATTTTCCACCCGACCCTCTACCGGGGGAAGGAGCGAATCACTGTCTCCTGAAGAGTGATCCTCTGCCACTCCGGGTCGCCCGTCTCTGGCCACTTAAACTCCCGATTTTCACGGGAAGCGGGCGGGGCTACCTAGGAGATCGCCTAGGAGATCACCTCAGTCTGCGCAGCGGAGCTGTACGACTCCCCGGGCTCGCCGAAGAGGCCGGTCTGTGAGACAGGAGCATTCATGAAGTTGTTCCGTCATATATTCCAAAACATGGTAAATGTCATTAATACTCTTTAGTAATATGCTGAAACTTTGCATTGGTTGTCGATTGAGTCTTAATTGCCAAAGATGGTCGGTTTGCAATTTTTGGCCTTTTCCCCTGGCCTTAAAATAGTATACAGAACCGCTTGCCACTGTACGTTAGTATTAACGACGGCAGTGGGGCCTCTGGCCTTAGTCAAACGAGCTCTGTTTCTAAAATCATCAACTATATGTAATACACTTAACCAGCAATAGTTAGCCTGCCCGGAACCGAGCTGACTAAAATCCACATTACTGTGTAACACTTGCTTTTTATGTGAACGGCCCCTACGCTAATAAGATTTTGTTTCTCTCTCCCTGTCTCGTCCTCGATCACGAGGACAATAAGACAAACAGATCCAGTTCCGGTAAATGTGAAAGTCGGCACACCACTGATCTACTGGCTGTTCTTCAACGTGATGTCCAGCTGATGCCTGACCAAAGACCACCGGCAGAACCCGCTTAATCTCCGCTTAATCTCCTTCCGTTTCAATGTGTATATATATATATCTCCCAAGGGTTTTTTCCTCCTAGGACTTTTTTTTTACTTCCCCGGAAAAAATTCCGGGGTTTTTTTTTTTTTTTTTTTTTTTTTTTTTCTCCTAGGGGGTTTTTCAACCCGGGGAGGCAGCCTTTTTGGGCTTAACTTCTATACGTTACATTAGTAATACGTTTGCTTATAATGTTGATTTATAGCCGCAGCAAATTTAGCTGCTTGTGCTATCGTGTATTATGTTATGCTATCTGTCGATTTTCTGTGCTTTTCACTACATCTATTATGTAAAGCTGCTTTGATACAATTACCAAATTGTGAAAAGCGCTATATAAATAAAATTGAATTGAATTGAATTGAATTGAATAAGCCAGACATAGCCAAAGGTGGCGATCTTGAACACTGTGGTGGACATCGCACGACTGAAGGTCGCGGCTTCCCTCGTATATCTCTAAAGCCTTCGTTTGGTGAACCTGCAGTACGTTAATGCGTGCAGGGCTGAAGCCGCGTCTCCGCATGCCTGATGGGCAGCGCCCGTAACCGGACGACTGTCTATACAAACACGGGAGGGAAGGGTTGGGTGGTCCCTCCAGGAACGCAGCTGCATCGCAACCCCCCGCTCAACTGAAGGGATCCCCCCTTAGCGGCTCCGTTAGTGAGGGAGATGAGGGGTGAAGCTGAACGGCCGAGACGGCCGCAAATCACGTCAGCTCTTCGTGCCGTCGGGAAAGGCAGGCACAGGAGGTGAGGACCGTAGAGGCCCGGGCAGCTCCGAAGTACCAATCATGTGGGTGGAACGGTTCGGGCGGAGAGGGATTAACCCCTCCAACTCTACCGTTTCCGCCGCTCGAGCGGGCACGGCCGCCATCTCCGGGACGACTCCGCCTCGGAGGGAAAAAATGGGCACCCCTCTGATGCTGTAGAAGTGACGGGACCAGAAGGAGGTCCAATGGATTCGGCAGAAATCGCAGAACACGACTCTGCAGTCTCCACCGGAGCCTCAACCGGCTGAGGATGAGAAGGCCGGTAGGTGAAGGACGCATCCTCCGTCCTACTCAGCGTAGTGATGCGAAGAGTGTCCTGCGAGCGCTTGACAGCCGCACCATGGCGGCGTTCAGCACTGCAAAGGCGCGGACGCCATTCCCGTAGAAACGACAGTCGTCTCCGCAATCCAAGAGGGTTATGCTCTCACAGAGAGAGCAAAAGCTCTCCACGAACGCAGCCTCGGAGTGCTCGATGCCATAGCACGAAGACAGCGCTCGTGACCGTCACTGGAATCCCTGTACTTCTCGCATCCAAGATCGCACGGAGGAAAAGCTATACTGAAAAGGACGCTGATCTCCGAATATACGAGAGAGTGGCTGTCTTTAAAAAGACACAGAGCTCTCACGTATCACTCTTTAGGGAAATCACTCTTTAGGTGCTCAGCTGATGATGCGCACAGGGAGAGGCAACGCACACACTAAACTCAAAACAAAAAAGATGCAGAGCAGTGGAATACTGCGAGCATCCGCTGTGTCAGTACTGCTTGTCAATCAACTTCAGCAACCGTTCCCAGAAGAGCAGAGAGTAGCTTCTCAGTAGCAGATAATGCCGGCTTTCGAAGCGAAAAAGCTAATTTCCATATTTGCACCTGTGGCTTATATACGCACCTGGCAGGGCGGCGCCAGCATTATGCAAATATCTCAATGCCAAGTTCATTGGCGTTTTAGTAGAGTACGAAGCAGATTGGTCTCTCTAAGCGAGTTCCCAATTCGTCGGTCACGACGTGACGTCGCAGTGACGACTGAAAGGGAACTTACAGAATTTAGATGGATGTTTGTTTATTTATTCTGATAAAGCTCTGGTATTACACTCGTTCATTCGGTTCTCACAGTCGCACATGATCCTAGTACGGGCCTCATAATTAATATACTGGTCAACGATCATAAGCGAATCAGTGTTGGTCGCTGCCAGAGGTTGGACTATACGCTTAAGTGGCCGCTCTCTGCGTGCTCAACTTTAAACATATTTTATTTAGTCCCCTTAGAGGTGACACTTAATTATTACAATAATTATTTCTAGTCAAAGTTAATGAATAGTATAATATTGAAATAAACAGAGGTTGAGGCTGACCCTATTTAGAGTAATCAGAAATGTTACTCTAAACGGAAACACAGCCTCCACGCTTCTAAATACACTTAAACTAACGCCAATTGCTAGTCGTATCTCTCAAATCCTCAGCTGATGTATTATTCACTATCTAACTGGGATTGGGCCGATCCTAGCCTGATTTCAGTCCTTACGGTAACTACGGCTACAACGATATTACTTGCAGTGTCAACATTTACCGAGCAACACAGAATAAAATCAAATATAACAATTTATTAACCAGGTAGGTAAAACATAATTCAGAAGCCAATTCACATTCCAATTCAAATACGAGGAAACAAACATAATCAAATGAGAATAATGCATAACTGGGAAGTGATGAATATCTGGTTACAGATTTCTCAAAGTAAAATAAAATACATGATGCTATATCAAAGATACAGCATCATGGGGGTGAACTTCCATGAACAGAAAGACCCGCCGAACCATTTTACATCATTCCCTTAAATATCCAGAGCGACAAAGCATATAGGAGTTTGCTACTGATTGGTTGTTGTAAAATTTAGGGGTGTTGCCTAATATACATACAGTGGGTGATTGGTCAACATCTCTAAGGTAGGAGTTGTCTCCCAACATTAGGTTAAGTTTACTTATTGTCACAGATTAACATTGAATCCTGTTGTTGTATGGAGATGTGGTGTTTGAAAATCAAGTGTAACTTTCCAGGGAGTCTCCTGTATTCGAGATAAAGTTCTGGTTCCCGAGAGGGGTGTTTTGGGGGTCTTGGTCCCCTGCCGTGAGTCCTGGAGGAAAACTTGTTGTGTTGCAAAAAAGTTCTCTTTTAATGTCCTTGCTGCCTCGGGCACCTACAGGGCACACACACTGCACTCTAAGGGCATCCATGCTGTGTTCCCAGGAAGGAAAATTACAGTCTATCTTTCGTAATAAACTAACTAAATTTAAACAAAACATAAACAACAATACAACAATATTCAAACCCAACAATACTCAAACATAAATATAAAACAGACATTATCTATAAGGATATAGCGTTTATAATAGCTGGTTGGTAGATGTTTACTATTTTTGGCAAAACCTCTGTTGCAAAGGTTACTCATTTACCTGAATAAAAAAAATTTACTTTGAAAATGATGTGCTGTCACGTTAACACCAGCTGTTCGTTTACATAAGACTCCGTCTACGTTCATTTACCCTGCAGTGCAACGTCTGAGTTCTCAAGCTAAAACAGGGTCTGCAGCGTTTGCGAACGAATCCGTTTATGAGGGTCAAAAAGTGTAGTATAAATGAAACAAGTAGAGGTAGCTGCAGGCTGGAGCAATGGGCGTGGCAAGAGGTCGGAAAGAAATAGGGCGTGCCACGAGGAATGAGGTGTGCCGTAAGGTCTTTTCAATTGGACGCGAAAAGCTTCCTGATCCGCATAAAAGCGAGCCATAAACTTAATCACTATATATTATGTTGCTTGTTGATGTATGTATATAAACAATTTTATCGTAACACATAGAGCAACACTCACACGCTGTTTGCTGATTCACTCACTTCTTTTACTGCTTTATTCAGTACAGAACTCAGTCTAATATAGAACACTCAATGTATGACACTTGCATTACATGCGAACGGCCCCTACGCTAATAGAATTCTGTTTTTGTCTCCCTGTCTCGTCCTCGACTCTGAGGACAATGAGACAAACAGACCCAGTTCCTGTTGCTGTGAAGGTCATCGCACCACTAATCAACTGGCTGTCCTTCAACGTGACGCCCAACCGATGCGCGACCAACGGCCACCGGCTGAACCAGTTTAATCCGCTTACACGCTTCCTATCCCTACCGTGTCTATATATTATAAATATAAATATTAATTTCTCCCTAGGGTTTTTTGTCCTTCTAGGATTTTTTCCCATTGGGTTTTCTCCTAGGGGGTTTTTTAGTCCCAGGGAGAGTCAGCCAACTTTGGCTTAACTTAGCACTTTACTGTATACGTTACATTATTAATATGCTCGCTTACACGGTTTTTTATCCTTAGCCGCTATATTCTACTTCTTATACTATGTATTGATTTTCAATGTTCTCCTCTACATCTACTCATGTAAAGCTGCTTTGCAACAATTAACAATTGTGAAAAGCGCTATATAAATAAAATTGAATTGAAAAATTGAATTGAATTGAATAGAACACTGTTGCCCCCTAATGGCAACTCTTCATATAGCACAACATTTAGCTGCATATATAACACTATACAAAATACATTTCTTTCACTGTTAAAATAACAATAATGATATTGAGAATTCATTCAAAAGTACGTTACCTTCGACACCTTCTGTATGGCGCGGGTTACATGACGTCATCACCACCGCAACTTTTTCAGGATCAATCATTAAAAACATTCGTAATGTTTGTGATAAATGCACTTTTTGTAAAACATCAATTAAAGATATTAAACATTTATTTTTGCATTGCCCTTTTTCTATTTCATTTTGGACTGACTTCCAAATAGATATTCCCTTGAATAGAAATTCCCAGTATTAGAATTTAGAACCTCATGACATTTTACTTTGTTTCCAAAACCCATATTTTTCTGGAAATAAATTATATAATTAAATTATTTTGTTGACGTTTTATATGCATAATACACAAATAAAAGAAACCCTTCTATATTACCTTTTATAATCCTTGCAGTATACTTTGAAACCCGTTCAACCATGAGATCACAAAACAAAAAGTTTTTGAAAATATCTATAACTACTTTGATTCATAAACTTTTATTTTTGTATTAATTTGTATTTTTCATTTTATACTTGTTATTCTCCGATTTACACATTTAGAGCTGTATTTACAATGCTTTGTATTCATCGTTTTTTATTGCACTATACTTGAAATGTCTGTATTTGAACTAAATAATAAAATAAAAAAAATCATTAAAAAACAAATTATTATTTTAAAGATAAAAATGTCTCTAAAAGTAATGTTATTTTTATAAAAATGGTACAGCAAATGTTTTGGCTGTATAAAGGCATATACGTGTTTGATCAAACACTCACCATTATTAAATGAAGTAAAAGTAAAAACGGTTTAATAAACTTCTTTTTAGTGACATTAATCAATTAAGCAAAACAAACACCATTTTATCCAAAAAACATTTATTCAGTCATTTTTACAATAATTTTTTTGAAACGTCAATTGAAGTTGTCATCAAAGGCTTGTGTTCTTGTGTTCAAAACTCATTCCTTCGAACAGAAGCCATCAAACTCTCTATCTAAATAGAACGCACAGTGACCCCCTTTATGGCGAACCGCGCGAAGTCTGTGGCTTTGCAAATGGCTTTGTATCTTACAATATTCACGATAGGTCTAACAACATTGAGAGCACAGAACCGACATCGACATAAATCGCAGACTCGGATGTCTTCGATGCAAATGCTGTCATTAATTTTTCTCACTGTAACATGTATCTGTCAACAACAATTAAATAATCCCCGAAGCTGAAAAGACGTCAAGCAAAGAGAACATCAAATTATATCGCACATGTATTATATCCATCTTCTTCTTTCCATCAAAAGAAAATTACGATTTATTTTTAGCTAAAGGAAATGACGTATAATTATGGTTACGGCTGATTGGCCAACGCAGTTGCCAGGAGGAAGCTCCTTTAAACAATGAGAAACCTCTTACCACGCCCCATACCTCCTGCCACGCCCCTACCTCTTGCCACGCCCATTGCTCCAAGCTGCAGCTACCCCTGTCTCAAATGAAAGGCGTAAATAACGCGTTTTAAAGGATAAACGCATTAATGTAAACATAGCCTTTATTTCCCTCTTAATCTCCTAGGGTTTCTTGATATCAACCTCTGTTCCTAGTAGAGTCAAACTCCCCCGAAAGCATCCCAGCAATCTCATTTATGGCCCCTTTTGAAGCTCAGCAGAGAGCTGATAAGGTGTGAATGGTCCTACAGAGATGAAAGGAATGTCTTTGATGAGACCATATAACCAGGGTTTAAATTGGGCCGGGGCCGTCCGGGGCTAAGCCCCGGCACATAGGCTGAAGGTCGCGCTCTGCTCTTGCCAGTGTACCCGCTGTGCTTGTGCGTGTGTACTCGCTGCGCCGGTGCGTGTGCACTGACGCGAAGGAAATAATGCGTTTTCATTCATTATGGGGAATACTCACCAACGCAAGTTAAACAATTTGCGCGAGCAGATTACATACAAAGTCAATGCAAAGACGCAACCAGGCGCAACCTCGCACGGGGCGATGAAAATGACGCGAATTGGGCACCGCAATTGCCGCGAAAACACGCGCTTTTCCCTTTAAATGCGTCTTCGCGCAAGTTATGCAACTCAAGCGAAAAAACTCAGAACTTCAAGAATGTCATTGAAACACGCCAGTGGCTTTGCTATCATCAGTATTAAACATGTTACCCCTTGAAGTACCCCTCCACGCAGAGCCCCCCCACATAACAAATCCCAATTTAACCCCTGCATATAACATATTCTTTTAGATCTTGTCTGTAAATACATTTATGCATTTGTGATGTATGTTGGTCCCCTCTTTTTGAAACTTTTTGAAATAACCTGTATTCTCATGTACAACTAGGCGGCTACTGTAACGTCCATACAGCCGCGCCACCAGATGGAGCCCTCTCCGGAGTTCTGACATGGCGCCACCCTGTGCTTCTCAGATCATTTCCTGTCCTGCCTTACTTAAGCCTCAAGCTAGCCTAGGTCTAGCGCGAAGTATTGCCAGCTTACCCCTGCATACCGAGCATGTATAAAAAAACACCTAAACCTAAAAAAAAACTCTTACAAAAGGTTTCTGAGCTGGGTTTTTTGTAGTATTTGGTGTCCCTAATAACATACTAAACGTTTACCAAAGTTTGACCACTAGAAAGGTGTAATTTTCAAGATGTCATCCAAGACAGGCAGAAAGCCCTAAAAATATCCTAACTCCTTCATTATTTGACCTAGCCAAGTAATCTTGGTGTCTAACCCCATGATTTATGGCAGGGCCGTGCACAGACATTTTGAGGGGCAGTGGCCCAAACCAAAAAGGGGGCACTGGGGGAGGGCACAATTTATATGGTTTTAACAATATGATGTGTTATAGATTAGTATCAGAAAAAGAGAAGTGATTATAATGGAAAATATACTTCATAACAAGAATTAAAGTGTGACAAAACTGCTTAATATTCTATATGATTTACGTGCTGAAGCTTTGAATCCATGTTTACAATTTTGAAGAGCTTTTGCAGCCTTCCTTTGCAGTCTTCTTTTTTTTGTGAAAAAACTTGTTTTTTATTTTTTTGTCTACAAAGTGTGCCAACAACAGCAAATTTGGTGTTATTTATATTAGACAATCACTGTAATTCTAAGAATGTTTACTTGCTAAGTTGTTAGCACTTTTAGAAGACCAAGAGCACATCATTATCCACAGAAATACAAAAACATACGAAAGCCAAGAGAGGTCATCCACATTTTTATTTTTGCTGCTTGTTTTCTCATGATCTCGAGATAACAAAAGTTGTTTTCATGTTATCCTGACATGATAATCCAAATGCCATAATGTAATTTCCTGTCCATAATATTCGTTTATTTTGAAGTGGACTGCTGATGCATATATGAGTTGGGTTACCACGCGTAGCTCATTGTCGATAGACTTAATAAATAAATAAAGTTTGATGTTCGTGAATTTAGGGACCATCTCTAAAGGAACAATGTACACGTTTCTATCTTCAATAGTATTTAACAGTTTATTTGAATAAAAATAAAAAATCTAAAAAAGTGTGCATAGTTGACAACCACATGAACACTTTACAGTTGGTTTTGTGACTGTTTGTTGACTTTAAGTAACTCCATGTTAATGCTGTTTAAGTAGAAACGTATATGGAGATACTTTATATACGGTCCCTAAATTCACCGCGCTATCAAATGGTCAATTATTGGCAAATCTGTTTCATCTTGAGCGAATCCCTGATCCAAGTAAAATCTCATTTGTTCATTCATGCTAATTTAGCTAAATATGCTTTTGCTGTCTAAAAATTATGTTCTTTTGTAAGCTTTAATCACATCACAAGGATACAACTGTTATCTCGAGATAAGGAGAAAATTAAGTCGTGATCACGAGAAAACAACCAAGCAAAAATAAATATAGTACACAACTTCTCTCGGCTTCAAACTACCAAATTACTAATTGAGCAGCTTAACAACTGAGGTAATGTAATGAATCTACCTGTTAATACAACAAATTGTCGTCTCCGCCCTTCAAAGAGTGGACCAGATTGTGAGAGATGTTGCGTAGCGGGTGGATTACCAGAAAAGGTGGATCTTTAGACGAGCGGTAACAGAACACTTTGACCCGGGTTGGCGGTTGGTGAGAGGGGCACCTCAGCTGATTAGGGCAGAGGGGCAGTTGCTCTAGCCACCGGGCCACACCCCTGTTCACGGCCCTGATTTATGGGTCTATGAATCCATTGAACTTGTCTAAAATGCACTGACATGATTACATATTTATGGAATACATGATTTTGTGAGATTACTGTAAGGTTTTATCTTTGTTTGGGGTGAACCAGAGATGTAAACGATGTAGCCTATGCCATGTAACTCCTACTCAGTATGTGTTTTAGACACATCCCCTTTTCTTGCTAAAACACAGACTTGACATTCAATGTAAAATGTATTGCACCAAAAAATAACTTAAATTTGAGTTTTGTAACTTTGATCATGAACAACTATGAATTAGCCCGAACAGAGGCCTGTGTGTGAGCCCTCTAAAATGGTTATTCATTTCAATTTGAATAAGGTATTACATATGTAATGCATCCTCTATAGATGTTTTTGAGTTTAAAAGTGGCATTATAATTAGAGATCGACCGATACTCATTTTTTTAAACCGATACCGATAACAACTATTTGGATGCTTATGTGCCTGATAACCGATATGCTGAACCGATTTTTATTTACTGTTATACTTCTGATTTTGACATAATTACTACAACACTACTGAACTGAACAAACCCTTATAATAATACTCATAATCACTCACTTTTTGCATACAAAGTAATAAATAGAGGGGTCTGAAAGAGTGAAGAATAATATAATATTAATTTAATGAATAATGTAGAAACTATATTCCCAATACATGGACCATTCCAAACACCCCTATCATTTCGTCAGAAATGAACTGATCCAAAGTTCGCGGTTGCCAGGTAACGGAGCGGGAGAGAGAGGGAAGTATAGCGGAGTTTGCAACATATTCTAAATAGTTTATAGAGTAAAACAGGTGGATTAAGTGCCTTTTTGGGATATAATATCTTTGTCTTGACCAGCAACCTGTAGCCTTCAGCAATCCAACCAATAGTTAGCAAAGAGATTTTACAAATATAATCACTGACTGGAATACTTCATTCAGGAAAGTAACAATCAAAATAGCTTATATATCATTTAATTTCTTAACTGGTAATGTTTATTGATGTCAGAATAATGAATATTTTGTTGTTATAGCTAATGAAATGGCTGTTGACAGCGCTGTTTATCTATGCATTTACTCACGCATTAACTGTATCAAACTGTGACCGCTTGCGGAGGTAATAAATAATTAATTAATATCCACAGACATTTATTTAGATATTTTATCAAAATAATGTTGATCTGGCAAATGTTAATATGATAAATCTTGTTAAAAGTTAGCTACATGTGATGGCTGTGCTTCAGCCTTCAACCCCGGTAACTTAAGTGAACAGCAATATGAACGTGATTTTACGATGCTAATGATAAGCATAAATAAAAGAAAAACAAATTTAATTTAGCGTTTTTAATGCCACAAAGCATTAACTCATGGTTGTTTTATTCATGCAAAGCTACGTCGTTATTGGGACCGGATTTTATGGATCAGCGTGACTTTGTGAGTTCGTCTCTATTCTTGGACAAGCTGCATACGTTGCTTTTAATATATCAACTTATTTAACATAACATACATTAATGCACAGATGAGATGTGTTGTAAATGCCTCATATGCAAAGTAAGTATACTCAAAGACCTTTTAATGAAGTCGCGTCACCTTCATATTTGCTGTGCACGTTGCTGCTGCTGTGAGCTCCTCTCCTCAGATACGTTCAGCGCGCAATTCTCAATTCTCTCGTTTATCGGTCAATCCGATATTACAAAACCGATATCCGATCATCGGAAAATGCTCAAATATCGGGGAAAATATCGGAAAACAGATATATTGGTCGATCTCTAATTATAATAAACCTAACAAAACTAAATTCACAATTGTTAGCAATTAAGAAGATGGTGGAAGAGAATACTGACATTTGATATTGCTTGTCTCATTGAAATGTTGTTGGCAGCACAGTGTACTCCACACACCCCCACACAGATTTGTGGATAGAAACTGGTGGACAACCAGGATGAAGCTTTCCATATCACTTTTGGGGGCTTTTTCACTGGGTACAGTATGTAGTACACAATACTTTTTTTAGTACAACCTTGGTTGAGGTTCCAAGAAAGCTGAGCTGATGCTAAAACGTAATGTGAAAGCACTGTAGGTAACTGATTTGTCTGAGAGAATTATCATTACTAGCGTCATTGCTAAATGCAAGATTACCGTAGGAGCCGATGGTGTAGTGGGCAGCGCTCCGACATGTGGTGCTTTCGCACTTTCGGCGACCCCAGTTCGATTCCCGGCTTGTGGTCATTTGCCAATCCCATACCCTCTCTCTTCCCTGTAATTTCCTGTCCTCTGTTCTATCACTGTTTAAATAAAGTCAAAAAGGCCAAAAAATATAACTTTAAAAATTTATATTTTTATATATAACTTGAACCTTTAACCGCACCCCACTTTTATTGGAGTTAATGGTTGACAATTTTGCTTCTTTCTTTGTGAAGAAAACTAACACTATCAGCAGTCCGTTCATTGCGCTCCCACCTCTTGCACATGCTCAAACTCCTGATGCATACTAGTTTCTAAACACCTGACTACCTGCCCGCTAGATCCCATACTCACCCATCTCCTTCAGGCCATTACTCCATTGGTTATCCCTGCTACCACCCACATGAACAATTTATCTCTTTCCACTGATACATTTTCCACAGGTTTTAAAGAGGCCAGGATAACACCACTGCTGAAGAAAGGATAAGGTTACTCACGTAACCCTGGTTCCCTGAAATAACGGGAATGAGCATTGCGTCAGTTCCTGACGCTATGGGGAAAACTCCTGTTTACTTCGCGATTGAAGCCTATTGGTTAACGTCTGTAAAAATTACAGACCTATGGCGTTCAAGCCCGTGAAAGGTGCGGGGCTAAGCCCTTTATAGTCCGGGAGAGAGGGCCATAAACTCACTTGCATCCGACTGAAGCACGTAGCCGAATGAAGCTCGCTGTGTAGGCATTTGTAGCACAGCCAGCTACGCAATGCTTGTTCCCGTTATTTCAGGGAACCAGGGTTACGTGAGTAACCTTATCGTTCCCTTTCAATACAGTTAAATTCGCATTGCGTCAGTTGCTGACACTATGGGGGAGCGTAATCCCATCACGCCGTGCCTACACAATGGACTAAGTGCCTTACCGGAGAGACAATGCATGTGGCCCTATATCCAGCATATTCACAGCTTTATTAAAGTGCCCGTATTATGAAAAACTCACTTTTTCTGGGTTTTGGGATGTTCATTTGTGTCTCTGATGCTCCCACACACATACAAACTTGGAAAAAAATCCATCCATGCTGTTTTGAGTGAGATACAGGTTTCTGAATGTCCTCTGCCTTGAGTCTCAGATTGCGCTAGTTAAAACTCAGCTCCGTTGTGACGTAACAAACCGTTTCGTCACATTCAGTTTGAATTTTCCCGCCCACCACCCCACTCGCAGGTCTCCACCCACCAGGTAGCTAGAGAGCATAGAGCAGTCACTTGAATGAGACCCTCTGTGCTGTTATCATCACTCACAGAAATAACATCGCTATTTGGATATTATGGATTATACTCCCACCTACTTTTAAAAACAAAGTTTTAACGCGTGGTTATTGGAACCCGGAGTAATCTTATATACACTGTGTTACGACGCAAACAGTCCTCAGATTGTAGGCGATAAGACCTTCATGCGAAATCTGATGTAAACAACAGACTATGTATCTATATTTCACGGATTATAAGCATTTGTGGACAAAAATGGTAATTGGATGTATTTTATTGGACTTTCATTGATCATTCACACATCTGAAACAGACTGGATTCGATTCGCGATCGCGTTGTTTCATCACAAAAGGTAAGAAGTCACGTTATATTTTGCATGTTGTCATCTTCTGTCACAATACTACATTTATGATGCTAGAGCTAAAAGCTTTTTGCCAAACTAACCGAGACCGTACGCCCCGGCTTTTCTGACGAGGCGAGCCTCTAATAACTTTACGGTCCGCATAGATATATACACGGTCCGGACCTCCCGCTAGCTTCTAGCAATTAGCACGCGGTCCACAAGCAGTATACATCCCCCGCCGGGTCTTAATTTCTGTAATTTGCGAAAATAATGCGTTTGAAAATGTTTATAACGGGAATATGTTAGTATTGTCCAGGGAAAACGAGTGTATTGTTCAGACTGCTACATCACAATTTACGCTGGAATCTTTGTGTGTCATGATGAGTTTGACACACCGAGACCGGGCCTTACCGCCCCGGCTTTTCTGACGAGGCTAACCCCCGAGCCTCTTATAACTTTACGGTCCGGACCTCCCGCTAGCTTCTAGCAATTAGCACGCAGTCCACAAGCAGTATACATCCCCCGCCGGGTTTTAATTTCTGTAATTTGCGAAAATAATGCGCTTGAAAATGTTTTATAATGGGAATATGTTAGCATTGTCCAGGGAAAACGAGTTTATTGTTGTGACTGCTAACATAACATCACAATTTACTCTGGAATCATTGTGTGTCATGAGTTTCTTCTCCTGTAGTGTACTTATTAGTGATACTTTTCTGCATGATTTGTCTGTTGGCAACATAAACCGTTAATAATAATAATAATATATAAAATAATAACACAGTATGGTCTGTACTGCTCACGATACCACTGAGCACGCGCACGGGCGCATGACGTTAGTAGTGGGGCGTGATCGAAGGAGCAGCAGCTCATAAATATGTAAGACTAGCTCAAAACGGCACAATCTGAACTGCCCTGAAACAGAGGCTACTAGAGATGGGTAACAATCTTTTCCTACAAGCTATTTCGAGCAAACAACTTTTGAAACATGCTTTATGGAACTCATACACCTATATAACTTGTGGAAAAGCAGTCATAAGATGGGCACTTTAAACAAAAGTGTAAGCACAATATAAAATGTTAACGCGCATACGATGGGGTTTTAAACGCACCGGGAAGCACATAACATAGCACAAGACGGCTTATATATAAGCACGGTAGGGATAGAAAGCGAGTAAGCGGATTAAGCTGGTTCAGCCGGTGGTCGTTGGTTGCGCATCGGCTGGGCATCACGTTGAAGGACAGCCAGTAGATCAGTGGTGTTATGACCTTCACAGCAACAGGAACTGTGTCTGTTTGTCTCATTGTCCTCAGGGTCGAGGACAAGACAGGGAGATATAAACAGAATTCTATTAGCGTAGGGGCCGTTCGCAAGTGGCATACAGTATTGTGGTTTAAAAACGCTTGATTCCAGACAGGCTACCTATTGCGGCAATAGTATATTACCCATATGAGGTATGTGAGTGCTTTGTTCTAGACAAAATAACTATTGCGAGTACAATTACTGGACATTTTATGTGAATGCTTTGTTAAAGGTGCTCTAAGCGAATTGACACGTTTTAGACCATACATTTTTTTTGTTACATACAGCAAACATCTCCTCACTATCTGCTTGCTGCCTGTCCGCTGATCAAAAAAAGCAATCTCTGTAGACAGCCCAGGCTTCACAAACGGCAATAACAAAACAGTGGCCAAACCTACAAACAGAAACCATAACAAAGTGTATCAGCCAATAAACGACAAGAAGGATTTGGGGGTGGGGGTTGGGCGCGTTCATGAAAGCACGGAAGGGAGGGGGAGGAGTTAGCTACGCTCCGCTCCGTCTGTTTGAAAACAATTAAAACGTCAACAATAACTAACGTCTCGCAGATTCGCTTAGAACGCCTTTAAAGAGGAATGTCTTAAGTTTAGATTTAAATTGATCGACTGTGTCTGATACTTGACCATTATTTGGTAAATCATTCCAGAGCTTAGGGCTAAGTAGGAAAAGGATCTACCACCTTTAGACACTTTTGATATTCTAGGGATAATTAAGTGACCAGAATTTTGTGATCGCAGTTAACGTGGTGGATTGTATTCTGATATTAATTCCTTAATATACGAGGGCGCTAGGCCATTTAAGGCTTTGGATGCACTCTAGCCCATGATGAAGCCATACCTCGCGTAGAGTGGGCTCTAACACCAACAGGACAAAGCTCATTGAGGAACGACTGATCTGACTATAATATGTGGCAGAACGGTTCGTGTAATGTGGGATTATACAGATACCACAATAGTGTGAACCCAGGTGAGCCCTCGAGCGCACCGGGGATGCATATAGGTAATATTATAGTGCACAGGTCAGTGAGCTTCTCAAGCGCGCCGTAAATGTGTACTAACAATAAATTGCATGGACACAGGTGAACCCTTGAGTACACCGTGAATGCATATAGATGAATCAGTGCACAGAATGCGCCGTGAATGTGTACAGATATAATTGATAAACGTAACAGTGGGTACCCAACGCACCGTGAACATACACAAATGAACAATAATAGTGCAAGAGCACCTTTAGTGTATACCGAAATCTTATAGCGTGCATAGGTGAGCTTCTCTAAGTGCACAGTGAACACATATAACTAAACCACATAGCGGTCATACAGGTGAGCTCTCGGGCGCACCTTTTAATGCAGCAAACCCCAGTAGCACGCAAGGCAGAGATGTCGAAGCTGTAAATTTGACAACATGGACGGCGAGGACCAGCCGGCCGTGTCACAAATGTCAAAGAATGAAAAACCTCTAAGACTATGCCCAAGGTAAAGCTAATCCACACATATGGAGTAGGTTAAACCACGAGTGAGCATCGTTTGTTAACTCTTTCGCCGCCAGCATTTTTTTAAAAGTTGCCAGCCAGCTTTTTTCATGATTTTCAAGTTTAATGCCTTCCAGAAAATGTTCGTCTTTAAAAATATAAACATACAACATACCAAATGAAAGAACAGACCCTCTGCTTTCAAAAAAAAAAAAAAAAAACGTTTCATCCTACTGTCAGTAGTTTTTTTGTAATCAGCTTTTGAATATGGGTAGGTTTCAGCAAAAACACCACATTTTGAGCAAAAAGCAGAGATAATTCCATTTTTGTGACGAACTTTTCATAGAGATCCCATTCAAAGCGATCTTTAAAACAGACACGGACATGCAGCTGCTTGCCATAGGGCAATACTTCCGGGTTTAAAAAGTTGCGGAAGGGTGCCACCTGGTGGATAATAGCGGTATTGCGGAAAGCCGGAAATACTCGTCATTGGCAGGGAAGCGTTAAAGGAGGTGATAACTTCAACGATCCATAGATAGCATGTGTTGATAGGTGTGTTAGTGAGTGATCTGTGAAGCAGACAAACAGCTGATTTGTGAACCACAGCATTGACGAGGCAGAGTGTTTTGTTTTCTTTTTTAATGGTTGTCCTCCGTTGACCAAAGGGAGGGCGAGAGAAAAACCGTGTGTCTTTTAAGCGGTGCTTTCTGCACCCACCTTCAGGACCTTGGACGGTTCCAGAGCGCTGCACCTCGGGCACTGTCCACATCTGAGAAATGACAGGTTTGTGATTTAAATAGAATGTCCGGCCATAAAAGCTAGGTTGACTGTTATCGCTGCCACATAGATATTAGCGTAGGGGGCGAGAGCCGGCATGCAACAAGCTCCTGTAGTGAGGAGAAAAATTTTCTACACCACAATTCGTGGGGTCTAGACTTTTCGCCATACACCAGACAGGGACAGATCAGACTTTGCATAAGGATGCCTCGTGAAAGGGGTCCTAGCTGCTGTAAAGTGTCATCGTGTCATAAAGGCACGTAGGTCATGCCTCTCGGATGCAGTCTCCACACTCCCGTTGCAACAGGAGATTATGTCTGCACCGTGGTGAGAGATGTGTATCACTCTGATTGAACATAGCTTAAAGCGATGCAATGAGCTCATAAAAGGAGATGACTCGTCAGCTTGTACAGGGGGCGAGATCTCAGCCTGTCTCGGTGAATATGAATATGACTGTAGTTTGCTCGACCGCATTAATCACGTATAACACGGTCTAGAATGCTGCAGTGTTAAAATCACCCCATTAAATGGACTGCATGTACAGTACCAGGTGATTGATATGAGACAAACGAGCGTTCCACGCACCGAAGGCTGGCCAAAAAACTTCATAAATCGCTTGGCTGTAAGCCTTTTGAATGGCCGTCTGGAGTGGGTGCGATTCAAAAGTCTTGGAACTATGAAAGGTCTGAGGCTGCCGTCTCTCTAGAAAGAGAAAATAATGGCTGTAAGACCCTGCTCGCTTGCACTGTCAGTACAATAGCGGAAAAACTGGGGTGGTCAGCGAGCGAATTTCGAGCTTCTCATTTTCCGCTTGAAGTGCGGCGCATGTTGTTTTGATCGCCATAATCCTATCGCTGTGGTCGTTTAGCCCTTCCTCCATGTCATGGATACGTTCTTCGTGGGAATCAAGCGAAGATTTTACCAGTTCCAGGGATGCCGAAATTGGTGCCTACCGGGACTGGGTCTGTTTGTCTCGTCCTCGGGTCGAGGACGAGACAGGGAGAGAAAAACAAAATCGTATTAGCGTAGCGGCCGTTCATATGTATTGAAGTGTCACACAGTGATGTGGTTTAACTCAGCTTAGTTCCAGACAGACTAAACATTGCGGCATAATTATGTTATCCACAGTTGAGGATTTAGCAAATTGGGGGCCCAATGCGAGGGTATATATGGTAAATAAGGGTCACCTTCCGATCTTTAAGAGAAAATGAAACCTGACGACCCGTTTGACTAAGGCCTAAAGCCCCACTGTCGTCGTTAATGCAGGTTCAGTGGCAAACGGGTCTATATTGTATACCATTTACAGGACCAGGAGAAAACGCCAAAAACATCGCAACCCGACCATACGTGTTAACCCGTTTGACTAAGGCCGGAAGCCCCACTGTCGTCGTTAATGCAGGTTCAGTGGCAAACGGGTCTGTATGGCATACTATTCATAAGACTTACGATAGCGCCAAAATCGCAACCCGACCATACGTGCCAACCCGTTTGACTAAGACTGGAGGCCCCACTGTCGTCGTTAATGCAGGTTCAGTGGCAAACGGGTCTGTATGGCATACTATTCACAAGACACACGAAAGCGCGAAAAACGCAACCGGACCATACATACCAACCCGTTTGACTAAGGCTGGAGGCCCCACTGTCGTCGTTAATGCAGGTTCAGTGGCAAACGGGTCTGTATGGCATACTATTCATAAGACTTACGATAGCGCCAAAATCGCAACCCGACCATACGTGCCAACCCGTTTGACTAAGGCTGGAGGCCCCACTGTCGTCGTTAATGCAGGTTCAGTGGCAAACGGGTATGTATGGCATACTATTCACAAGACACATGAAAGCGCGAAAAACGCAACCCGACCATACATACCAACCCGTTTGACTAAGGCTGGAGGCCTCACTGTCGTCGTTAATGCAGGTTCAGTGGCAAACGGGTCTGTATGGCATACTATTCACAAGACACACGAAAGCACCAAAATCGCAACCCGACCATACGTGCCAACCCGTTTGACTAAGGCTGGAGGCCCCACTGTCGTCGTTAATGCAGGTTCAGTGGCAAACGGGTCTGTATGGCATACTATTCACAAGACACACGAAAGCGCGAAAAACGCAACCCGACCATACATACCAACCCGTTTGACTAAGGCTGGAGGCCCCACTGTCGTCGTTAATGCAGGTTCAGTGGCAAACGGGTCTGTATGGCATACTATTCATAAGACTTACGATAGCGCCAAAATCGCAACCCGACCATACGTGCCAACCCGTTTGACTAAGGCTGGAGGCCCCACTGTCGTCGTTAATGCAGGTTCAGTGGCAAACGGGTATGTATGGCATACTATTCACAAGACACACGAAAGCGCGAAAAACGCAACCCGACCATACATACCAACCCGTTTGACTAAGGCTGGAGGCCCCACTGTCGTCGTTAATGCAGGTTCAGTGGCAAACGGGTCTGTATGGCATACTATTCACAAGACACACAAAAGCACCAAAATCGCAACCCGACCATACGTGCCAAACCGTTTGACTAAGGCCGGAAGCCCCACTGTCGTCGTTAATGCAGGTTCAGTGGCAAACGGTGGCAAACTATTTAATGCAATTCATTTTAAGTGTTCATGCAGAAAAGGTTTTTATTTATTTATTTGGTTGGTCTGTGTTATGACCGTGAGTGCTTTGTTCCTTGAAAATAACTATTGCGAGTTAAGAACCTTTACTAGACAAATTATGCAAATGCTTTGTTGAAGAGAAAAGTTTTAAGTCTAGATTTAAAATGATCGACTGTGTCTGATTCTCGGACATCGGTTGGTAAATCATTCCAGAGCTTAGGGGCTAAGTAGGAAAAGGATCTTCCACTTTTAGACACTTTTGATAGTCTAGGGATAATCAATAGGCCAGAATTTTGCGACCGTAGTGTGCGTGATGGATTGTATTCTGATAGTAATTCTCTAAGATATGAGGGTGCTAAGCCATTTAAAGCTTTGTAGGTGATTAGTGATATTTTAAATTGGATGCGATATTTAACTGGTAGCCAGTGTAAAGATGCCAGAATTGGGCTTATGTGGTCATACTTCTTAGATCGAGTAAGTACCCTTGCAGAAGCGTTTTGAACTAGCTGAAGCTTGTTGACCTGATTTGAATGGCATCCCCCGAGTAGCGAGTTACAATAGTCTATTCTAGAGCTCATAAAAGCATGAATAAGCTTCTCTGCGTCAGATGTAGACAGTATATGCCGTATTTTTGAGATATTTCTAAGATGGAAGAATGCTGTGCGGCAGACGTTGGCGATATGACTATCAAAGGATAAGTTGCTGTCGAACATCACACCTAAGTTCCTAACCGTGGAAGAAGGCACCACAGTACAGCCATCTATGTGCAATTTGTAATCTGACATATTATGTTTGTAGCGATTTGGTTCAATAATAAGTACCTCTGTCTTATTGGAGTTGAGCTTAAGAAAGTTATGTGCCATCCAGTCACTAACATCGCTAATGCAGTCTTTTAGCTTAGAAAACGTGTCTGTTTCGCTGGGATGCGAGGAGATGTAAAGCTGGGTATCATCCGCATAGCAGTGAAAACTTATGTTATGTTTCCTGATAATGTCTCCTAGGAGTAACATGTATAACGAGAACAGGATAGGACCTAAAACTGATCCCTGCGGTACACCGTATTTAACCAGGGAGTGATATGACTCTTCCTCATTTACATAAACAAAGTGATAGCGATTGGTTAGATATGACCTAAACCAGGCTAGCGCCTGACCACTGATACCAACATAGTTTTCTAGTCTATTGAGTAGGATTCTGTGGTCTATTGTGTCAAATGCTGCACTAAGGTCTAGTAATATAAGAATTGAGATTTCACCACGATCGGATGTTAATAGGAGGTCATTTGTAACTCTAAGCAACGCTGTTTCTGTGCTATGGTGGGGCCTGAATCCTGATTGGAACTTTTCATATGTACTATTATTTGTCAAGAATGTGCGTAACTGGCTTGCCACTACCTTTTCTAATATTTTCGAAAGAAAAGGGAGATTTGAGATTGGTCTAAAGTTATTAAGTTCTCCTTGGTCAAGCTGTGGTTTTTTAATCAGCGGTTTAATAACTGCTAGTTTGAAAGCTGTTGGAACGTATCCTATTTCTAGCGATGAGTTAAAGATATTTAGAACCGGGGTTGACACTACAGGGAATACTTCTTTAAGTAGTTTTGTGGGAACGGGGTCTAATATACAGGACGATGATTTGGATGATGTGACTAGTTTAGAGAGCTCATCTATTGTAGTAGGTTTAAATGAATCAAGATGTTCGTATGGTAGTCTAGTGTTAAGTGAACTAATGGGTAGAGTGGTGGCTGCCTGGGTAGCTACGATGTTTTCCCTAATCGACGAAATTTTGTTCGAAAAGAAGTTCATGAAGTCGTTACTATTGTGTTGAAGTTTACTATTGGTTTCTGTTTGTTCTTTGTTTCTAGTCAGTTTCGCAACTGTGCTAAAGAGGAAACGAGGGTTATTATGATTCTCATTTATAAGCTTGCTAAGATATGTAGATCTGGCGGTTTTAATAGCCTGTCTGTAGTGTTTAACACTCTGTTTCCATGCTGCGTGCCATACTTCTAACTTTGTGCTTCTATAATTTCTTTCCATTTTTCTAGCTGCCTTTTTAAGGGCTGCTGTGTGATGGTCATACCATGGAGCTGGCGGTTTTTCTTTGAATCTCTTTTTTCGAATGGGAGCAACGGCATCCAATGTGTTAGAACAGACATTGTTTAGGTTTTCTATTTCAATATCTAGATCGTCACAGTTATCTGCTACATGTTTCATTTGGGACAGGTCTGGAAGAGTGCTAATAAAGCTATCTTTAGTGGTGGAAATTATTGTTCTGGCTAGTCGGTAGCATGTTGTAGATTGAGTGATCCTATCTAGAAGTACAGTGTATGACACAAGGTAATGGTCAGAAACTGCATCACTCTGAGGTGATATTTCGACGTCATTAATATTGAGTCCGAGTGACAGAATTAAGTCTAATGTGTGATTACGAGTATGCGTTGGCCCTGTCACGTTTTGTCTAATATTGAGAGAATTTAGAACATCTATAAACGCACGTCCTAATGCGTCTTTTGGGTTGTCCACATGGACATTAAAATCACCAACAATAAGAGCTTTATCTACAGTGACTACAAGCTCAGATAGGAAATCTGCTATTTCATTAAGGAAATCTGCATGGTGGCTCGGTGGTCTATAGATTGTCGCTAAAGCAAAAGAAAGCTGTTTGTGGTTACGATCAGTTATTTCCATATTTAACAACATTACTTCAAATGATTTAAATTTTAGCTCAGATTTTTGGTTTACTTTAAACATTGTGTTGTATATTGTAGCTACACCACCCCCTCTCCCCTTTAATCGAGGTTCGTGTTTATAATAATAGTCTTGTGGGGTGGATTCATTTAAACTAATGTAGTCGTCTGCTTTAAGCCAGGTTTCTGTTAAACAGAGTACATCTAAGTTTTGGTCTGTAATTATTTCATTGACAATAGGTTCTTTATTGGTAAGCGATCTAATGTTAAGAAGGCCGAATTTTAAGATTCGAGATTCATCTGTTAATGTATTGTTTTCTAATTTTATTTGAATCAGATTTGTACCAGATGTAACAAGCGGTGCCCTGTATTTATTTGTTCGGGGAACAGATACAGTTGAAATGTGCTGATATTTCGGTAAGATTGACTCGAAGTGCTGGGATATAAGTGGTCTTGACATATCACGGCAGCTAACAGATGGACGGTTAAGCCGATCCGTCTGTTTCCTGACCTGGGCCCTGGATAGTCCTGGATATTTCAGCAAGAACCATCTGAATTATTGTTTAGAATCCAACCCGGTGTCCCAGGAATGGATCGCCAAACCTACGTTTGACGGCGAGCATTGAAACAATTATGGACACCGGGCCGTGTGTGCGAATATTGACTGCTTGCCAGTAAAAAAAAGTGTTTTGAGACACCGCACTAGCGGACAGACTAGTCCTTACAAGTCACTTCCTTCAGAGGCTAGGCGAGGCTCCTCTTAAGCATTCGGAGAACACGTTAAATGGAACAGGCTAGCAGTGCACGTCATTCCGTCAATGAAAGGTGTGCTTTCGGTGCTGCGCGCATAGGATTGTGGGTGATTTGAGCGCGCCAAGAGCTCGAAGGATACACATATGCATTCTTTCCTGTATATGGGATATTTCTCGAACGAAGGACTCAGTCCTTGGCTGAAATTCCGAGGAGCCTCGACATTGGAACAGTCCTTTTGACGGACGTCGATGACGTTGCATCCTTGAAATTCGAAACAAAAAGGAAATATCCTCCTACCAGTTCTGATGAGATCAAAGCACAATTCAACAATCAAATCAGATCCGTGGTTGGCTCGCCTTTTTGTATACACCTTCAGTATATACTTAATTGTCTCGCGTGTCCAAGATGGAACAGGAAAACTTCACAGATGTTCACAACTCTCACAAAAAAAACCAGCCTTGTAAAAACACAAGGCAGAACAGTAATTAATCTTCAATTAAAACAGACTAATCAATAAGCAGTGGCGGTTCTAGACAAATTTCACTAGGGGGGCCAATGAAGGGCCAGTGTTTCACCAGAGGGGCACATAAAAAAATGGCCAGAAATTATACTTAAAGATTATAGGGGTGGTGGTTACAGGAATTAGTTTAAGACAGGACTTACTTAGGAAATATAACTAGTTTTAACAAACAACTAAATACATTACTTGTGTGCATTTTGAAGCAAAACAAAGGGCACTGATGTATTTAAGATATGGCATTGCAAGTTGTTTTCAGTTTGGACAGCTCTTACATTTATTTTAGTCTAGGACTAGTCTAATCCCTTTCCGGGAAACTGCCCCGTAAACTTTATTTTACTTTACAATCATTTAAATATGTATTTAATACAATAGAGTGCAGGTGCAAAAGGGGAGCTTGGCTCTTTTCTAAAGCCCCCCAACCGAAAATCATGCGAGCCTACTCAATAAACTTTATTAAATGCAAACTTTTATAAAGACAAACATTTGTTTTAGTTTACATATAAACACACATTGCTAGACAGTTAGAGACCACAATCTAATCAGCATTTAAAATAATATTTATTTTAAATTGAATTTTTTTTTATATGTAACATTTAATTATATTCCTCCAATTTTGCACGTTTATGTAAGAGCATAATTACAGCGCTTTTTACAATGTGTAAACTTTAAAAAGTTAGCAAGATGTTGGTTTTGCCGGTTATTGACGAGTAACAGCTGTGAATGATCAACGCGCTTAAAGCTATGGTCTACGATTTCAAAGATTGTTCATTATTAATAAACTCGTTTAGATGCTGGTTATGGTTCTACAGTAAAATCCTAACAATATGAAGAGAAAAAAGAATTAAAAAAATCCATTCAGTCTATTGGGTGTACAGCGGCAGATAAATTGACCAATGTAAACTGTCCGGCCGGACAGCTTACATTGGTTAAATGCTCTCATCAAATCCCCGTACACTTGAAAATCCACCTCGCGATCGCGTCTCCACCCCATCGCTCACCACCCCGCCCCTCTCGTGCCTGCGACATGACATTTGTGTCAGTGTATGTTAGCTAGCGAAGCAGCAACATCTCACTAATGGAAAAAAACTAACCGACAGCAGCAAACTTCTTGTCCCCACAGTAAAGGTTAGAAGAAAAGGGAAGTCTGTAGAGGAAAGAGCAGAGGTAAAAAAAGTGTGAAAAACGCCAGACTCTAAGTAGAATCAATAGGGGTCCGCAATTGACCGTTGGAGGAAGCTTCAGGGAGATTTGGGGCTGAAAACCGACGCCGACACGGCAGACTTTTTGTTGAACAGGTACGCATCTATTTATAATTTTATTGTGTGAGGTTACATAAATATATTTTTACCGGTCGGCAGTGGAATGTTAGCCGTTTAGCATCGCGTATCACGGGTCAAAGTAATTATATTTACAAAGATTGTGTGTGGTGTTACATAAATCTTTTTATCAGTCTGGCAACAACATGCTCATGCTGCTGGTCGGCTTTGGAATGTTAGCTGTTTAGCATCGCGTATCACGGGTCAAAGTAATTATGTTTACAAAGTCATTCCTTGAAGCTCAGGAGGGGAAACGTATGCCAAACGTTGTTGTGAATGTAAATAACGTCAATTGCAATCATAATTGTAATTGTTCATTCCTTCAAGGCTTTATGTGTTTACTGCTCGGTAAATCTCTGTTCTGATGTTTACTACAAGTGATCAAAGCTTGAATGAGTGACATTGTTCAGTTCGTTTCCCGGTGGGAGGGATCAGGTAGCACAGAGGGGCGGGATGAGTTTTTTAAAACTTACTAACCGCCTCAGGCTTTCTCCACCGATTTTCAACATCGTAGACTACAGCTTTAAGCAGCCACGTCACAGGAGAACAAGTGAACAGTGTCCCAATGTCAGGTCAGCTAGAGTCCTTACTAGTGCCCAAACCTGCATACACATTCACAACATCGGGAGATTGGGAACAAAATGAGTCACTCGCCGAGCAGCACCCGCGGGCATCTACAGTGGTTGGGTGCGCCGCTCTAATTTGCCCGTGTAGAACGTTGCGTCGCATTAGTTCCGCTTTTGGCGCTCGCATGTAAAATCAAAATAAATTTATACTTTTTTTTATTTGGTCAGCACGGGGTGGCCACAGGGGTGGCCAGGGACATGTCTACAGAGGCACGGGCCACCCTTGGCCTCCGTGTAGAACCTCCACTGTCAATAAGCATCATGTAAACATTTCAAATAATGGGGCGGTTTCCCAGACAGAGATTAGACTAGTCCTAGACTAAAATAAATGTAAGAGCTGTCCAAACTAAAAACAACTTGCACTGACATATCTTAAAATACATCAGTGCCCTTTGTTTTACCTCAAAATGCACACAAGTAATGTTTTTAGTAAGGCATGTTTGTTAAAACTAGCAATATTACCTAATTAAACTAATCCCTGTCCGCGAAACCACCCCATAAACCTAACTCAGGGTTTCAACACTTATTGAACATATTGACACTTAAATGTTATTTTTTAATCACATTTACGTTACTTGACTGATAACTTTCAAAAGTAAATAGCTTTAGCTTGTTCGTTATATAGCAACCGCCAATGTAAACAAACTAATATAACTCATAGTTTGCTGCCAAATTTGCAACACTTATGGCATAATTTCAAGTTAATATTCAGAATATAACTCACCAAAGCATACATTTTAACTTCTTATTCAAATGAAAAATTTCATTCGCAGTGTTTTGATGCTGTGATTCTGCATCTGCCTCCGTTCTAATTCTCTATTTTGCTCTCTCCTCACTCCAGCCACAGTATTTCCAAGTTATCGCATCACCTCAGGAATCTCACTGTTTTAATCACTTTTCTCTCTAAATGAATATTTCAGTTTCTTGAGATCGCTCCGTGCAGCTGCTCATCTGACTCGCTCTCGCTCTGTGCTTGTGCTGGCAGCGGCACCCGTGTGTACTGAATTCGCTGTTACCATTGGCTCATAGAAGTGTCTGTCACCGCAGCAAGATCAGCGATTGGTTAAAAGTTTTTTTTTCCTTCTAGAACACTTGCTTTCTCTTTCTCTTATCTCTTGTATCTTTTAACTCATTAATTATAGCCTGGGTTAACCGAGTTACAGTGACCAGCTCTTCTCCTTCACACAAAATAACCTCCTAGACAGCAACCAGTCTGGTTTCAAGAGCGGTCACTACACTGAAACTGTGCTGCTCTCAGTCATGGAAGCTTTAAGGCCGACAAGGGGCAAATAATCTGTATTGATCCTACTGGATCTATCTGCCACTGTTGATATTGTCGATCCTCACATCCTCCTGTCGACCCTCAAGGCTATGGTTGTCTCTGGCATGGCGCTATTATGGTAGGTCTTACCTCTCAGGGAGGTCATTTATAGTATCCTGGAGAGGTGACGTCTCTGAACCCTAACGTCTCAATACCGGGGCACCTCAGGCTCAGTGCTTGGACCACTGCTCTTTTCTATGACATTGACATGACATTCCTGGGTTCTATAATTCGGATTACTCTTGTATGAAACAATACGCTCACACTTACTGATAATTAAATGAAATAAGTAAAACTGGGTGCTAAATCCCTTAATGTGAATAATGTCAAATAGTGTAAGAAAAGGACAGCACTCACAGTTCAAATTGCAAAATAGCGTTTAATCACCAACAACAAACGTTTATTGGCGGTTTCCTCGCTTTTCTGTCACTGGGGCTGTACCCTTTCAAAAAGTACAGCTTTGCACCTAAAGATTTAATTTTAGTACCTCAGAGGTACATACTGGGACCAAAGAGAGCTTATTAGTACCTCAAAAATACATATAAGTATTTCAAAGGTACATATTGGTACTAAATGTTTACATATCTGTACCTATGGTCCATACAATTACCTTCTTAAAGGATGCTGCCCCACTGACAGCTAGGGTACATATTTTGACTTTTTTCTAACAATGTGTTTTTTAGAATTAATTTACAATTGTGGATATATTTGCTGGATGAATTAATCAATTAATTGCTATTATTAATTCTGCTAAATCCTACTATATATATATATATATATATATATATATATATATATATATATATATATATATATATTTAATGACGATTAAATGTATGTATTTGCCTTTGAGCTAAATCAATTCCCTGATTTAATCCCTGAGTGGTGATTTAAACAACTTCGTTCCCTTAACATGTCTCATTACAAGAACATTTTCTAAAAAACATGATAATTTTATGATAATTGATCATTTTACGCATCAATGTCCTTATAACATTTTCCTAATGTGACTGTAAGAATGTTCTTACTTAGTTTTTATTAAACATTGTGACAATGTGTTCTAAGAGAACATTGTTTAATTTGATGCCTTACCAACATTCCCAAAATGTTTTATAAATGGTGCTGGCAGAATGTTCTATATTTGTTAACATGTCTCATTACAAGAACATTTTCTAAAAATCATTTTATCATTTTAAGCATCAATGATGTCCTTATAACATTTTCCAAATGTGACTGTGAGAATGTTCTTACTTAGTTTTTTTGAAACATTGTGACAATGTGTTCTAAGAGAACATTGTTTAATTTGATGCCTTACCAAAATTCCCAAAATGTTTTATAAATGTTGCCGAAGAATTTTCTATCTTTGTTAACATGTCTCATTACAAGAACATTTTCAAAAAATCATTTGATAATTTTAAGGATCAATGATGTCCTTATAACATTTTCCTAATGTGACTGTGAGAAAGTTCTTACTTAGAACACAATGGCCCTCATTTATCAAAAGTGCGTACACCAAATTTCCAGCGTACACCCAAAACCACTGTGACTTTGAGATTTATCAATATGGACGTTGGCGTACGGCACGCTCAAATCCTACGCCAGCTCAGGAGGTGGTGTACGCACATTTTGAGTTAGTGCAGAAATGCGCAAACACTTCCTAACACCACAAAACGCACTGACAAACTAAAATATATGATATATTATGACCCACTGTTAAAAAAAAAAAACTAAAACATAGTAATTATAAACTTCAGTGTTTATTTTTATGCAACATGAACTTCAATGTTGTGTGACTTTACCAAAGCATTTGATTTGTATGCATATGTATTCCTTAAAGTCGCCATGAAACGGAAGTAGCGATTGCCTTATTTTCCCCGTGGTGACGTATATCCGAATGAAACGGCTTTTGAGATGAAATAAGGCAGGGCTTGATTTGAATTTGTCCATCGAGATCTGATTGGATCGTTTGAAGTTGGGTCGTGTTGCTAATTGCTAATCACTGCGATCTTCTCCCGGACCCCGCCCACCTGCCATACTTTTGACCGGAAGTGAAGAGAGATCGTTTTGAGGAGGGGAGGAGATTTGCATTTTTGATTAAAGATTATGAGCACACACGAATTTTTAAAAAATAATGAAGCTCACAGATAAATCATTTGTTAATAATACCACAATATTAAAAATACATATATAGTTTTTCATTTCAATTTCATTGCGACTTTAAGTTGCGAGCCGTTTCAGGGCAGAGCACGTGAGCGGATTGGAGCGTTGAGCGGTGCGGTAATACCATCAGAGCGCCTTTTTCCGAAAATTCCGTTCGCTCAGGACCGCTCGTTTAATCCAGAACGCCCTTTGATAATTTGTTCGAGAATCTGTAGAAACGTCTAGCAATAAGTTATGGAATTCAAGCCTTATACATAAATGTAAAGTAAAATTCAAAGTAAAGATTGGACAGGAAGAAAACATTGAAAGGGACTGCGGAGAGACTGTAAAAGTTTAGCAATCCTGGAATCTGAAGCGGCACATTGCAAGAAAGCCCAAGGATGTGCTACGAAAACATGGTAATAATGCATCAAAAGGTAAGCTAGTTACATACTATTCGATGATAAATAAATAGCTACACATGAATAGGTAAGGTAAAATGCTTGTGTTGAATGGAGCCATAAATCCGATCATATGATAACATGCGGACAAAATCATGGCCACGAATTATCTTTTATGCTACATTATGGACACTTCCTTTTCTTATTTAGTCTAAAGTATGGCCATAAATATAAAATTCGTTCCCAATATTCAACAGTTTGTTCCTTGGAATTAATTATTATAATATTTTGTAATTACTATTACAAGTATTATTACTTCAAATTATGAATTAGCCTAGTAAAACATGTGGATGTCGTGGCAACAAATTGTTAATTTGAATTATATCCGGAGCTCCGTATCAAACTGGATCTTAGCTAACAAACAACTGTATGTAAATACAGAAAAACACACTACAAAAGTTACTACATCATTTTAAAATATTATTTAAAAAAAACTTAACCGAACCATTAAGCAGACATATAATTTAGATGTAGGCAACAGTAAATAATAATGATAATAATAATAATAATAATAATAAATAATTATTCTTCTAAATATCATTTAAGCGTCATTAATAATAAAAATAATAATACAAATATTACAAAATGTCATGCAATTATTAATGTCTTTAATCCCGCTCTTTAAACTCCCAAATAAAATAATTTTGTTTCTTTCCACTTCCCCGGTTTGTCTTCTTTGCCGTCTTCCATGTGTCAATGTCGTAAAATGAGGGCGTGGGGGAGGCGGAGACTTGAATTTATATGGGCTTGTTATTCTAATGACGATCGTTTTCAGCCGCGGCATTTATGAAGGGCAGGTATTGCGTACACCTGAATATCATCGGTACGCACAGTTTCATAAATCAGGCGGTGAGAGGAGTGTAAGCATAATCTTACGCCAACATATACGCCCGTTTCTACGCAAGAATGATAAATGAGGGCCATTGTCACAATGTTTCATAAAAACTAAAAGAACATTGTTTAATTTGATGCCTTACCAAAATTCCCAAAATGTTTTATAAATGTTTCTGGCAGAATGTTCTATCTATGTTTACATGTTTCATTACAAGAACATTTTCTAAAAAACATTTGATCATTTTACACCTTAGTGATGTCCTTATAACATTTTCCTAATGTGACTGTAAGAATGTCACAGCAATATCACCCTGTAGCCCAAGACAGCTTGCCCACTGAAGCTAAGCAGGGCTGAGCCTGGTCAGTACTTGGATGGAAGACCACCTGGGAAAAACCAGGTTGCTGCTGGTAGAGGTGTTAGTGAGACCAGCAGAGGGGTGCTCACCCTGTGGTCTCTGTGGGTCCTAACACCCCAGTATAGTGACGGGGACACTATACTGTCAACAAGCACCGTCTTTCGGATGAGACGTTAAACCGAGACGTTAAACCGAGGTCCTGACTATCTGTGGTCATTAAAAATCCCAGGATATCCTTCGAAAAAGAGTAGGGGTGTGCCCTGGCATCCTGGCCAAACTTGCCCATTGGCCTACTAATCATCCCTCATACTAATTGGCTATGTCACTCTATCTCCTCTCCACTAGTAAGCTGGTGTGTGGAAGGCGTTCTGGCGCAATATGGCTGCCGTCGCATCATCCAGGTGGATGCTGCACATTGGTGGTGGTTGAGGAGAGTGGTTCATATGTAAAGCGCTTTGAGTACTGAGAAAAGCGCTATATAAATGTAAGGTATTATTAATGTTCCTACTTAGTTTATATGAAACATTGTGACAATGTGTTCTAAGAGAACGTTGTTTAATTTGATGCCTTACCAACATTCCCAAAATGTTTTATAAATGTTGCTGGCAGAATGTTCTAAGTTCACAAGTCTCATTACAAGAACATTACATAGGAATGTTTTCATAAAAACATAAATACAACTTTTAGGGAATGTTATGCAATATTCTGAAAACGTTCCCTGCTAGCTGGGATAGTATGTAGGCCCCGGGATCAAATCTCTGGCTGCTGGGAAGTAGCGGAGCGTCTCAGTGTTTGTGGGAGACCAGAACATTTTTCAATTTTTGACGTCCATCCTGCCGCTACTTCATACAAGCCTTCTGAAGATCCCTCTGATGAATTAGACTCCAGCTGGTCTACTTCTTCATCTGAGGCCTCCTCTGTGTCAACCTCAGAATCCTCGGAGGAAGATGAGAAGCCATTGTAATGATAGTAAGTGATTTTGACCACTAGATGTCACTGTAGTCATAACTAGCTTCATGACTGATCTGAGGCTCAAGGCACAGACATGCAACTTTGAACAACTCAGTGATTCAATGATAAGGGATAAAATTGTTTTTGGCATACATGATGTAAAAGTCACACATATGTGCTGAGAAGATCGACCAGACACATTAAAAAACCTGAATCTGTAAGAGATTGCTGAAACCATGTTAAGTTAGTGATGATTACATGGACAATGTTAATAATAGAATTGTTATACTCTGGATATATTAAGTTTGAAACGTTTCACCGAATGCAATTCTTTATGTTTAAAAAAAAAAATGCTAAATTGATTTGTGGTTAAGTATGTTAAGTTTACTTGTTTCATGTTCACTTCTAAAGAAACAGGGGGATGTAATGATAGTAAGTGATTTTGACCACTAGATGTCACTGTGTATAGTTACATGTTAAAGAAGTGCAAGGCACAGAGGGCGAATAAGAGTTCCACATGGACATAAAAGACAACACACATGTGAAGATGATCCAGTGAATCATTTTATTGTTTTTTGAAATAAAGAAACAAAACATGGTACCAGGAGTGAAATCAAACTAGGCTGCAGCATCAAAATGGACACTTTGAAACCACAGGTGAATTTGAAACTGACTGGAAATGTCGACAGTAACTGGCGCAGTTTCAGGCAACAGCTTGAGTTGTACATGTCAGCCGTCGGGATGGACGCAAAGCCAGATGCACGTAAGGTTGCTTTACTTTTAACGATTGCTGGTCCACAGGCTATTGAAGTGTACAATACCTTCGTATTTGCAGAAGACGAAGATAAAAACAAGCTTGATGATGTAATGACCAAATTCACTGCTCACTGTTTGCCTAAAAAGAATGAAACTTATGAAAGATATATGTTTCGTTCACGTTTGCAGCAGCCCGAAGAAATGTTTGATATCTTCATGACTGATCTTAGGCTCAAGGCATAGACATGCAACTTTGAACAACTCAATGATTCAATGATAATGGATCAAATAGTTCTTGGCATATATGATGTAAAAGTCAGACAACGTTTATTGAAAGAAACTGAGCTAACTTTGCTAGGGGCAATCAAAATCTGCCAGTCTAGTGAACTTGCTCAATTGCATGTCAAGACGTTTGGTGAAGTGTTGCCAAGGAGCGTGTCTATAAGCACAGATGCTGCAATTGGTGCTGCATCTTCCAAATGGAAAAGACGCATAAATAGACCTGTCAAACCAAAAGATGCTGCTTATAGTTGCAAGCATTGTGGTAATGAGCACCAGCCTAAACACTGCCCAGCTTATGGAAAACTGTGCAAAGTGTAAGGGTAAAAATATTTTTGCCAAACAATGTTTTTCCCAAGGAACGGTGAAACAGAAGGAGCGATCAGTCAAGGTGGTAAATGAAACAGACCTGGAAGATACATTCTTTGTTGGAATGGTCCTATGTGAAAAAAGATGGAATCAGAGACTATTCAAAACACACCTTCATCAGTTAATGCTAAGAGTAAAAATGCAATCAAAGACAAATGGGTAGCACCACTAGAGATCAATGGGACACTGGTTACACTTAAGTTACTCGATGGTGTCCATAAACAAAAATAATGGCGATTTAAGGGTGTGCTGTGATCCTGGGGATCTGAATAATCACATAAGGCGTGAGCACTATCAAATACCAAAAGCATGAAGAAATCATGACCGAAATGTCAGGTGCTAAATACTTCACAAAGCTAGATGCTTCCCAAGGCTTTTGGAAAATAAGGTTGGATGAAGAAAGCACAAAGTACTGTAATTTCAATACTCCATTTGGAAGGTATTCTTTCCTCAGACTACCATTCGGAATTGTTTCTGCATCTGAAATTTTTCACAGAGCGACAAAGAATATAATTGAAGGAGTTGATGGAGTCAGAGCCTACATAGATGACATTGTCATGTGGGGATCCTCACTACAAGAGCACAACGACCGACCAACAAAAGGGCTACAGAAAATCAGAGAGAGTGGATTAAAACTAAACAGAAACAAATGTCAGTTTGGTGTACAAGAACTTGTCTTCCTTGGGGATAAACTGTCACATCAGGGGATACAGACAGACGTTGAAAAGCTCAATGCTATACTAGAAATGAAAAGTCCCACGACAGGAAAGGAGTACGACGTGTGATGGGTATGGTGAACTACATAGGGAAGTTCATTCCAAATCTTTCTGCAAACACATTTTGCCTGCGAGAACTCCTACAGAAAAGAACTGACTTTGTATGGACAGACAAGCATGAGAGTGAATGGCAACAGCTGAAAACAGCATTGACCTCTGCACCTGTATTGCAGTTTTTTGATCCTACAAAGAAAACCAAAGTGTCTACGGACGCCTAAAAGAATGGTCTTGGTGCGGTGTTATTGCAAGCTGATTGTGAGATTTGGAAACCAGTCGCGTATGCAAGTAGATCCATGACTGAGTCTGAGTGTCGATACGCTCAAATTGAAAAAGAATGTCTGGGATTAATTTTCGGACTGGAGAAATTTAACTATGTATATGGTCTTCCCACCAGAAACAGATCATCGTCCATTAGTTGCAATAATGAAGAAGAATCTGAATGAGATGACACCAAGAATACAGCGTTTGATGATGAAATTGCAGAGGTACGATCTCAATTTGATTTATACACCTGGCAAATACTTAGTGATGGTTGATACAGTCTCACGAGCACCCACAATGAACTGTGTGAACACAACTGAGGAGGAAGTTGAGCTGCATGTGAATCTAGTGTCTTCTACGCTTCCTGTGTCAGATGCAAAATCCAAGCTGATAGTGGAGGAAACCAGGATGGCCAAAGGGTTCTTGTTCAAAGTACTGTGACATTAGAGGTGATCTAAGTGTGGTGGATTGCATGCTTCTGAAACAAAGTAGAATTGTAATACCGCAAAGCTTGAGGAAAGACATGCTGCACAAAACCCATGAAGGTCATCTCGGTGTCAAAAAATGCAAGAGGCGGGCGAGAGACCCAATCTTTTGGCCTGGGATCAACAAAGACTTTGAGAACATGGTAAGACAGTGTGATACATGTCAAAAACTCAGAAATAGGCTGACCAAAGAGCCAATGTTAATACCTGACTTACCAACAGCACCCTGGGAAAAGGTAGGAATGGATCTGTTCCATCTGAAAGGCAATAACTATCTAGTGGTGATTGACTATTACTCAAATTACCCTGAAATGGCCTTACTTTCCAGCATGTCTGCAAAATGTGTGATAATGCACTCAAATTCAATCTTTGCAAGACATGGCATACCCCAGATTGTTGTCAGTGACAATGGTCCATGCTTTAACAGCAAAGAGTGGCAAGAGTTTTCAGTGCAATATGACTTTAAGCATGACAGGTCAAGTCCAGAAAATGCTCAGTCAAATGGTAAGGCTGAGAAAGGGGTCCATATCCTTACGCAAATTCTCAAAAGGCTGCTGACAGCAAGTCTGATCTTTACCTAGCTTTGCTCAGTTACAGAACCTCACCTCTCAAGTGTGGTGTGTCTCCAGCCGAAATGCTGATGAAGCGGAAACTTCGCACTACACTTCCATGTTGTTTAACACAAACAAGAGATGCCAAGTTGAACAGGAAATTCAAGCAACACAAACAAAAACAAAAGTTCTACTATGACAGAAATGCAAAGTGTCTACAACATTAAGAAATGGATGACATAGTCAGAGTCAAAAGTGATGAGAATTGGGGTAAGAAGGCCACAGTTATGCAGGAAGTAGCTCCAAGATCATATGCTGTGAAAACGATGATGGACAAATAATCAGAAGAAATCGACGTGATTTGCTAAAGGTTGAAGAAAAAGAACAGATGATTCAAAGCAACATTCAGGAGCAGAATCAAAGCTGTGTTGTGCCTGATTTATCCACATTCTCCACAACAAGTAACTGTAACAATGACTCAAATACAGATACACAAATATCAAACAGTCACACATATGTGCTGAGAAGATCGACAAGACACATTAAAATACCTGAATCTGTAAGAAATCGCTGAAACTATGTTAAAGGAACAGTATGTAAGAAATGTATATCAATTAATCATTAAATGGCCCTGAAATGTCACTAGACATTAAAAAATCATTTTCATTTCAAATACTTAGATCACTGACAACAGTGGTCCGGCCAGAATATTGTCATTGTCATTTAAAAAGTGGAGTTGCAGCCCTCAACTGATGTTTATGTTGTCGTTTGGTATATTGGCCACCAGCTGTGTGATTGCAGTACCAGTTTTAGCCACACGATTTGTGATTGCAATTCCAGTTTTGGCCACAATCCTACATACTGCTCCTTTGAGTTAGTGATGATTACATGGACAATGTTAATAATAGAATTGTTACTCTGGATATATTAAGTTTGAAATGTTTCACTGAATGCAAGTCTGTATGTTTTAAAAAAAAAAATGCTAAATTGATTTGTGGTTAAGTATGTTAAGTTTACTTGTTTCATGTTCACTTCTAAAGAAAGGGGGATGTAATGATAGTAAGTGATTTTGACCACTAGATGTCACTGTGTGTAGTTACATGTTAAAGAAGTGGAAGGCACAGAGGGCGAATAAGAGTTCCACATGGAAATAAAAGACAACACACATATTATGAAGATGATCCAGTGAATCATTTTATTGTTTTTTGAAATAAAGAAACAAAACAGCCATCTTTGCTCTCGGAGTGCGTGATTATTTTTTAGAACCTTATGTGTGCTGTAATGCCTTGCCATTTCCACTACTCTTGCTATACTGTTTATACTTATAGCAGTGTACCTGCATAAACAACATGAACAAACACCAAAATGAAGATTGATTTTGTTTCGGTTCTGCCCTCTCATTGTTATTATTACTGAATTAGTTTATAACGCAGAATGTGGCCTTCAAAAAGAGAAGACTTTGGATATGTTGAATATGCACCCCTGTCCCACTCAACACCGACCCCACCCCGATATCATCCCCACCCCCTTACCACTCAGACATACTTTTTTACCCACACACCATTTTTCAACATTAAAGGTTTTTTCTTTTCAGTAGCAATGCGGCCCGCAGAAAACAGCAAACATTTTGACATTTTGATGAATGCATGAAATGGTAAAAAGTATGGCCACCTGGTAGACAAGAATAAAAATTAAAACTTGAAGGCCAGTAGTTTAAATTGACATATTGACAAAAAGGTATGCATTCGTTTATGTTAAGATAAATGTGGGGTCAAAAATTGTAGTTTTTATCATTTTTTTATCCCTAGGATCACATGTGTCGGTTTTTGGCCCTAAATATTTATTGAATAGCAAAGTATGCCTAAGTATACAAGACTGAACCACATAGATGTGAAATATAAAGGCTATCATGATCATTTTGCCAACAATGAACCATGGTTTTAATTTAAGTTTATAATACGCCCTCTTCAAAGACCCCACCCCTTTTTAAACCTTGAGCTATCTAACTCCATAATTATTTAATAAGAAACCCATCAGAAATGATTGACACATTATGAGACGGGAGGGAGCGGGACACATGAACAGAGATGGAGAGCACTGGAGAGATATATATGTGGATTGTTAGGCTAAATCTGTACTATCTCTTTTAATATAATCACTTTCTTATCAACTATATTTGAGTTTTAAAAATCCACATAATTACATACCATATGAGCCTCTGGAGACGACTGACGGACAATGAACCTTAACACTCCTCCATCCTGTGCCCGCAGCCTCTCGCTCCTCTTTTGATTATCTCCTTATGCGTGCTGCTTTATATCACACACTCCGCCGTGACAAACAGAAAAAACGCTACGGCATATGGTACAATTGGCCTTGTATTCATTGTCCTTCATGCATTCCAGCCACGGGTAGTCATTTTCCCATTCAATTCTATATTTTTGTGCTCGTTTCTTTTTCGCCGGCTGCTCGGATGCAGTCATTTTTACATTTCCCGCTGTTGTCACTTGTCGTCATCGTTGCTATGATACGTGACATCACAATGACTGAAACGACCAATGGGCATTCCCTGATGGGGCTGCAACGCTACGCAGATCAAAGACAAACAGAGGGAGAAATTACCGCACCGTCAGGGTTTTCTTATACAAATGACGCGGTCTTCGTTCATGGCTGACATTATAAGCTATGTGTCTGTCATGTATTTGCACTGAATTAATTTTCATAAAATACGGAACAAACTGCGTTCCGTATCAGTTAAATACGGAACAAGAATTGTATGTGTCAAATACGTGACGATTCCGTATTATACGGAACGGTTGGCAACCCTACCTTTATCTGAATGCCATGCGGGCTAGAATTGCCAAACATTATTGGATAATTCTTATAATTGACATACTCTGGGCCAATCGGAATCTTAGCATTTGCTTTTGTCTGGGCCAATCGGAATCTTAGCACTTCCTTCAGAATCTTGAAGACAGCGCGGTCCTTTGGATGAGAAACACACCTGGCTACCACGCGAGTCTGATGGACACTTTTAACATGAAGGAACCATCTTATTCAAGGTAAGTCAACTTTTTTGGAGCAAAAACAACAACTATTTGTTTGCTTGATTTAAATTAGCATTAGCTACCGCTTATATTGTATTTTTAGGAACGAGTCAACGCCGAGTAATGCACAAATGTAGACCTTGCATAAAGTTTGCCTATGCTTCGAGCAAAATGACTAATGTTAGCTAACTTAGCAGGACGATTGTTAGCTAGGTTTATCGTTACTTGGGTGCTCTGCCCTGAGTTCCGAGATATACGGCTACTACTCGAATTCTGAGCTAATGTTACCCTGAATAACTTCATTACGGTGGCTGTGGTGCTCGCTTGCGCAGGCAGTCATTCGTGATGTGGGTAAATGTGACTGTTTACACAATAGCTGATGCGAGAGTAATGTTAAAGGAAAACCCACCGTTTTTCAATATTTACTATGTTCTTACCTCAACTTAGACTAATTAATACATACCTATCTTTTTTCAATGCATGCACTTAATCTTTGTACATCGCATTGTGAATGTGTTAGGATTTAGCCTAGCCCCATTCATTCCTGGTGGCTGTATACCTGGTAAACAGTCATTTTAAACAACATAGGGCTGTTTAGATAAAACAATCTGGGGAGGGTGTTGTCCTAGGCTAATACACCAACAGCGAATTTCTGTATAATAAAGGGCTACATTTTGCATCAAAATATGTCAATTAAATCTTTACATTGTGTTGTTAGTTGAATTTACATTATGAACACTAGCACTTGGAGATTGTTTATTCAATGTAAGGAGCCCTACATATAAAATGCATTATTATTATAATTATTGAACAGAAATGTATGTTGATATTCACTGCATATCAGCCATACAGTATGGAGACACGTTGTTTTATTATATTAGTCCTATGTATGATAGTTTGCAAGGTTTATTTTAATGATTTTAATTTACTTTCAGGCAATGGTTCTGGGCACTTTGGTGGAGCACTCACTGCCATTCACAATGGCCCGTCATCGTCAACCTTGCACAAACGCCGGCTGAGCAGGGGCGGATCTACCGGGGTGGCACGGGGTGGCAGTTGCCACCCTAAATAAAAGCATTGCCACCCCATATGCCACCCCAGCGCTGATATTCTAAAATATCTAATATACCCCCGAGTAGGCTCTTTTAACCAGAAACGCTATGGAGTTTTTCTCTGCGTGAGTTTAGGGGTGGGAGACACATATCTGACGATGATTGGTGTGTGTGTGTCTTAGAGGTGGTGGGACAACCACATAGCTGATGATGATTGGCTTAATTTCCATCGTTAGCCAACCAGAGGCAGCAGAGTTCATACACAAGCACGAACAGTCAGTCCCAGCAGAAAGTCTTTTACAGTATAAAAAAAGTCCGCACAGTCTTGCGAACTTGGTGACTTTGTCGCTAGATTAAGAAACTTTTTAGACCCCTTTAGCGACTTTATTAAAAAAGCGACACGGACAAATCTAGCGATCTTTTCTGGCGTGGTTGGAGACTTTTGGAAATCACGCTGGTTCTCGCGCTGCAGTCCAGTCCCTTCCGAGTCGCACAAACCGCAACAACAGAGCGATGACAAGTACAACGATCTCAAAACAAAGGTAGCGGACGCAAGCACAAAGTATAAAAAGCACAAACGTTACTTTTCCATCGTTGCGGTGAAAGGCAAGAATGTTTATGAACGTGCAACTTATGCCCATGAAGAAAGAGTCTCTTCACGTCTGTAGCGAGTAATTCTGATCTAATAAAGCACCTCACATCATCACATGCTGCCAAAAAATTAGTGGTTTCTCTTTAGTGTCTTAAAGTGATTAAGTTGAGCATCACATCAGCAAATCAGAGTACTGAATACGGTCATATTTTCAAGATAAATGTTGCTTAAAATACAAAAATTAAACTGTGATTGTTTAATATTGCCTGAGGTAACGGTAGTTGCTTGGTAGTTAAAACTGAACTGCAGGTTTGTGTAAGCAGTATCTTTTAAGCAGTTCTTTCTAGCTCGTCATGTCTTGTTAGCTACTGCAGCAATCAAAATATTCCATACGTGCATATGAAATCACTCGTTATGATATAGTCTAATGTTTTTATTTGTCTTCATTAAGGAGACAAAACTATTCAGTGTTGTGTATGTTTAGAAAGCTTGAAAGAACTTAATGTTGCATTTTCCAGGATACTATGAAAAGAAAGGCTGATATCCATTTTTTAACCAAAAAGAATAGAAAAATCAAATACTATGGGAGTGGAAGGTACAAATAAAACAGAAAATATGTTGTGGAAGGGAGAGGAGTAGATGAAGTCATGAAAGAAAGAAACATAGAAATGGATGGTGAAGAGCTAAAAGAAGTGAAAAAACAGAAACAATCCATCATGAAGTGAGTGAAAGGATTAAAGAAGAGGGTTATGAGAGAAAGAGATGTGTGCCTTTCAAATATGTTTTACATTAATATAAACTAGGCAAACCTATTTTATTTATATAACAGTCTTTATACCATTTTGTTCAACCTTGCTCATCATGGTTACAGTCAGTGATTTTAGATAATGGTAAGTATACATGTAATGAATTAACTTAGTATTAAGAAAAAGTAGAGATGCTAAAGGTAGCTGCTTGGGTACTTATAGGAACATTTGTTGTTGCATTTTTTTATGTTATAAAAATTTGAGGTCCAGTGTATACACCGAATATAGTATATACAGTATATAATTTCTTGTATCCACGACAACCATGCAAGGATGCTTACTTCATTGCCACCCCTCCTAGTTCTCATGCCACCCCCTTGCCACCCCAAAAATAATTTTCTAGATCCGCCCCTGCGGCTGATGACAAAGTGGCTCTGTTGCACGAAGCTTTCGCGAACATCAGCAAAATATATATATATCTGTCTGTCTCTTGTTATTTTTTTATTTCAGTGTCATGCTTCACAACACTTCCAGGCGTTTCCGTGAGTTGTAAATAAAAACATTTGTAAAATATTAAATGTGTCATTCTCTTTAAGCTTCAAGGATGTTTTAACATTGATTTTTGATTAAAGTATGCTGATTTTTTTAGTCACGCTCAGAATCATATTAAAATCACAGCTGGGGTAACCCCCCACAAATACACCACCCATACCATTATTTTGTTACACTAAACAACATGGTGTCAGAAGTAAACAATGACTGCACGCAAAAGTGAGTTTTGTCTTCGCTAAAAAGTTCTGTGCATATTAATCGACTTGTGATCTACTAGCCGCTAAGCTATGTAAACAAATCGCATGCGCCAGCCATGGCAGGGGAATTCCGAAGACCGGATCCTCTCGTTTTTGATGAAAACATTGCAGAAAACTGGCATCTCTTTGAACAAGAGTTTGACATCTTTATTGCTGCAGCTCATGGAGACAAACCATGTCGAACACAAGCTTTCATTCTCCTTAACTCTTTCACCGCCAGCGTTTTAAAAAAAAGTTGCCAGCCAGCGCCAGCGTTTTTCATGATTTTCAACAAAGTTTAATGCCTTTCAGAAAATGTTCTTCTTTAAATATATAAACATACAATATACCAAATGAAAGAACAGACCCTCTGCTTTCAAACCAAAAAAAAAACGTTTCATCCTACCTTTAGTGGTTCTTTTGCAATCAGCTTTTGAATATGGGTAGGTTTTTGCAAAAACACCATATTTTGAGCAAAAAGCAGAGATAATTCCATTTTTGTGACAGACTTTTCATAGAGATCCCATTCAGAGCGATCTTTAAAACAGACACGGACATGCAGCAGCTTGCCATAGGGCAAAACTTCCGGGTTTAAAAAGTTGCGGAATTGCGGAAAGACGGAAAATCTCGTCAATGGCGGGGAAGCGTTTTCTCTTAATTGACAAGATATCTCGTCAATGGCGGGGAAAGAGTTAACCTCGCGGGTCCCGAAGCCATCGAATGTGAACGGTCCTTTGTTTATGCACAAGAGGTGAGGACACCCGGTGAAGATGACACCATTATTATTACGCCGGCTGAGTCCCGGGAAGACCCAGACTGCTTAAAAAGAAAGTTCCGTGCGATTTGTGCTCCACATGTCAACATCACCATGGAACGACACAAGTTCAACATGAGATCCCAAAAACCCAGTGAGACTTTTGAATCTTACATTAGCGATTTAAAAGTAAAAGCAAAAACCTGCAAATTTGGTGCCTTACAAGACGAGCTGATTCGTGATCGAATAGTTTGTGGAATACACAATGATATTCTGAGAAAATCACTGCTGCGTGATTCAGAGCTTACTTTGACTAAAGCCATATCAGCATGCAGGATATACGAGCAAACTGAACAGCATACTAAAGACTTAGTAACACTCCAAACGACAACTGCTTCAGTCGATGCTGTACACCAAACGTTTGCAGGAAAGCACAGAAATTACAAATCGAAACACAGAACACAAACCATAAAGAACTGTAACAATTGTGGTAGTGAACATCCAGCCAAAAAAAAATAACACAACAAACCAAGCGATGCTACAGCAAAACCGTCCATAATGTTGAACCACACCAGACAAACAGTGATGAAAGTGATTCGTTCTTTATTGATGGAGTAAATGCTGGAGTAAATTGATTCCATATCTAAGCTGACACAAAAGAATGAACTGTACACATACATGGCAAGCTGGTAGAACTAAAAGTGGATACTGGAGCCAAGTGTAATGTAATGGATTCAGTGGTGTCAAAAGTATTCATATTCATTACTCAAGTAGAAGTATAGATACTAGGGTTTAAAAAGACTTTTGTAGAAGTTGAAGTATCAACTCAAGCTTTTTACTCAAGTAAAAGTGAAAAAGTACTGGTTTTAAAACTACTTAAAGTATAAAAGTAAAAGTAATGTAAGGAAAAAAATGTCATTACGGAAAAAAGCCTAGGCCGCGCCACAGGGGCCTTTTGTGCACTACCCTATCTCCTCTAAAACATGTTTCTAAAGGCCATAATAACTATTGTGTTATTTTAAAAATGTTAATGTTAAAAAATGTGGGATGCACTAGGGCCAGGGGTAGGCAACGTCCATCCTGGAGTGCCGATGTCCTGAAGATTTTAGCTCCAACCCTTATAAAACCTTGGCTACCTGTAGTTTCAGGTGACTTTTTAGACCTTGATTAGTTTGTTCAGGTCTGCTTGATTAGACCTGGAGCTAAACACTGCAGGACATCGGCACTCCATGTTGCCTACACCTGCACTAGGCTATCTGTTTCAACCACATACGGTATATGCCCATTAAAAATGAACGCATTTTACTACAATGCAAACAAATAAATTAAAGCAGTGGTTCTCAAACTGGGGGCCGCGAGATGGTGCCAGGGGCCCCAGTTTTATAATATTTTATGAAATACATTACTTTATTATAAATTCTGTGTAATTAAACCTCAAAAAATAAGGCTACTAAACAAAAGCGATACATTGTATAATTTAATATGTTTTGTTTAATTCAAATTGTAAGTTTTAGAATGTTTATGTCATACATTTTCTTTGGGGGGTCGTGAAGGAATCCACTGTACACAAGGGAGGCGAAAAAAAAGGTTTGATAACCACTGCATTAAAGAACCACATATGTGTACTACTGAGCATTAACATGTGTTCCATAGAGAGGAAGGTATGATGACTAGTTGCCTATAAATATTGTAATCAAAAATAAAAGTCAAACTTCAGAGCAGGGCCGCTGGCAAAACTTTTACAGTGGTGCCCTCTTTAGTAAAAAAACAACAAAATCACACACAACTATAGTATGTGTGAGAATAGAAATATGCTATTGTTATCATTTATAATTTTATTTTGACAGCAACACAAACTACAATTATACAAATATGCAATTATATAGTATAGCCTATATTCCTGTATCTGTACTTGTTGGACTTTAGTATACTTTACTTTAGTCAGTATAAATCCAAGCAATTTTGGAGAATTACTAAATGTCTTTCTAAGTAAATTAAAAGTCAGGTTTAAGGAAACAGCTGATGTCTATTAACAAAAGCAAAAGTTGGTATGTGTGGTTATGTGTTTCATTGATTTAACACTCAAGCATTCAGCTAAGTAGGTTTTGATAATGCAAATAAAATTTAGGGCAGTTATAAGCATATACAAAACAACAGATGTCTTTAGCATAGATATCTTTGCCATGCTTCAAAACGCAACGCAGCACAATGTCATTTAAGTTGAACAACTGAAGTTACATGATATAAATTGGTATTGTTACACTATTTAAATCACAGATGAGTTGGTGTCAGCAGCCAGCTATACATTTACACAGGCTTGTGAATGTGAACTGACCTGAAAGTGATGCGCGAGTTTTATTTCGTACTTTTCCATTTGAAGACAGAATGCCGCGTTCTGTTACTGTACAAACGGATGGTGGATGATATCAAAGCATCGCGAGAGGAAACTGCTCCGCATGCTTTCTAATCGCTCTCGCGGTTCTTTTATGTTTCTCTGTGCAGCGCTAGAGAAACAAACTTTTGATCATCTGCAGTCAGCTGGGGGCGGGGATTGCGTACAAACCAATAGAGAGTCGGAATCATAGACAGTAAAAGACAATGGACACTGCGACCCCGTTGGATTCAATGGAGACAAGTGAAGCCAATTAGAAGCTCACACTTCCGGGGGGTTGAGCGTACTGCGCAGACTCAAACTGAGCTTGGTGACGTGAGCAACCTGTCTGACAATTGTAAGTCTTCTAATAGTTGTGCCAAGAGAAATCTGAATCACCCACCGAATCTTGCAGAAACGGCGAGCGTGAACAGGAGTACATTTTGTATTAAGTATATTTAGTATTCTGATTAATTACTTTGTCATTTTGCATAGTATTTATTTATTTTAAAGTTTAACGCCAGTACGCCATATTCTACATGCGCTTCTCCTCCTGTCCATACGGTAATTTCTCTACTGTGCGACAGAGAGTCGCGTGGCTATGACGCAATCGTTAGCATAGTTTTACTAAAACTGCTTCTACTGGGCCATAACGTAAGATACAAGGTAATGGAGCCTTTTAAATATTTTCGTGTTTCTTTAGAAATAATTGATGCACAAATTGAGTCTTTAAACGCCTCAGATGTAAAGTTATTCACTGTCAAAGTGACGCCAAAATGAATGGGAGTCAATGGAATGCTAAGAGCAGGTGGGGGTCCGCTAGCTAATGGCGGTGCCCAGGGCTGCTTCAATAAAATATGAAACCCTGCCCCCCTGGTCGGAATGGTGTATGTTTATACTTCTCATCCAACCACAATCGCATTTATCTGGATGATGCAATTTATCAAGATAGGTTTTTTTAACGATGACAAGCCGTAATGTAAAAAAAGCAAACAAGCCGAAATAATAGAAGTAACGAGCGATTTTTAAAATGTAAGGAGTAGAAAGTACAGATAATTGCGTGAAAATGTAAGGAGTAGAAGTAAAAAGTCGTCTGAAAAATAATTACTCCAGTAAAGTATAGATACCCAAAATAGCTACTTAAGTAAGGTAAAGAAGTATTTGTACTTCGTTACTTGACACCTCTGAATGGATTTACAAACGTTCCAACGCCTGCGAAAGGAGGAAGAACTAAATGTGTCAAACACAACAAAGCTCATAGCATATGGTGGCAATGAACTACACACACTTGGAACAGTCACACTACCATGCAGCTTAGCCAGTCAGACTTACAACCTGTTGTTTTATGTCATCAAAAGCTCTGCACAGCCACTTTTGGGCTTACCTGACTGCCTACAGATGGAACTTCTAACTCTCAACAAAGAAATCCACCAGCTGAGCACATGCAGTCAGGACGAATTCACAGACAGAATTCTCACCAAGTATGCAGACCTTTTCAAAGATAAGGTGGGTAAACTACCTGTTACATATTCCATGAAAATCGACCCCACCATCCCTCCTGTTGTCCGACCGGCAAGGCGCATTCCAGTTGCTATGCAAGAAAGGGTTAAAAAGGAGCTTCAGCGAATGACAGATCTGTGTGTCATTACACCCATTTCTGAACCGACCGAGTGGGTATCTTCCATGGTCGCTGCTCATAAAAAAGACTTTAACAACATCAGGATTTGAATAGATCCTAGAGACTTAAACATAGCAATACAAAGACCCCATCACCCAATGAGAACGGTTGAAGAAGTCGCTGTTTAAATGTCGAATTCCACCATCTTCTCTGTGCTGGATGCAAAGAATTAATTCTGGAAAATCTCCTTAGACAACAAGTCATCACTATAAACAACATTCAGCACCCCTTTTGGAAGATACAGATTCCTGAAAATGCCTTTTGGCATAAACTCAGCTAGTGAAGTTTTCCAACGTGCAATGGAACAATTTTTCACTGGATACCCTTGTGCTGTAATTGTAAATGACATACTGGTTGGTGGACACACAGAAAAAGAGCACAACGACAACCTAGAAAGAGTGCTTGAGCGGGCCAGACAGGTAAACCTCCGGCTAAATCCACTGAAATGCAAATTCAGACTGAAAGAAGTGTGCTATGTGGGACATGTCTTCAGCAGCGATGGCCTACATGCCGATCCATCAAAGACTAAAGCCATCAGTGAAATGCCAGAGCCCACAAACGCCACTGCTCTTCAGAGATTTCTCGGCATGGTCAACTATATGGGCAAGTTTATCCCCAACCTCAGAGACACATCTGCCCCGCTCCGCCAGCTAACACACAAAGACTCGGCATGGTGTTGGCTACAACAGCATCAGGACGCTTTCAATGCCCTAAAGAAACACCTGACGTGCCCTCCTGTCCTGTCATACTACAACGTTCACAAGCCTGTCACCTTGACATGTGATTCTTCACAGTTCGGTTTAGATGCGGCATGCCTGCAGGACAGCAAACCCATCGCTTATGCTTCACGAGTTCTCTCGCAAACTGAAATGCGCTATGCACAAATAGAAAAAGAACTCCTTGCGGTTGTTTTTGCTTGCACCAAATTCAACGATTACATCTATGGCAAACCAGTGACAGTCGAAACAGACCACCAGCCTTTAGTGACAATCATGAAATGTCCTATACACTGCACTCCTGCCAGACTCCAAAGAATGTTGCTTCAGCTCCAGCGCTACAACATCACACTGGTTTACAAAAAAGGAAAACACATGTACATTCCAGACACCTTGTCGCGGGCCCCACACCCATCCACACAGCAAAAGTTCAATGAGGAAAAAACCTTTGAGGTAATGAATGTCTGCAACATCGCACCATCACGCATGGATGAACTTAAACGCCACACAGCAGACAGCCACACGCTTCAAATGCTTGTGAACACAATCAGACAAGGATGGCCAGCCAAACTGCACAGTGTTCCCCCAGCAATACAGTTGTTCTACCCATACAGACATGAATTGGTCATAGACGATGGTATTGTGTGGAAAGGCCACAAGGTTGTCATCCCAGACACACTCCAGTTGGAATACACAGATTGGTACATAGGGGTCACCCTGGAGCTGAATCTACCAAACGACGTGCACGTGGTATATTCTTTTGGCCAACAATGACAAAAGACATTGATGCTTACATTTCATTTTGTGCCACTTGCAACAGCACCAAGCCACACCAGCAAAAAGAACCTCTCCATCTGCATACAGTTCCGAGCCTACCTTGGTCGACAGTAGTGGCTGACATCTTTGATTGGAACAGTCATCAATACCTGGTGCTTGTCGACTCTTATTCTGGCTGGTATGAGATTGATCAACTCCACAATTTGACCTCAGCATGTGTCATACAAAAACTGAAACAACACTTTTCCATCCATGGGTCACCACAAACCCTCCTCGCAGACATTGGGAGACAATTTGTGAGCAATGAGTGCAAAGATTTCGCTATGGCCTGGGACTTTGTTCACAAAACTAGTAGTCCAAATTACCCTCAGTCTAATGGCCTAGCGGAATGCGCAGTTCGCAGTGCTAAGCAACTCATGGAAAGATCTAAACGAGATGGCACTGACATCTATCTCAATCTGCTGAATCTGCGAAATGTTCCTCAAGATCCTAAACTCGGCTCACCAGCTCAGAGACTATTGTCCAGGCAAACCCGTACCACCCTGCCTCTCCACAGTTCTTTGCTGGAACCTAACCCTCTGGCCTCCAAAGAGATTCATGCTCAGCTCTCAAAGAAAAGACAGTGTCACAAGAGCAGCTATGACAAAACCAGTAAACAATTGAGTGTGCTCTCAAAAGGGCAAGTAGTGAGAATGCAAACCCCTCGTGGTTATGACATCAAAGGAACAGTAAAGGAAGTCTGCCGAGAACCAAGATCTTACATTATACTGTCGGGAGGAAAGGAATATAGGAGAAATCACGGACACCTCCTTACTGTGAAAGAACCTGTGCCAAGTCAGTATGATGATGATGATGGTCAAGATGATGGACACCAGGTAATCCATACTCGAACCCAAGAGAATGATCCAATTCCGAAGAGACCTGATCTACCCATTCAGACAACCACAAGTCATTCAAACCCTCAGAAACAAATAAGAGACAGTCCTTATGTAACAAGATCGGGACGTGCTGTCCGCCCTAACAGAAAATAGGACTGAAGTACTTAATATGCTGTTAAATTGCACATTGCTGTTTTATATAGTTGTTTATTTAGATTAAATATGCCTGTTTTGTTAATGTGCAATACATTTTGTTAATGTGCAATACATTTGAAGCAATATTTAAATTTTCTGATATTGTTACTGTTGCAAAACCAATATACCTTTGTTGTTCTAGGAAATGAGTATGTTAAAGAAAAGTAAACTGATGTTCATTGTGAAAAGGAATTACAATGTTATTGAAACTGTGGAATATAAACCAATATAGCATTTTGATACTATGCTTAGGAAAGGGCAGGGGCGGATCTACCGGGGTGGCACGGGGTGGCAGTTGCCACCCTAAATAAAAGCATTGCCACCCCATATGCCACCCCAGCGCGGGTATCCTAATATATATAATTTATACCCGAGTAGGCTCTTTTAACCAGAAAGGCAATGTAGTTTTTCTCTGCGTGTGTTTGGGGGTGGGAGACACATATCTGACGATGATTGGTGTGTGTGTGTCTTAGACGGGGTGGGACAACCACGTAGCTGATGGTGATTGGCTTAATTTCCATCGTTAGCCAACCAGAGGCAGCAGAGTTCATACAAGCATGCAGTCAGTCCGAGCAGAAAGTCTTTTACAGTGGAAAAAAAGTCCGCGCAGATTTGCCAACTTAGTGACTTGATCGCTAGATTAAGAAACTTTTTAGACCCCTTTAGCGACTTTATTAAAAAAGCGACTAGGACAAATCTAGCGATCTTTTCTGGCGTGGTTGGAGACGTTTGGAAACTGCGGTGAAAGGATGCATCGCCCCATCCAAGGCACTCACATGCAGCCCGGTTCTCGCGCTGCAGCCCATCCCTTTCGAGTCGCACAAACCCGCAACAACAGAGCGATGGGAAGTACAACGAGCTCAAAACAAAGGTAGCGGACGCAAACACAAAGTATAAAAAGCACAAACGTTACTTTTCCATCGTTGAGGTTAAAGGCAAGAATGATTATGAACGTGCAACTTATGCCCATGAAGAAAGAGTCTCTTCACGTCTGTAGCGAGGAATTCTGATCTAATAAAGCACCTCACATCATCACATGCTGCCAAAACAAATTCTCTTTAGTGTCTTAAAGTGGTTAAGTTGAGCATCACATCGGCAAATCAGAGTACTAAATACGGTCATATTTATAGATAAATGTTGCATCAGGATAAATAAATAAAAATTAAATTGATGTTAAATATTGCACGAGGTAGTTGCTTGGTAGTTAAAACAACTGAACTGCAGGTTTATGTAAGCAGTAAATATCTTTTAAGCAGTTCTTTCTAGCCCGTCATGTCTTGTTAGCTACTGCATCAATCAAAATATTCCATACGTGCATATGAAATCGCTCGTTATGATATAGTCTAATGTTTTTATTTGTCTTCGTTAAGGAGACAAAACTATTCAGTGTTGTGTATGTTTAGAAAGCTTGAAAGACAACTTAATGCGGCATTTTCCAGGATATTATTAAAAGAAAGGCTGATATCCATTCTTTTTACCAAAAAGAATAGAAAAATCAAATACTATGGGAGTGGAAGGTACAAATAAAACAGAAAAATATGTTGTGGAAGGGAAAAGAATAGATGAAGTAATGAAGGAAAGAAACATATGGATGGCAAAGAGCTAAAAAGAAGTGAAAAGACAGAAATCCATCATCAAGTGAGTGAAAGGATTAACGAAGAGAGTTATGAGAGAAAGAGATGTTTGCCTTTCAAATATGTTTTACATTAATATAAACTAGGCAATCCTATTTTATTTATATAACTGTCTTTATACCATTATGTTCAACCAGTCAGTGTTTTTAGATATTGATAAGCTGTATGTATTAACTTAGTATTAAGACAAAGGGTGCTACAGAGATGCTAAAGGTAGCTGCTCGGGTACTTACTTAAAGGAACATTTGTTGTTGCGTTTATTAATGTTATAAAAATTTGAGGTCCAGTGTTCACAGAATATAGTATATACAGTATATAATTTCTTGAATCCACGACAACCATGCAAGGACGCTTACTTCATTGCCACCCCTTGTAGTTCTCATGCCACCCCCTTGCCACCCCATAAATAATTTTCTAGATCCGCCCCTGGGAAAGGGGATGTAGTACATCAGCATATGTGACATCACTATATGTTTAAGTAGTCACAAAACCTCTCTACTTAGTGCTTGATGAAATTAAAGAATGTATTGGAAATCTTAAAGACAATCGATCTCCAGGCAATGACGGTTTTATTTCTGAATTTTATAAGGTCTTTCAAAATGAATTAGCCCCATTTTTGTTGGATGTATATAAGGAATCTATAGAAAAAGGAGAATTGCCCACTTCTTTAAAACAAGGTGTCATTACCCTAATCCCAAAGCCAAACAAAAATAATTTTCATTTAGAGAACTGGAGACCCATTAGTTTATTAAATAATGATGCAAAATTGTTTGCCTTAATATTTGCCAAGAGAATGAAGAAAGGATTAAAAGATATTATAGATGAGGAACAGACTGGATTTATACAAGGAAGACACATTAGTAATAACATTAGACTGGTTCTGGATATGGTGGACTATAATGAATATATTTTAGATGAAAGTTTTATTTTATTAATCGATTTTCACAAGGCATTTGACACAATAGAGCACAGTTTTTTGTTTAAAGCAATTAATTTTTTTGGATTTGGTAACTATTTCTTAAATTCTATTAAAACTTTATACAAAGGTTGTACCAGTTCTGTTAAATTAGCAAATGGGACATCTGGAAGATTTGAAATGGGTAGAGGAATAAGGCAAGGATGTCCGATTTCTCCTTTTTTATTTTTGTTGGCAATGCAGATAATGTCTCTTCATATTAAAAAAGGAAATTTTCCGGGTATTACGGCTTTAGGGAAAGAATTTCGGTTGTGTCAGTTTGCAGACGACACCACTTTGTTTTTAAAAGACAGAAATGAAATCTTTAAGGCAGTGAATTGTATGAAAGAATTCTCCAATGCATCTGGGCTAAGAATGAATGTGAATAAATCAGTTTTGTTTCCTTTGAAAGAATGTTCGGTAAACCAAATATGTAATATTCCAGTTGAAAATCAAGTAGTGTATCTTGGAGTGGTGATTTGTAAAGATGAACATTTACGGAATAATTTAAATTTTAACCCAATTATTGATAAAATTAGTAAGAGGTTTAATATTTGGTTGCAAAGGGACTTGTCAATTCAGGGACGGGTATTATTGTCAAAAGCTGAAGGGGTTTCTAGGTCAGTGTATACGTCTTTATCATTGGATGTTCCTCCCAAAGTCACAAAAAAATTAGATCAAATGCTTTTTCAATTTATTTGGAGGAATAAACCACACTATCTGAAAAAAGAAATCTTATGTAATTCCAAAGATCACGGTGGCTTAGAAGTACTGAGTTATGACACATTAAACAAGGTATTTAAAATAAATTGGATTATTCAATATCTAAAGAATAAAGATAGTATATGGAATTCGTTTCCAAACTATTTGTTTAAACAAATGGGTGACCTTGCATTTTTAGGGGTCAACCCCAGAATGGGCGAGACCCCTATTGGGATTGTTAGTTTTCTTATTATTATTATTATCTATTATTCTTCTTCTTCCGCCATTGCGTCTATGGCAGCCCATAGAACCGTACGTAGGAAAGTTATGAAATTTGGCACACTCAAAGAGGACATTCCAAATAGTCCCGACACCAAATTTGGAGTGTCTTTGTCAAACCCGATAGCGCCACCAACAGTCCAAATTTTCACTTGCATTTTTGGTTGTAACTGCTGACCCATACGTCATAGAAATGCAATTATTGTTTCTTCTGATTCCTTGGCTCATGCCGATTCGATTGCACCATATGACGTCATTTCCGTTATGCTAATTATTTTGATATTTTGAATTGTTTGTAAAACCTACTTTTTCGAACTCGTCCTAGAGCTTTTGTCCAATTTGCGTAAAGAATGGGTGTTTAGCATCTAGAGACACTAATGGCAAAAAGTTATGGAATTCGTGTCGATTCGCCAATCCGTTTCCTTATACCGCGTCATAACATTTTACGTAGAGCGCGAACAAACAGATTTGAGGCTGTATCTTTGCCAAAATAGTTTTGATGGCAGTCATGACATGAGGGTGCGTGCACAGTTTCATCACAGTGCCACATAGTTTTCACGAGATTTGAAAAATTGCTATTTTTGCTTATATCTAATTATAACTTGATATTAAATTTATGGATTTGTGGCTATATCTTCGCAAAAGTTTTGCACATTAATGTGTGCATTGCCAGTGGTTCAGTGGTTAGTGTAGGTTGTCTACAAATCGGAAGGTTGGTGGTTCAAACCCCAGCTCCACCTGACCAAGTGTTGAGGTGTCCATGAGTGAGACATCTAACCCCAATATGTCATGAACTGAGGGTGCATGGAATGGTTTGTCACAGGGCCACCTAGTGGTCACGAGATTTGAAAAGTGACTGTTTTTGCTTATTTACTGCAAAATTGAGTCTAAAATCATGAAATTGTTATTGTTAGATTCCTTGAGGCATGCCGAGTCAAACGATACCAAAACGTTTTGCCATTTTCAATTACAAAGCATACCAACTTTTCAAACTCTTCCTACAGCGTTTGTTTGATTGGCTTGGATTTGGTACACACAATCTAGACTCTAGACAAAAAGTCACAAAAAGATTTTGATAGACCAATCAGTTATTGTATAGCACATCAACAAATATGATGGCGAGCACGTCGAAATGGATTTGAGGCTATATTTGGAAAAGTTTTGCATATTGATTTCCGTATTTCCAGTGGTTCAGTGGTTAGTGTAGGTTGTCTACAAATCGGAAGGTTGGTGGTTCAAACCCCAGCTCCACCTGACCAAGTGTTGAGGTATCTTTGAGCGAGACATCTCGCGAGTCTCTCGCATGGCTGACACTGTATGAATAGGTGAATGTTTAATAACTTGTAAATGTAAATTGAGGGTGCATTGAATGTTTTGTTACAGCGCCACCTATTTCATCAGCAACATTTTTTGAAAGCCCTTGTAAACTTTTCAGTGCCCCCTAGTGGTTAAGAGTTTTGAGGCTTTATCTCCAGATCGCTTTATTGTGTGTACACCATATTTGGTGGGTGTCATCACAATCATGACCTGAGGCACCATCTATTGTTTTGGTGCAGTGCCCCCAGTGGTCAAGTCATTTGAGGCTATATCTTAATATTGGTTAATCATATGTATATCAAATTTGGTGGGTGTCATCACAATCATGACCCGATGCACCATCTATTGTCTCGGTGCAGCGCCACCAAGTGGTCTCAAGATTTGAAAAATTGCTATTTTTGCCTTAATCTACTGAAAACTTAGATCTAAAATCAAGACAGTCATTACTGATATTTCATTCTGTGCCCTTTTTGGCTTGACCCCGCCATCGCTGCTTTGCAGCTATATTTATTAAAATGTAATTATTCAATTGAAAAACTACCAGTTAAACTTGCTAATTTTCATAAACAAGCTCTCTTGGCTTGGACTCTGGCCTATGAATACAACTTTTCCCCTAGGAGATTCTACATTTGGAACAATAAAGATATGCTGTATAAAAACAAAACACTTTTCTTTGACCATTGGTATGAAAATAATATTGTACTAGTTAGTCAGTTACTAAATAAAGATGGGAATTTATTAACGTATAAAGAATTTTTGGATAGATTTAAAATACCAATTAAACCCAAGGAATTTGCTGTTGTGATGGATGCGATTCCCCAAAAGGTATTTACTCTTTTTAAAAATGTATCACAAGATGGAGATCCAAACCTTATTGACATAAAGAGCAAAATATTTATTGGTGATATAAATATATTGCAAAACAGAATCACAAATAACTATATTAGAAACAAATTTAATAGAATTGTTTATCCTCCAGCTCGTTTTTTTTGGACTTCTGTTTTTGGGAATGTGAATTGGCGGAAAGCTTGGCGAACAGTGGACAAATTTTTTATAAATAATAAAATAAAAGAAGTCTCTTTTAAAATAATGCATAGGATATACCCGGTTAAGCATGTGTTGGAAAGGTTTAAATTGGATATTGATTATTTATGTGGTTTTTGTCAAGGTGAAAAGGAAACCATTTTTCATTTATTTTTTCATTGTATACACACAATGATGTTTTGGGTTGAATTGGAAAGATTTATTGTGAAAAAACTGAATATTGTTTTACAGCTAACTGGACTGGACATATTAATATACTTCAATGATCAAACACTTGATAAAGAAAAGGAATATCTTATTCAGATGTTGATTTTACTGGGGAAATTTCACATTCATAAGGTAAAATGGTCTGACTCCAAACCAAACTTCGTGCACTTTAAAAATGAGCTTAAGAATTACTGTACTATGCTAAAGAACTGTAACAGTAAAAAATCTGACAGAGCTCACATGATTACAAGCAAATATGACATTGCTAGTTGAATGACATCATTTTTTTCCTTCTCTCTCTCTTTGTTAATTTATTTATTTTAAATAACTCTGGCTTGTTGATTTAAAAATTGTATACTTTTGTTTGATTGAATATTTCTCATTGTACTATTGTTGACTGCAAATAATAATAAAAAAAAAAAACTCTCTACTTATTAGGTCCCGCCCCCCTCGGGTACCGTGTGTTAGATATGTACAGCTGCAGGGCAATGTTATGTATGCGTGAAGTGTGATTAATAAAAACACACATAAGGAGTTCCTGACAAGTTTATTTTGTTACACTAAACAACAGTAAGCATAACAGTATTGACATTTATCAACCTATTGCATTAGCCAATATCTTGTCTAAAGTACTGGAGAGAATGTATGTTCTCATTAGTGAAAATCAGTTTGGGTTCAAAAGGCAGCATGGAACTAATATGTGTATCTATGCTCTTAAAGAGATTGTGTTTAGGTACACTAGCCTGAATTCATCAGTAGTTATTATCCACCAGCAACTGTCCAAATATGACCCTGTCAATCACATTTTGACAGGTGGGAGGGGATATCAATCAAAAGGTGTACATGCTGTCCAGTTTTGAGTGTCGTATTTTATGGTTTTCAGTTGGCTGTCCGCAACGTGTTTTACGACCGGTGTCAATCAGCGCGTTGTTTTTCCTCTGTGTGTGTTTTTTGTCACGCGAATGTTTGTCATATTTATTGATGTGTAAAAAAAGTTTGTTGTTTTGGCTGTCCAGTTTCTGGACTGTCAGTTTTTACGAGCGGTGTCTCTCTCTCCCTCCGTACTCACCCGCCCTCCCTTACCCAGTGCCGGTCTTTCCTATACGCAAATTACGCAATTTGCATAGGGCCCCGGACCACTAGGGGACCCCCTTGATCTCAGAATTATTTAAAACCATTATACCAAAGAAAAATTATTATTATGTTTAATCAAAACAAGACGCTATAATTTAAATAATTTGCACACTTCCAAATTTATGCGGGTTTTTAAAAATACTTAATGATTTCTTAAATCACTGATATGTACTCGGACAATATGCAGGCAGTTTCTCAATCCGAAGGCTGGTCACATTTGTAGGCTGCATATGCGTCTTAAAAACGTATTTCAGAATATTAACAATTATAATATAATTATAATATACCTTTTAACATAGTTTGGACATGTAGCCTTTAAATGAGTACCAATAGATTAAAAACATTGGCAAGTTGTAGATGTTTGCATCTTAATTTTTATGGGGTTTAACAAACGTAGCCTCTCTTGTTTTGAGGTGTTTCATCGTGTCGTTGCTGTTACATACCACAGACTCTCTTTATGTTAAAAGGTTTACCAAATAAAACCCTAATCAATCTTTATTATTTTGCAGACTTTGTTATGTACACCGTGCTACTGATGATTTCACATGTTTACGGATTCAAACATATTGCTATCCTCACTGTTCCGACAAAGGTATGAAGACTGCCTAAGTTTGCAAAATAAAAGTTTGTCTAAGAAAAATACATCTGAGAACCTCTAGTAAATTTGCAAAAATCTCAGACATAAGTTGACACTAGCGAAGAAAAACCTATGAACAAAGTATGAAAAGACAAAGGTATGAAGACTGCCTAAGTTTGAAAAGAAAAGTTTGTTTAAGAAAATAGATCTAAGAACAACTAATTAACTTACAAAAAATCTCAGACATAAGTTGACAATAACACAGAAAACTATGAACAATGTACGAAAAAGACAAACGTATGAAGAATGACTAAGTTTGCAAAAGAAAAGTTTGTCTAAGAAAAATACATCTAAGAACATCTGATGAGTTTACAAAAAATCTCAGACATAAGTTTACAATAACACAGAAAACTATGAACAACGTACGAAAAAGACAAACATATGAAGAATGACTAATTTTGCAAAAGAAAAGTTTGTCAAAGAAAAATACATATAACATTAGAGAGATACTTTGATTTCTCAGATCTAACACTCCTCTGATACCTTAACAAATTATTCTGTAAAATATCAAATGAGATCTGCAGTTTATCCTTCTTCCAGCGGCGTTCCGCCCTTCTGCATTCCAATCTTAGAGCTCGGCTAGTAGCGTTCAGCCATGGTTGGATTTTAAGTTTTTCTCTGACTGTCCTAAGAGGGGTGACTGTATCCAGTATACTTTGGCAATTAAAAGAGAACAAAGAGATTAATTCTTCGGTATTTTGCCCACATAAGGGAATTGAATAATCAATGTCAATTTCAGTAAAAGCCTCAGAAAATACTTGAGCCGTTGAAGGGTTAATCACCCGACGGAGACGTTTTGGTACAGTCACTTTTAAAACACGATGAATACAAATTTCAAATAAAACTGGCCGGTGATCAGAAAAGGTAGCATCACAGACTTCAATATTACTAATAGGCAAGCCATATGTCAAAACTAGGTCTAGAGTATGTCCACATATGTGTGTGGGACTACGGACAAACTGGGTTAAGTTAAAAGACTCCACAAGATTTAAAAAAGCATTGGCCAAAGGCTTTTCAGGACAACACACATGAATATTAAAATCACCCACAATCAAAATCCGATCAAATTTGGTCTTGACTCCAGCTAAGAAATCAGAAAAGTCATTGATAAAGTCCTTATTATATGTTGGTGGCTGGTAAACGACAGCGCACAACACTGGATAACCAAGACTTAGTTCAAAAGCACTGAGTTCAAAGCTAGAGTAGGAGGATGATGTCCAACGCCTACAGGATAAATGTTCTTTAAAAATAGTTGCTACCCCGCCTCCTCGCCCCGATAGCCGAGGGGAGTTTAAATAAGTACAGTTCGGAGGTAAAACTTCAGCAAAAACACTCGACTCACCAACACCGATCCTAAGGCCTCATTTATCAACAGTGTGTAGAAAATGTTCTATATTTGTACCTACGAATGAAATTTAGAATGTGCCTAATTCCAAAAAATCGGGATTTATCAAGTTAAAGAAAGTGAGTGAAAAATTATTTGAAAAATAAGTTGACTGCAGAGTCTGTTTTAATGGTACACTGCTGTCTTTAAGACAATGAAGTCATAGTTTGGAAAGTAAATCTAATCCCATACACATACTAATGCTGAAGCAATCAGAAACAACCATAATATAATTTCATGTTTGCTTATTACACAATGATACATGTTAACCTAAGTTGATCCTAACCCCACAGGCTGACCAGGGCCTGCTCCGCTTCACAAAACCCCGTCCAATGATCATTTGGGACCCCTACCACGTGATAACTACCAACCCACACACACACCCAAAGACACGAGCGCACACACAGACACAAGCGCAACGCGGTGCTGTTCATGTGACATCAGTTATAAGTTTACTCAGACACGTCTAAATGTTTAATTCTTGATTGTCTATAAGAAATTTTTGATGTTAAAAACAAATGTTTAGATCGAATAGTATTTGTCATAAAATACACGCTGGGGCGCTTCACCTTATAAACGTGACATGTTTAAACCACAGATATGAGAGGGCATGCGCTTTATTGCTCTATGCAATAACATGTTTTAATCATGATCTTGTGAGGGTGGCATAATGATATGCCTAAAATAAACCTTTATTTTGCCAGAGCGGACATAATTACATTTATTGTGTAATAAATATTCACAGATGGGTTTAAGGAGACATTAATTAAAAACAAAACAGAAAATGAGATAAAAATGTTTCTTTTAAAATGACAGATATGAGCTCGCATCCGCGAATGTTCTCTACTGGGACCGCCGATGCGCAAGCTTTATGGTGTGAGCAATAGAATGCGGTGCATGAACAGATTCACGGAGTTCGTGAAGTGATTAAACTTTTATTTAGTTTAAAATAAATAACCTTTAGTCTAAAGAAAGTAGTATTGACGCCCCGAAGATTATGGCATAGGGGCTTTGCTTACGCTATATACATACTGAATATTTCATTAAATAAATTCATGGTGTTACAAACAAAAGTTTAGATCTTGCAGTGTTTCCCATAAAATAGGCGCTGGTGCTCCACCTAAAATCTAAAATAAAACCTTTTACTTTTTGTCAAAGTGGCAGTATTACATTTTATTTTACCAACACAGAGTTTTAGAAACAGCCCGGTCCGCTGAACACCCTCGCTGTTCAGACACGCTGGGGGCTGCGGATGAGAACAGAGGGTGAGAGAGAGAGCCTCTTGTAAAAAACTGACAGTCCAGAAACTGGACGTCCAAAACAACAAAAAAATTTTCACATCAATAAATATGACAAACATTTGCGTGACAAAAACACACACAGGAAAACCATGTACAAGAAACCTTTTATTTTGACAATGCAGACCATGTTACATTTATCATAAATACACATATACACACCTGGGGTTAGGAGACATTAATCAAAAACAAACCCCAGAATGTGAGATAAAATGTCTTTAAAACGTTTAAAAGTTTCTTAACGACAGATATGAACGTGCACCCGGCGCGTTCTCTGGCACAGCCGGTGAGCGAGCTTTAATGCGTGTGAACATAGAGAGCGGGTCGTGAAAAGACTCACGGATCTCTTGAACCGGTTAAAATTAAATTTACTTTAGACTTTAGTCTAATGAGAGTAGTATTGATGGCGCCGAAGGTTATGGCATAGGGCATTGCTTAAACTATACACGTATACGGAATATTTCATTAAATAAATTGTATGTTACAATCAATAGTTTTAATCACGATCTGTGTAATGAAACCTAAAATCTAAAATAAACCTTTACTTTTTGTCAAAGTGGGCAGAATGACACTGAGTTTAGAAATCTTTACTCGTTTACAAGGGCACCCCACAGTGAAAGAATGCAGGGCTGGGGGTGAAAGAGAGGGAGAGAGAGAGAGAGACACACACACACACACACACACACACGGTCATAAGCGCATCATCTGAAAGTTTGTGTCTGATCAGAATCAAAAACTATAGCCTATAGCTCAATAGATAATATCAGATTTAGCTTTAACCAGATACATCTAAAATATTTGATTCTTGCTTGACTTTAAAGAAGCTTTTGATGTTACAAAACAAAGATTCAACAGTATTTGCCATAAATACGTGTGTCCGCTATACCTTAAATCTAAAATAATACTTTATTTTTGTCAGAGCAGGCAAAATTAGATTTGTTGTATAATATACACATATTCACAGATGGTTTTAAGGAGCCAATAATTAAAAACAAACCCTGAAGATGAGATAAAAATGTCTTTAAACGTTTAAAAGTTTCTTAACGGCAGATATGAACGTGCACCCCAGGGCGTTCTCTGTCGGCGAGCGCATTCACATGTTTTAATCAGAGACTTGGTTCAAGAAATCCCTAAATCCAAAATAAACCTTTATTTTGCCAGAGCGGACAGTATTACATTTATTAAAGAGCACCTATTATGAGATACACGTTTTTAAACATCCTTTTGTGTGTAAGTGTGTATTAGTACATGCTAACGATATTCAAAAAGTACATACCTCAAAGAAAACGATGACGCGAGTTATCGTCTCTAAAGTTCGAGGACTACAAAAAACACTCGGATTGTAGGCAACAGTTTACTTCCTGGGATTAGTGACGTAGATAAGACCAACATTATCATAGTTCAGCCCTCTCTGCTTTGCTTGGGTACGCCCTCAAAGACGGGGGTGGGGAGCGCCGAGTCAGAAGAGAGCTAAAATGGCGGAGGTTGGGAGTCCCTGCTTTGACTCTGTTTGCAAACTCTTGTTTCATCGTTTAAGCGATTAAATCTCTCGAGTAGACGCTGTCTCTTTAGATGCGAGGGCAAAATAGCACTTTATGGACTTCCACAGAGGACACCATGTTTAATACGGTTCCGGAAAAATCCAGTCAGAAGTTGTTCACGGAGTTTTCACAATAACTGCTTCTCATGAACCGAAGCTGGATTTGCGCGACGTCTCCTTCTAAAAGTTGGATTACTGTGCACTTCTGGATCACAGGCTGTAAGTATTCATGTTTATTATTTGCCTTTTACTGTACATTACGTAACCGGTAACCAGAGATTAACATAATGTGCGTGTAGAGCTAAGCTTGCAAGTTAATTGTTTTGTGTTGTAATACTGTATTTCATAAACAACGTACCATATTTACACATGTGTATGTTGAATTATGCAGACTATCGTTTTTTTATCGATGTTGGTTTAGACATGTTTACAAACTTGCTAAGTTGCTAAGCTAAATACAAATACCAGCTAAACTGTTACCGGTAAAATTTGTTCTCATGATCAAACTCTAGAAACTCTAAGTACAGATGATTTGTTTAAAGTTATATGTATTTTACTGTTGTATTTACTTGAAGCTTTCTTAGATTTTGAAACGAAGTAAACACGTAATGTGTGTTGCTAATGTTGGGCCATGTAACATGTAATACATTTACGTTTTAATGAATAGTCTAACGATTTATAGTCATTGTACTCTATTGTTATAATATGTCTTTTTGACTGAATACATGTTTGTTTTATTTGTCTATATCCTAGATTCGCAGCTGGACACATTCTTCTACACTGTATGCAAACATGCAACATCATTACACACAGTACAAGGAGTCAGACTGGCATATGAGGAGCAAAGGTGTGTAACACATATGATGTATTTAGCTAGTGAAACCACTACCAGTCTTAGATGTATAACTGATGATGACAAAGTTTTTTTTCTCTGCATAATAATAGTAACCCAGGCAGTAGCATCGTTTCACAATGTTTCCATCACCATCATCAGTGGATGCCTTTGCCGTCCGTAGCCTGAGATTTCACATTTGCAGCAACATTTTTTTGATTTTCTCATTTATTGGAATGCTGTGCAGGTATTTAAGTATTTTAGTAACTGTGTTAAATAAAGTAGTATTTACTTTTACAATAAATATATTGCTAGTTTATATTTTTACAGGTTGTACCTTGCAGCCATCCATTACAATGTCACCAAGCCGTAACAAAAGCAGGAGAGGGAAAGTACAAGGCTATGTTCCCAAAACACACAAGTGACATACCGTAAGCAGTAATGTTTTATTTCAAATACATTCATAATTAAAAACTTAATGTATGAAGCAGGGAAATAAATGATCAAAACAAAAGATTTATTGACTGCAATATTTCTACAGTTATGTGGATGATGTGATCAGGCTTGTGTTTGATGAGGTATTTGAAGATAAGCTGAAGGAAACCCCGATTCCAATGGACCTGGCATCACAGTTTGAGAGACCTTCAAAGGAGGACGTGATTGCATGCCATCTTCAGTGCAGGGGTCGTCGAAAGCCAAAATTGTGACCGATCTGATCAGGAAGCTCTAAGCATATCTGGAGAACAACACACGACAGGATGATAACCTTATAGTGTCGTCTTAAATAGCACCAGCTGACAAAGCTTTGATATGCCATTTATAGATAGCTGTAAGAAATGAATTGAACAATTTTTGAAACAAGAGCACAATATGGTTACTAAAGTATGTTTATTTGTATATTGTTTAACATTTAAATATATATTTGTAATAAATAAAAAAAACTTTTGACTGACTGTTATATTTTCTTTAAAGTTACATCTTTTGTTCTTTTGGGTACTTTGTTACTATAATGATACTTAAGTGTTATTGGTTTAAAAATGTAATAAAACTTACTCTAGTCCTGCACCTCAAAGGCTTATAGTCGGTACAATAAATGTTCTGTGTGTAGGGATTTAGACAATTTGTGCAAAACCTGGATGATGAATCACGCAGGTAAGAGGCCCTGGAACCTGTTGCATTCTCCTTAAAACCTAATAATAAGTAAAAACATAGCACTTATAAGTAATATTATAATAAAGTTTACCATAGTGAAATAATGTAGAACATTCATTTCAATTAATACTTTCTTTGTGCTACATTTGGTGTTTCCATATAGTTTGCACAGTGATATAGTATGTAAGCAGTCTTTTATAATAAAGTTTACTATAGTAAAATAATGTTAACAAATGAAATAGTTTTATAATCATTTCAACAAATACTTTCTATTTGCTACATTTGGTGTTTCCATATAGTTTGCACGGTAACATAGTATGTAAGCAGTCTTTTATAATAAAGTTTACTATAGTAAAATAATGCTAACAAGTGTAATAGTTTTATAATCATTTCAAAAAATACTTTCTATGTGCTACATTTGGTGTTTCCATATAGTTTGCAAAGTAATGTAGTACGTTATAATTACCTTTTGGATGTCTTTGCAACACATTTTCGTCTTCGTTTAGCATTCTGGCAGAGCTAAGGACACCTAAAAAAGTTAAATCCAATCGCGTTCATTGACGGAGATCGTTTATATTGTAACGGCCGTCTGAACTCTCTGGATCGAGCTTGAAGTGGTAAGGCAGTACAGACACCATCGTTTATAGAGAAATATAGTGCTTGTTTACGTTGCCTGTGACTCTCAGTCAGAACCGGAAAACCCACGCGTAGTCAGGGGCGTAACCTTTCAAACACACGCCGAACCCAGTTGACCAATAACAGTTGAGTAGTCATCTGACCAATCCGAGTACACTAGACATGAAATAAATCCGAGCGTTTTACAGACAGGCAGAAATCGGTGAGGTATGTAAGCAATTTATAAGACTCGCAGTGCATTAGTTCAAGTTTTAATAACATGTATGTACTATGGGATATTACAATAACGTGCTAACGTGCTAACTTATTAGCATAATTGGTGCTCTTTAAGTTTATTTTAAAACGGCAGATATGAACGCGCACCTGGCTCGTTCTCTGTCACCACCGGTGAGCGAGCTTTAATACGCATGAACATAGAGAGCAGGTCGTGAAAAGACTCACGGATCTCGTAAAACGGTTAAAATTTTATTTAGTTTAAAATATACAGATTTTCGTCTAAAGAAACAGACAGGACCGCTGTACACCCTGCTGTGAGACATGCAGGGGTAAGGGAGGGCGGGTGATTACGGAGGGAGAGAGAGAGAGACACCGCTCGTAAAAACTGACACTAAAGAAACTGGACAGCCAAAGCAACAAACTTTTTTACACATCAATAAATATGACAAACATTCGCGTGATAAAAACACACACACACAGGAAAAACAACGCGCTGATTGACACGTCGTAAAACACGCTCCGGACAGCAGACTAAAAACCATAAAATACGACACTCAAAACTGGACAGCATGTACACCTTTTGATTGATAGCCCCTCCCACCTGTCAAAATGTGATTGACAGGGTCATAAATCATATTTTGACAGTTGATGGTGGATAATAACTACTTCCATCTGTATTTCTTTGTTTTTTTAATGTAAAAAAGCATTTGATCGAATTAATAATGAAAAATTGTTTGTAAAACTGTTGAAAAGAGGTGCTCCCAATTGTTTTGTGAGAATATTAGTGTTTTGGAATGCTCATCAAATATTCCAGGTTAAATGGAACTATGCTGTATCTGCACCATTCTGGGTCAGTAACAGAGTGCAGCAAGGAGGAATTTTGTCATCTATACTATTAAATGTTTACATGGATGACTTATCAAATCAGTTAAATATGCTAAATACAGGCTGTCTTGTAGGCAACACTATTGTTAATCATTTTATTTATGCAGATGACCTGGTCTTGCTCTGTCCATATAGTGCTGGGCTGCAGCAGATGCTGAAGGTGTGCTCTCAGTATGGCCTTGATCATGATGTAAAGTATAATGCTAAGAAAAGCCATATAATGATAGTTAGAAGTGTTGAGGACAGGAAATCAACTTTCCTGACCTTTTATTTGTCAGACAGCCCTCTTGATGTGTGTGAGGAGGTGAAATACCTAGGTTATGTCATAACTGATGACTGGACAGATGACAAAGACCTCTACCGACAGCGATGTAATATTTATTCTCAAGCTAACATGCTTATAAGGAAGTTTTCTATGTGCTCTGACTCTTTGAAGTGCTCCCTGTTTAGAACCTACATAACATCGCTATATACTGCTCAATTGTGGTCTAACTATAGAAAAAAGTGTGAGCAGAGGCTTAAAGTAGCATATGATGCAATGAGGTTGCTGCTTTGTGTCCTTAGGTGGTATATAGTGCCAGCCAATTGTTTGTGTCCAATAGGGTACCAGTGTTGGGAAAGTTCACTTTCTATATGAACTAGTTCAGTCCATAGTTCATATTTCAAAATTTTTAACTAGTTCACAGTTCCAAAAATAAACTAATTTACAGTTATTTTTTCCCACATTATTATTTTTTTAATTATAGCCCATATAGAACCACAGACAGCAATTATTTTATCAGTTTTAACACTGAAGCTAAATGCGTCAGATTTCATCTTCATATCCAACTTTAAATCCTTATCCAACCAGGGTTTACATTAGCATTGACTGTCTTTAAATTTTTGTGTTTGCTTGCACATACATTGAAAGGCTAGCCGGGTGCTTCAAGGAGGGAGGCAAGAAGCACTGCGAGGCGTCGCGTGTATAACAACTCGCAGGTATTGCACACCGCACGTGCACGTTAAATAGCGTGAGCTTACTCAGAGTCTATTTCAAGATCCAGAATATGCGTTAGCAGCCTGTTAATCGTTAACGATTTAGGACAAATATGATGTGATTGATTGTTAAACTATGTGAGTGGTGCGGCAGGGATTTCAGCAGCGTGTGGTGTTTATTCCGCTATACATTAAGGCCTGTTTACAGTGTGTTTCACATAGAAATCAGGCACCCTATTGAACGACGTTAAACTGAGAGAATGTGCCGTTCACAAGCACCAGAATGAACAAGTTCACAGTAACGTTCATCAGGCAGTAATACGGTACGTTCACGTTCACCCAAAATATGAACGAGTTCATGAACTTTAGTTCAGACACAACGCTGTAGGTGTGCTGGACTTTAATTTGTGTTCTAAAGAAGGACTTTTATTTTGATATAGTTTTGACTTTTTTCCATAGTTCTTCCTATTGTTTCCTGTTTTAAGAGGAAGTAGGCCATATTACTTTACTGCTTTAGTTTTACAAGGTGCTACATGTGGTTGCAGTCATCAAACATCATCATGCCATTTAAAGCCCTTTAAAATGCAATATCTGTAAGTGTGTTTGTTTAACTTTGTTTTGTGAGCATTTTGAGGTCTTTATTGCTGTGCTATTTGTTAAAGTATTCAGTTAAGCATGTTTGTAACTTTCTATTTAAGTTTGCAAAGTATTCATCTATGCTGTTGATATACAACCTTGTGTACTTCAGAATGTTCATTTATTTGATGATTTGTTAACTTTATGAAATTTATATTTGTGTATTTTTCTATTTTTTGTAGTTTCACATTTTCAAGATTAAACTTCATTAACTGCATTTGTGGAGTTTATTGTGGAAGTGTTTAGCGGCTAGATAACTGAATTTATTGAAAACAGTGAGGCCAGGGACAGTAGGGTACCTACCTGTTTGGCTTTATATGTGCCACCTGGACAAGTCAGAGAACCAAATAATTGAAGCTCTAGTCAGCCCTTTGAAAAGCTGTTATTGTTGTGATTTGAGGCAGAGGCGAGTGAGGATCCAAATGCAGTTAAAGTATTTAATAATATAAAACAAGTAAACAGACAGGCAGGCAGAACACAGAGCTCCCTGCTGAAAAAAACAGCATACCAGCAAGACCAGCATATGTTGTGTTTTGGTGCTGGTTTGCTAGTGAACACCAGCTAAACCAGCATCAGCACCAGCATTAGCACCAGCTAAACCAGCACCAAACCAGCAATAGCACCAGCTAAACCAGCATTAGCACCAGCATCCCATGCTGGTCATACCAGCATATGTTGTGTTTTGGTGCTGGTATGCTGTGACCACCAGCTTAACCAGCATAGACCAGCATAATTCCCATGCTGGTTTAATGCTGGTTTTTTTCAGCAGAGATAACATACAACGACTAGCAACAGGGAAGTGAAAAAACAGTGTAGATATAACAGACAGGAACCAATCACAAAGCAGAGACAATGAATAACAACACACAAGATGGAAGGAATGAGTCTAATGAGTGTCCATGGCAACTAACAAAGGGGGTGGAGCAAACAACCAACAGCAGGGCAAAACACAGACAGGATCATGACAGTTACAGATTCACTTCTAGGTTAAGGCATTGGTGCAATTGCCTGTATGTCCTATAGGCTAATATGTGATTTCTTATGTATTTTGTGTCTCTTTTATACTATTTATTATTAGTGGTGGGCAGAGCGAGGCTTCGTGAAACACTGAAACAGCTGAATTAATTTTGCCGTATGTTGCGAGGCTTCAAAACATCAATCCGAAACCGCCTCCACAGTGACACCTAGCGGTTTTTTGCATGTCTTTACATGAAGCAGCCGTGGCAAGATTTTAGACGAGTGCCGACAAATTGTATCTCACACGTTGTTTGATTGGCACACAAGTGATAGAATGGGAGAGTGGATGGTGTTCTCGACTCTCATGCAAAGATCTAATGATCGAACCCGGCAAATGCATGCGCTACGTCATCATAATAAAATAAAAAATTTGTTGTTGTTTTAACATCTGTTTGACAACTACATGAGCTTTTAGGCTTACAATTGTCGATAACTATAGGCTATTCAGGTCTATTTAATTAAAAAAATGGAATTGGACATACCAAATAAATAAGAGATTCATAAAATAAATCAAGCCATAATATTCCACATTGTTTACAACTAAAGATCTTTATTCAAATATATAAATTGTTCTGTGTTGATGGACTCAGCCAGCTTCTTTTTTACATATAAAGTCTCCAGCCTCACACAAGGGACACTTGTTGCTGACATGCAATTGTTTGTAAGTAGCCTAACTGTTACATACAAATGAGGAAAAAATACTTATTTTCAGTAATTTAAAGTACTTGATCTTGGCAAATACGCATCTATGATGTATTGTCAGATTTGTTTCGCCTCTTCTTCTATACTCTTTTTATACCCTCCTGTTGAGTTTGGGTTATGCTGCGACCTCGCTTATAAAGTTGAGAAACACTTGCCTTGTTATTTAAATACACCACAAAAAGTATTGGAAAATGGTCTTAGGTTTGACAAGTAGATACATGTAAAACCTTAAGCTTACCATGAAATGTGTCACAAGCCGAATGTCGAGTAAAATGGAATGTATATGATATGTTAACAGCGTGACTAGTTACCTTTAAAAAATATTAGTGTGAGCCTTCAGGTGCCCCTTGAGGTTGTGTGGTATTCTTCCCACCTAATTTGTGGCCACATTTACCGTCATCTCCCAATATGAATTCCGTTTTTCTTTCTGATGGATTATACTGAAAATATGTCCATAAATCATCTTGTTGTTTCCGTTTATTGGCGTCACTGCCACGGTCCTTCGAACTCGCCACAGCCGCAGGTGCAGGGCTCTCAAGTCTCACGCATTCACTGTGAGACACACGCATTTCAGTCAGTTCACACACTCACAAACCACACATTGTATTTCTCACGCTGAGAAGTAAGAGATAAACTGTCCTGCTATATACAATTCAAATTGTATATATTCAAATTGCTCTCGCGTTACTTTGATGTCATCCACTTGTCGTTCCTTGCAGCGCCTCATGAATGCATCCTACCAGGCAATAAGAAATGAGAAGTTGTTTTTGGTTAAATTCAGAGTAAAAGTATCAAATCTAATTATTTACTTGAGTAAGAGTAAAAAACTATTAGAGGAAAAATCTACTCAAGTACTCAGTTACTTGTTACTTCCGAGCTGATGGAAAAGAAGTGTAAAAACACTGAATTTCAGACTACTTGGAGGGTTTTTACAAACCTCTCCTTGAAAGTCTCATTGTTCTGCTTATATACTGCTTATAAACCTAGGTTAAAGTAAAGCAGCCTATCTCAGTACTGCAACATCACATAACGTGTCATTAAAAAAAAATTGACAGTTAACTGTGTCTTTATTTTCACGTTCACAACACAATCTTGGCAGCATCTGCCTTTAAACAAGCTAACAGTAAACAAAAAAGAATGTGTGTGTCGGTTTTTTATCATGTTTTTATATGAATAGCTTATTTTCATTGCCATTAAAGTGCAATTACTCAACATAAGCAGCTTGACAAAATGCTTATTTTAGAATTTCAAATGGAACTATTGTTTTTGCAAATCAACTCTACATTTATTATAATATATTAATACATGTTTCTTTAAAAACATAGGCCTACTTTATTCTTTTATTTTCATAAGTATATAGATTCTTTAGGAAGGAATTAAATAAAATCCAGTTTTGATTCGTATGTATTTTCTACACTTAAGTAAGGTGTCCAGTTATGTGTAGGGGAGAACAGGGGCGAAAGTACAATTTTTTCAGAAAAAAGATAATGTTTAAGACAGAGATATATTTTACTGTGGTCAGTAACTCACAGGTGTGGTCTATCAATACCAGGTGGAATTTTGAACAACTGTAAAATGACTAGTATAATTTCACTTTGAACATAAGTGTGGTGAATTGTTACTTTTTAAACACAACAAAACAAGATAGATTTTTGTGTTACACTTGTTTTTATTAATTATACATGACTATGACCTCTTTAATATGTAACTGCAAACATATTTTGTAATTTATCTTTGTAAAAAATAATTAAGTTACATTTTCATTTTAAATGTCAGTTTTATCAAATGTTTCAAAAGCATCCAACAGTACAAACTTAAATTCAACAGTTTAAACACTATGAACATTAAAGTAAATAAATTAGAATAATATACTGTAAATGGGACAAAAGTAAGTGTTACTTTAGTCTCGACAGGATCTCCTCACATTTAAACCCGATTTACTTTTATTTTGTAAAACTCTTGAAGTCAAACTTCAGGATGTGTTAGAGCACTAAATAACCTGTAGATTGATGAAACGAGAAACACAACGTGTTATAAGAAAACAATGACCGCTTTTGGAATTTACTTATGGTTGAAAACACCTTACTGGATGTACACGCGGAAAACTGTGAGTAAATAATGCAAATTTGTCAGCTCTGTCAAGGGTTGTAAAGATGCTGTTTGGGATGCAAATGTTATCAGTCCTCTGAGAAAATCGCTTTGTTACTTTCGTCCCGTATTACTTTTGCCCCGGTTCTTCCATATTATTAATGCAAGACGTAACATTATGCTGTTCAATGTGTTTAGCTTTGTGGGGAAATTATATGGAAATGTGCAGATGTGAGTGTTGTTTGTAAGGTAAGACTAATTTTCATTGCTTGTACAAGAGCGCATATGACAAAAACACTCGGACAGTGTGTGACATAGTATTATAATAAGGTAAAAGTGCCCATGGTTACCAAATGGCCAACAGTAGCCGTTTCTCAATGTCAAGGAAGGATCCTCGGAAGATAGAATTTCGAGGATGCTACGTCATCGACGTCCGTCGAAGGACTGTTCCAATGTCGAGGATCCTCGAAATTTCAGCCAAGGACTGAGTCCTTCGTTTGAGAAATATCCCATATACAGGAAAGGATGCAAATTTGTATCCTTCGCGCTCTTCACGCGCTGAAATCACCCACAATCCTATGCGCGCAGCACCGAAAGCACAACTTTCAATCACGCACTTGCTAGCCTGTTCCATTTAACGTGTTCTCTGAATGCCTAAAAGGAGCCTCGCCTAGCCTCTGAAGGAAGTGACTTTTAAGGACTAGTCCTGCCAAAGGAAGTATCCTTGACATTGCGAAACGTCTACTGACACTTACCCGTGTTGTTTCAGGTTGGAGATTGAATTCCTTCACATTGAGATGTCAGTTCGTTTTGGTGCACAAAGCATGCATCGCATTATGAAACTATTCTTTTTGACCTTTTGTAGTGTAAACATAGACCGAACTTGAGGCCACGCGTAATCTGCCTCCGATAGATTGCATAGGTCATCCTCCGCCTCAGTCATCTCCTTTCATCTACGTGCGCTAAAGGGTGATGCGTAGCCACCTCTCGCAACGCACACATCCTCTCTAACGTCTCGCGAGACTTTCAAACAAGCCATATAAACTTAAAAAATATATATTCATTAATTATGCGACAGTAGCGCAGTAATGCCACCGAATGTAGCGAAGTAAAAGTACAGTTTTTTCACTAGAAATATACTTGAGTAAGAGTAAAAAGTACCCAATTTTAAATTTACTCTAAAAGTACTAGTTTCCCAAAAAAATTACTCAAGTAAATGTAACGGATAGGGGTGGGAATCGCTTGGACCCTCATGAATCGCTTCAGAATCGATTCTTAGGGTCCCGATTCGATTCAGAATCGATTCTTGACATAATAATTTGCAAATCTGTGACGTCATTACATCTCATTTGCTCTCAAAGCCAGGTTAATGTTTACGCTTTTGCTACTAGTCTCTGAACTGTCATATACTGTACTTTAATGCAACTAAGGGATAAATAATGTCATTCTTATATACATATATGTCCTGTTTCTGTAAGACATTAAAACCAGTAAAAATAGTAATTAAACGTGACATTAATTCTATATGTTAACCGGCATTAACTTCCACGAACTGACTAACGTTAAGCGTCTAATCATCATCATTATACACAGTGATTGGCAGCATTACTGTATTTATATAATGCAGCGCACCCAGCGACTGAATAACAAACTATGTGCATATTTTTACAGAAGTATTCATGTTATATCTAAACAGTCAGTGGATGGTTTAGGGCAGGGGTGTTCAATACGTTGATCGCAAAGCAGTGGCGAAGCCAGAAATGTTCAAGTGGGTGGGCCTTTATAAAACAGGGTGGGCAAAGCATAGAATGTACATATATTGGGAGTGTTTACGCCCATGGCCGGCATCTTTTTCCCAATTTAAGTGCAGCTTTTTTCAAAACAGCCAGCAGCTGTCCATTTTTTTTCCGCGCTGTGGTCTAAAAATATTAAACTCTGGATGAATAGCTCAGCTTGTCAATGTAAGTTCTCACACGGCCGTCCAATCACAGTGGGTGAAAGGGCGGGACTAATATCACAACAACCAACCGGCTCACAGCTCAAGTATCACAGGGGCTGTTTACACTTGGTATTAAGATGTGTTTTCATCGATCGGATCACAAGTGGACGAGAGAGACACATTGCGTTTACACCTGGTATTTAAATCCGTCTCTTTTGTCCACTTTCGACCGCATCTGTCCTGAATACTGTGAGGGGGTGGTCTGTGAGACGGTGGGCGAGTCTCTCTGCTGTCATTCAAACGCGAGCGGGAGTAATTATGAGTTTATATGGAAGCAAACTTATATTATGTCGGAGCCCGCTGCTTGTTTAGCAAGTATACATGCTGCACAGTGTTTTGTACGTTTATTTGTTGGAGCTTTCTCTGAATTTTCAGCGCAATTGATGAAATAGGATCGCGCAACTTTCACGCTTTCAAAACGAAACTAAGGAGAACACCCCGCAGTAGTTTTATCAATGAAAGGCTAAAAATAGCGCTGTTCAACGTGTGTTCGCGCCAGAAGTAAAAAAAAAGACGTAAAACTTGTGTTTAATACCTCAGATTAGATAAATGGGCGGAGAGAAGGCGGTCGCATGTGGCTGTTCGAACGCATTCAACCACATTGCGTTCCGCAACTCCAAAGCGATCCGATCGAAAGTGGTTTCGACTACCTCTGAATGTGGTTGAAAGTGGTCGAAAGTGGACGCGTTCAAAACGTTTTGAACAGCGTTTACACCTGGCATTAACGTCATCCACTTGTGATCCGATCGACGAAAACGCATGTTAATGCCAAGTGTAAACAGCCTCACAGACACCAAAGCGCTTGGCTGAAAAAACAGCTGGCATTTGGCGTCCTCCAGGCGTTTTCAGCCGCGTTTAAAAGCTTTGGTGCACGCTACCTAAGCCAAGTTACCTTGATGCCATGCAGGCAGCACAATGTTTCAAGGGGAAATTTATAAAACAACTTAAATAACCAACCAGCTTGTCTACAGTATATGGGCAGGTGGGGCTGTGCCTGTTTTATACAGTCTATGAGCAGTGCCCCACCAAATTATTAATCCACTTGAAAACACAGAACTCAATATAAACTGAATTAGTAACGGAATTAGTTTTTACGTTATTTACGTTGCGTGAACGTAGATTCGAACAATATGTCATTCCTCCTCAGCAAAATGCATGACGTGAAAGCATCATAGGCTACGACAGATTCAACAGGTAGTGATTTTACTAAAGAACTCGTTCGAAAGATTGTTATTTAATGAGACAATGGCCATCAATGACCATCACTTCTGACTGGATTTTTCCGGAACCATATTAAACATGATGTCCTCTGTGGAAGTCCATAAAGTGCTATTTTGCCCTCGCATCTAAAGAGACAGCGTCTACTCGAGAGATTTAATCGCTTAAACGATGAAACAAGAGTTTGCAAACAGAGTCAAACCAGGGACTCCCAACCTCCGCCATTTTAGCTCTCTTCTGACTCGGCGCTCCCCACCCCCGTCTTTGAGGGCGTACCCAAGCAAAGCAGAGAGGGCTGAACTATGATAATGTTGGTCTTATCTACGTCACTAATCCCAGGAAGTAAACTGTTGCCTACAATCCGAGTGTTTTTTGTAGTCCTCGAACGTTAGAGACGATAACTCGCGTCATCGTTTTCTTTGAGGTATGTACTTTTTGAATATCGTTAGCATGTACTAATGCACACTTACACACAAAAGGATGTTTAAAAACGTGTATCTCATAATAGGTGCTCTTTAAATTGCCTGAAACAATGAAAAGTATAGGCTTTCTGAAATTAATAAAGATGCATTTCATTATTATTGCCCTTTCATCATTAAATGTTCTGCAATACTGTATGTGTACAGTAAGCTCAAGTTAAAAAAGTACAAATCCATAATCTATTTAAAGTGATCCATTTTTATGTACTAATTTTGTAATATAGCCTAATTTTTTTTGGTTCTTTAGTACATTAATATGAAATATGCTAAAATGTAATACACAATCAACTTGTAATACATTTGAACCCATCTTTGTATGAAAGATGAGTAAAAAATTTCCTTTAAATGTATACATTTTTGTAATACGAGATAGTATGCTAAATGATTTTCAGTTCATATTCATTACATCTCAAAATAACACCGAATACAGCACTTTACAGTGCTCCCCAAAAATAAAAATTCTGTCATCATTTTGTCACTCTCATGTCATTATAAACCTGTATAAATTTCTTTGTTCTGAAAAACGCGAAGATATTTTGAGGAATGTTTGTAAGAATACTATGGAAGTCAATAGGGCTCATTAACAATTTGTTAACAAAACATTAGGTAAAATTAAACTGTTAGCAAAAACTTGAGAATTGGGTGGGGCCGAGGGGTCGCTGTCGCAAATACCCCCTCCCCGACCGATGTAATCTCACTCCAAACTTTTGGTAAAACTTAAGAGCCCTGCGCAGGTGTGTTGTTATGTGGAATCTGGTGTGCGTGCGTGCCATGGCGGCAGCCAGGTGGTGGGCGTGAGTGAGACTGTGTTGACCCAAAACAAGGATAGGAAGGCGGCATTGCTGATACTTTTTAGCTAAAAAGAGACAGATTTCACGCAAAATTGGCAGAAATGACATGAATTGTGAACGTCAGACTTATAATCATTTTCGTTCCGTCTCGTCAACAAAAACTCGAAAGCGTCTTGTCATGTTTTCGTCACCTTAGAGACATTTTTTAGCTAGTCATAAAAAAAAGGATGCGTCTACAAAATCATTTCGTTATCGTCATCGTTGAGGAAAACAACACTGGGTCGAAGTCTTCTGTAATGTGTCTTTTAGGTTTGGGATCCATTTGCAAGTGTGGCATAACGAGGGGGTTGGGGGATAGCTTTGTGACGAAAGCAAAGATTTTGCATAAACTCCGACTACGCCACCCCGGGACTTACACCCAGGGAAATAATCCTTACGCCCAAAAAGGCGGTAAGGCACACAAGTTCATTCCTCAGAACAAGAGCAATAAGCAGGAGATCTGGGTATAATACAAAAATATAAAATTTATTTTTGTAACCTTCATTGAGGTAGGAGAATGACTTAAAACAGGCCTAGACTGATGTTACTCCACACAGCTCTCTTTTATACTCCAACAAGAAAAGACACAAAACAAATTACATAAAACATCACAACATCACAAAACATAATTATACAAAAAGTACAAAACAACTGTAGGAAAAAAAGAAATATCCTTACTGCAAAGAATGCAGCGACTGGCAACAGTCAAAATAACAAATAAAAACATAATACATCAACTTACAGGGCTGAAGTTCCCACAGGAGTGATCGCTGGCGTAAATTATCATAAAGCACTCACACACACCACACCGTGAATTCAGAGCACTCATACACATCAAAATGTGTAGCACGGCAACCGTTGTACCACCACCATTAAAAGATCCTTTGCCCGTGGAAACCCCCAGCTCCTGAAAGCAAAGCAACACACACCAATAAATGACAAATGGGGCTACACAGAAGTCGTCATACGGCGCGAACACAAAGTTCATATGCCAGCTTCAATGTGCTGGACAATCCTCCACTCAGAAATAGGATTTTGCAGTAAAGCTTAGAAACCAGACAGTTTACAGTCCATGATACCACTGTAAAGATAGTGACAATGTTTCAGCGGTGCGACACAGCAGCGCGAAAATCAAACTGGAGCAACAGAGGAAACACAGCATAGGACAAAAAGGGAGAATCCTAAAATGAATAAATATAATATTAAAACTAAATCACAACGTCATACTCAAACATTTCGACTTTGGGCTGAACACTTACCAAACAGTAGTATCACCTCAGACACACTACAGTTTTACAGCACAAGTTTACCAACATCAGGTAAACAGCAGCTAGCTGAGGGTAAACAGTAATTTAACCCACTCAAGTACAGGAGGGCACCAGCACAACAGACAAAACGCTCTAAAACCAACACAACATTAGTTTTAAATAACAAACAAATTAAAACTACTAACATTTACACACAATCCTCACCTGTCGCTATCGTTGCGAACACCAAGGGGAAAGCCGGACATGACGCATTCCGGGCAGCAGCCAATCGCCGCTTAAAAGGGGACTGCCACTCCCTAATAGGTGGTGATAGCTGTCAATCACAGCTCACCTAATACTGCTACAAATTACACAAGCTTTTATTAAGCACGATCGTAAACAGACGGGCAAGGTCAATCACCAGCAAACACAGCAATATGGGCAAAGCAAAACTCATAGTCATGGAACAGGCAAAAGGGTCAGGGCAGGTGGCAAACAAACAGTGTAAACAATCCAAGAAAACACAGGTAAACTAAAGTAAATATAACGCTCAGACATGATGGCCAGGGCAAATCACGACTTCGCAAATACTGGCAGTGAACGTGTGGTTTAAATGTATGCAGAATTTATTGTATGTCCCTTTGAGCACACAACCCCTTAGCAGGAACTGCAGCATACCCGGAAGTGGATGGTATTACCGCCATAATAACCCTAATAGGACATAACACAAATCAATAAATGGTAACGTAAAAATAAACCAGTGTGTTTTGTCATTATTGTCAGAAAAGTTTAAACGCATCTCCGTGCATATCTGCAATTAAATCTAAATTATTTAACTATAACAGAATTAATGATCTGTCGGGCAACCAAGAAACACAACACTTAGCAATGGTGAAGATGTCACATAGCATCTCATCATCACAGCCTGTATGTGGGTCCGAAAGTATAGTCAATATTTAGGGGATGGATCCCTCTGGTGGCAATCGGGAAGCAGAACAGGAGCTTCATTCTTTACAGATAGTAACTAGTGAGACTGATGAACAAGACCATTTGATTGTTTGTAAGTAAGACCATTTGTAAGTTATTAGCGAGATTTTGAAATGCAGTCAAAACTTAACTGGCATCCATTGCAGTGAAAATTTATATCAATCACAGTAATCAGTTTTTCTCTTGGTTTATTTGTAATCTACTTTTCTTCTTGTTTTTGTGTTTTTCAGCTGTATCTCTTGCATTAGCTTTGAATGGTGTCTTCACAAATACCATCAAGTTGATAGTTGGAAGGTAATGTACAGACACCACTTCCATTAGATGTTGTGGTGTTTACTGCGAACCAGTTTATAAAGTTCATTGGTATTCCACAGCTACCATGACTTTCACATACATTTTTACTCAATTTAAAGAGGACAACTTCTTCATAACCACTGGTCAGTGGCATTTTACAGAACTTAAAGATGTGCAAGATAGGCTTATAATCAATCCTGTACTGGACAGGCAACCAGCCCAGAGAAGAAAAGATTGGTGAAATATGGTTCCACTTGCGAGTCCTCGTCAGAAGCCTAGCGGCAGCATTCTAGAGTAATTGCAGTCGTTTTAATTCCTTTTTCACAGACACCCACATACAAAGAATTACATACAAAGAATCAGCTTTTCACAGTAAAGGAAAGAAAAGGTTTAACCTTCGCCACTAGGTGTAAATGATAAAAACTTAACAACCAAATGTATATGTTTATCGAATTTTAAGGAGTTATTATCAAACAGTACCCCCAAGATTTTTGGTAACAGGTATACAAAGAGGGGTCAGCTCACCTAAAATTGAAAATTCAGGAAGAGGAGTGTATTATAATCTATGTGCTTTCTTAATAAACACGCAGTACACCGTCATGTCCAACTCACATGGTGAACAACTGTTTATTCTTCCGCTCCCTCCCACATACATCATCACACCGCGCTCTCCTGTGCATTATGGGTAATGCAGTCCCTATTGTTACACCTCCCCCTTTAAGCTAAGCAATGCAATTCTTTTATCAGCCACACATATTAACATATTAACATTTCTCTTTTAAACATATTGTAACATTTTCCATTTCAACACATTTTTATAACATTTTCCTTCTCTATATTAAATCCTCATAAACATTTCCATCTTATCCTTCTTCTTTTTTTTTTTTTTCAGTCCACAGACTTAATTGATTGAACTATAAATTAAGTCTTTCTGGGGGCCTGTAAACCCTGCTTACTCTAGAAATGCCTCCAATGGGTCGAAGATGTTTTCTGTTTCTCCGCAACACCCCTTTGTCAGTTTCTACAATGTATGATCTTGGGGTCTGGGCTGGTCTGCGCACTAATCCATGAATCCTCTCCGTGACCAGCCACACCTTTTGATCCGTCTGCAAAGGAGGCACGTGACGTGACTTATGACGACAATTGTAGTACATAGCCTGACGTAGTCTTGTTTCCTTATCCTTTCTTCTGTATTCCTGTAGATCTGGCCACTCAGGATGTAGTTTTCTTGAAATTTGTGGTAGGGTGGTGCGGAGACATCTGCCCATGAGAAGTTGAGAAGGGGAGAACCCGTGCTCCAGAGGTGTTGCTCTGTATGTAAGCAAGGCTTTGTTGAAATCATTTTGTTTAGCCCACAGTCCTTTAATTGTGCGTACAGCTCGTTCAGCCTCTCCATTTGCTTGGGGATAATGAGGGCTGCTTGTGGTGTGTTTGAAATTGTATTCCTGTGCGAACTCTTGGAATGTATGTGATACAAACTTTGGTCCGTTGTCAGAGATTACCTCCTCTGGAATACCATGCCTAGCAAAGACCTCTTTAACAGCTTTGACTGTGACCTCAGCTGATGTGACATTAAGATGTGCAACTTCAATGTATCTGGAAAAATAGTCCACAATGAGTAAGTATGTTTTCTTCTTCCATTCGAACAGATCCATTCCGATTCTCTGCCATGGACGTGCTGGGAGTGAGGAAGGTAAGAGTGGTTCGCAATGAACTATTTTGTAGCGACTGCATGTGTGGCACTGTTCCACCATTTGACGAATGTGTGATGAAATACCTGGCCACCAGACGGAGTGTTTTGCTCTAGCACGGCACTTTGTTATCCCCTGGTGTCCATCATGTATTCTTGTCAAGATGTCGCCCTGCAGTGTCTCTGGAATGACAAGTCTGTCACCTTTAAGCAAAATGTCATCAGGTACAGTCAATTCTGCTCTCACATGCCAGTACGGCATCAGCTCTTTATCCACTTGATGTTTCTCTGGCCATCCTGCAAGACAGTGTGCTTTTACCTTTTTGCAGGTGACGTCCTCTGCTTGAGCTAGTTTAATCATTTGCAGTTTGTTGTCCGTTACAGGGAAGGAAGACACAACTGTATCCACAAAGACATTTACATCCTTTTCTAGCTGCAAGTCAGTCTGTGATGGACCCACTTCTAGTGGTGCCCGTGAGAGTGTGTCTGCTGTGATTAGGTTCTTTCCTGGAACATGCTGGATATCAAAACTGAAGCGCAGCAAGCGAAGGCGGAATCTGAGAATTCTAGGTGGGAGTTCATCTAGTCCTCTGCTTCCCAGCAGTGGTATGAGAGGTTTATGGTCTGTAAGCATTGTGAAGTGCAGACCTTGTAGAAATGAAACCAGTCTCTCACATGCCCATGTCACTGCTAATGTCACAGGTGACGGTTTGTAAGGGCGGAACCAAAAGCATGGAAGACGATGGTTCCGCCCGGACGCTTTACTCTGAACACCGGAATTCCGGGGTTTCCCCGAAGACAAAATCAAGCCTGATTTCGCCCAGGTGGGGATAATTTACACAGCGGTTGCTGATAGGCTGATGAGGAGAAGAGGTAGAGAATATAAAGACCTTTGAAGACATCAAACGGGGTGCTTGTGGTGTACTTTGTATACGCTGTGTTGCTGCTTTGCAGACGGACTATGCTGGCTTGATCGTTTCCCTGGGGAAGAGAGAAAGGCACAGTCAGCTAGCGAAGGAATACTGGGAGACTTCATTCGTGAGAGAGCGGACACAGAGCATTCAACAGTGCAGATATTAGAAATCATTGACAACGAAGAGTGAGTCACAGCTGTAATACTTATCTGTATATTACTTGGAAGAGGAGTTGCTGGGTGTGTGTTTGCCTTGTGTTTGAGGTCCCTGGCCCCACTGGAGAGGGGAACGTGGGCAAGCCGCGGGGTGACCGGAAGCACGGACGAAGCAATTGGTAGGAAGCACCGTTCTCCAATCGAGCAGTGGCCCTGTGGAAAAAGGAAGCGCAGGTGAGCCAGAGGAGTGATAAACAACACGCCGGGCCTGTGAATAACACACATCTCACTCTCATCGGTGGTCTAGCTATCGCCCAACTATCCTCTCGAGGGAGTCGTAGCCAGGTGGCGAGGGCGATCTAAAAACCACGTGAAGTTGTATAAGAGTGCTGTGGGTGAGTTTCACTGATTGATGGTGTTTACGTTTTACTTGCTGTGTGTATGCTGTGCTTGTAGCGCCCAAACTGCCTAGCCTCGGACGAGTCGCGAGACGACATCTGTTGTGGCCTGGGTCCTACGGAGAGTGAGAAAATTAAGCCCTGTGCCCCGGGTGTGTCAACGAGAGCGTCGCTCCTCCAAAGAGCAGACAGTGGTGAAACCCAGTGAGTAACGTAGGAAGTGTACCGTGCGGATTGAGGGTCATAGCTGTGTGTGTACTGACCTTTCCAACAGAAGCTCGTGGTGTGCGGGGCCCCGACGAAAGTTCGCCCCAACTCGTGACCCCGGCCGTGGAAGTAGGAGGGGGAGTTCGGGAAGCGTTCGGCTCCGTGCCACTGAGCCCATTAGTCCTTTCAACGCCCGGACAGCTTGAGTGGATGGGCGAAGGATCACGGTGCACTGACGCTGTAGTGAAAGTCCACTGTCTGCGAGCGGACGAAGATCCTCAGTACTGTGAGTAACATACTCTGGAAGTGAAGTTAATCTGTGCTCATAGCAAATACTTACCTGTGTTCTAACGAAGGCTCTGTGTGAACGAAGGTCCCCAGTGCTGTGAGTAATATATCCTGTGAAGTGAAATTAACCTGTGCTTATAGCAAACGCTTACCTGTGTTCTAACGAAGGCTCTGTGTGAACGAAGGTCCCCAGTGCTGTGAGTAATATATCCTGTGAAGTGAAATTAACCTGTGCTTATAGCAAACGCTTACCTGTGTTCTAACGAAGGCTCTGTGTGAACGAAGGTCCCCAGTGCTGTCAGTAATATATCCTGTGAAGTGAAATTAACCTGTGCTTATAGCAAACGCTTACCTGTGTTCTAACGAAGGCTCTGTGTGAACGAAGGTCCCCAGTGCTGTGAGTAATATATCCAGTGAAGTGAAATTAACCTGTGCTTATAGCAAACGCTTACCTGTGTTCTAACGAAGGCTCTGTGTGAACGAAGATCCTCAGTGCTGTGAGTAATATATCCTGTGAAGTGAAATTAACCTGTGCTTATAGCAAACGCTTACCTGTGTTCTAACGAAGGCTCTGTGTGAACGAAGGTCCCCAGTGCTGTGAGTGATATATCCTGTGAGGAGAAATTAACCTGTGCTTATAGTAAACGCTTACCTGTGTTCTAACGAAGGCTCTGTGTGAACGAAGATCCCCAGTGCTGTGAGTAATATATCCTGTGAAGTGAAATTAACCTGTGCTTATAGCAAAGACTGACCTGTGCTCCAACGAAGGCTCCGTGTGAACAAAGACCCCCAGTGCTGTGAGTAATATATCCTGTGGAGCGAAATTAACCTGTGCTTATAGCAAATACTTGCTTGTGTTCTAACGAAAGGCTCTGTGTGAACGAAGACCCTCAGTACTGTGAGTAACATACTCTGTGAAGTGAAGTTAACCTGTGCTTATAGCAACAACTTACCTGTGTTCCAACGAAGGCTCTGTGTGAACGAAGACCCTCTGTGAACGAAGAACCCCGGGGTTGATCCAAAGAGCCACGCAACTAAGACCTGAGGGAAAGAAAGAGAAAGAAGGGTGAGAAGAGTAGCGACCTAGAACAACGTACCACTGCATAACTTTTATTTGATTCTGCCTCCAGGAAGAAGCGGAGCGCGCCACGGATTCTCGGACTAGAGCCCCAAAAGAGCCCCTGTCCCCAGTCCTTGTCCCAAGTGGCCCTGGAGGCGAGAAGAAGACTCATTAGTTTTAAATTGCCCTTTTCCCCTTCCCCCTTTCCTTTTAAATATTTAATAAAGTTTATTTTAACTGTAGTTACTCGTCTGTCTGGTCATTGGGGTGGTCTTGGGAAACTCCTCGAGGTGGAAGAGTTGAGAGGGGCGTGACCTTTAGTTATTCGGGTACGCCCCCAGCCGTGACACTAACGCTTCTTTTTCGATTTGCGCATAGCGCTTCTCTGTGTCGGTTAGACTCCTGGATATGTATGTGACTGGCTTCCATGTTCCATCGTTTTGTTTCTGCGACAACACAGCGCCTATGCCGTAAGATGATGCATCTGCAGCAACCTTTGTCTCTCTGTCTGGGGAATAAGCGGCCAGCACTTTTGGTGAACTCAATTCCTGTCTTAATCTGCAAAATGCTTGTCTCTGTGGCTCATCCCAGAGCCATTCATTTCTCTCCTTAAGCAGTTCTTTTAGCGGGACGGTGAATGAAGCAAGTTGAGGTAGGAATTTAGCAAGGTAATTTGCCATTCCAAGGACTCGGCGCACATCTGCCACACACCTAGGCTCTGGCATATGCAGAATAGCATTGACTTTGTTTGGGTCTGCCTCCAACCCTTTTGTTGTGATTTTGTGTCCGACGGAAAGCATTTCAGTCTTTGCAAACTCACATTTTTCATTTAGGGTAAGTCCCACTGATTGTAGTTTTGTCAAGACTTTGATCAGACGCTGGTCATGTTCAAGTTTGTCTAGGCCGAAGACAAGAATGTCATCTGCATGACATATGACACCACTGAAATCCTCCAGCAGCTGTGACATTCGCCTTTGAAAATGTTCCGGCGCCGATGCAATGCCAAATGAAAGTCTATTGAAAAAATATCTGCCAAATGGAGTAATGAATGTGGTGAGAGGTCTTGATTCTTCTGTGAGGGGGATCTGCCAGAAGCCTGATCTGGCATCCAGTTTTGTAAATACTGTAGCCTCTGACAACATGGCTAAAGACTGATCAACCGCTGGAAGAATGTGGTGCTCTCTCTTGACCCATTTGTTTAGATTTGTCAAGTCCACACATATACGTATTTTACCATTTGCTTGGTAAACCACAACCATTCCTGCGCACCATTCTGTGGGGCTGCTCACCTTTGAGATTACACCCATTGACTCCATTCTGTCAATCTCTTCTTTCACTTTCGTTCGGAGGGGTATGGGAACTCTGCGGGGTGTTGACAAAGCGTATGGTATTGCCTCTTGCTGCAGCTCTATGTGATATGGGTCTTTCAGCAATCCTAGGCCATTAAACACTGATGGAAATGCTTTAATGTAGTCGCAGTCCTGTTGCGTGACTGTTTCCATTCTGTGAATGAGATTTAAGGCCTCAATAGCGGGAAGACCGATAAGAGATTTTGTGAGTTTGTTTACAACATACACTTCCTGAATGCTGTTTTGCCCTTTAGCACTCAGCACACACTGGAAGCATCCTTTAACATCTAGAATGTTGTGTCCTGGGCCATACAGTATTTTGGGGGGTGTTTTCAGCTCACCAAAATTATTAGCTTTGAAGATGTCCTCTGGGATCGCAGACACAGCTGCTCCTGTGTCGAGTTTAAAATGGACAGGAGTTCCATTCACAGTGACAGTCTCGGTCCATTCTGTAACAGTCCCTGTTGACAGTTCTCCGAGAAAAGCATAATCCTCACTCCCTGAAGATTCTCTATCCTGTTGTGAAACGGAGTCCAATTTGTACGTCCGACACACAACCGCGTAATGACCCTTTTTCTTACATTTTCGGCACTCAGCATCTTTTGCCGGGCAGTCTTTCCATGAATGTTTCTTTCCCAGTCCACATCTACCACAGTCTTTTTGTATTGACTTCTGTTTCTTTTTATCATCCTGATATGTGTCCTGTCTCTTATACTGGAGCATTTTATTGCATGAAGCATTATGTCTGATTGCATCCATATTCAAACTGTGAGTGACTGGTGTGTCTGTTCCGTGTAGCACTGCTTGTTGTTTCTTGACTGTTTCATTTTGGCGCACTGTTTGGATAGCTTTGGCTAACGTTAGCTCCGCGTCCAGCTGTAAACGTTCTGACAGTCTTCTGTCACTGATGCCTACAACTATCCTGTCTCGGATTAACTCCTCTTTTAATGCCCCGAAATTACAGTGTTCTGCCAGCTTGTGTACTGCTGTTATGAAAGCCTCTACATTTTCACCGTTGTTTTGGAATCGCCTATTAAACTGAGCCCGTTCAAATATGACGTTGTGTTTACCGACACAGTGTTGTCTGAATGCTTCCACCACAGAATCATATTTCTTTCGGTCTGACTCACCCAACGGTAATAGAGCGAAGATATCATCTGCTTCGTCTCCCATGGCATATAACAAGGAGTTTATCTGGTATTCCTCTGTCTTTTCATTTAATCCAGACCCTAGACGAAAGCGCTCGAACCGTCTGATCCATCTCAGGTACTTCGCCGAATTTGAGAAATCAAACGATTCTGGATGCGATATCTGCACTGCTGCAACAGCCATCATGCAGTTTGCTTTATGCCCGCGGTTCTCTGTAACCTAGTCTTTAGGTTCACTTCTGACACCATGTATTATAATCTATGTGCTTTCTTAATAAACACGCAGTACACCGTCATGTCCAACTCACATGGTGAACAACTGTTTATTCTTCTGCTCCCTCCCACATACATCATCACACCGCGCTCTCCTGTGCATTATGGGTAATGCAGTCCCTATTGTTACAAGGAGGACCACCAAACTAAATGAGCTCAGTTTTACTTTCATTAAAGCAACACTATGTAGTTTCCATGTAAAAATGACTTACAGCTCCCCCATGTGGTTGAAAAGTGCAACAGTGCCTGGTATCAGACACTCTTCTGCCGGCAGGGGGAGGGGCGGAGCTGTGTTTCCTACCCTCCACCGCCACTTTCAGAGTGTGTTTGTAGCAGCTAGGAGGCTGCTCAGGTTGCAGCAACAGTACAATTTGTCCAGTTAAAAGTTGTTCTATCACTCAAATAATTTTAGAGACATTATTCAAAGGTAAAAAAAAACTACATAGTGTTGCTTTAAAGTAAAAAAAAAATTGCTGACATGCAGGCTTTAACCTCATTTAAACAGTAGACAAGGGAATCTATAGCATTTACATTGTTTTTCCTCAGAGGCGTGTAAATGTAGCTTTTAACAAGAAGTTGTACTACAGCATGTTTTAATGACACCGGAACCACACCAGAGTTCAAACTTCCATTAATAATAGACACAGTACTCAGGCCAATGATGTCAAAGACCTTTTTTAATAGCCATAATGGAATACTATCCAAAGGACAATTTGTGGGTTTCATCCGATCTACAATATCAGATGGAGTCTCAAGGCATACTGGCTCAGAATGTGGAAAAGTAGCATGGTACATTAAAGAAATCACAGGACACACATTAGAGTTTCCAATCTCAGATCTGATTTTGTGATCTTCTCTACCAAAAAATTTGCAATCTTTCACTTGAACTAATCACAGAATTAAGTGTGTTGAATAAAACTCATAATTACTATGGTGGTTACTAGCAATTAATGTTAAACAATTAATTGTGTGCACATCCCACCTTCTGGCAGAGTTTTCTGCACCTCTGTGATCCACAACAATCCGATGCAACCAGGGAAGATCAAAACAACATAGACAAAGGAATCGCCGGTGCAGTACAGATGTCTGTTTAAAAATAATTTAATAAAGGTGCCCAACAATGGCTAACGTTTCGATGCACAATTACATCTTCATCAGAGTCCTGTCTTCATCAGAGACATCTGTGCTGCACCAGCAATTCCTTTGCCTATGAAAACATTTAATGTCTGCAACACTGTTTTAAACTCCCATTTTTAATAAAAAACAGGGTTGAAACGTTGTTTTTTATTAAATATGGGAGTTAAAAATAGGGATGCGGACATTAATTTTTTTTCACTCTACTAGCAATTAAACCTGAAAGATAGTTCTTCTTTGCCTCTTTCACAGAATATTGATAGTGGAAAGTGATTCTCTAAAAATGCCATAAGACACCTAAAGTTTATCCCTCTTCCATTAGTGCTCAGCTTTTCTACAAGCCTGTCTAAGAGTCCAAGTGGCCTTATTAAATCAGGGCTCTGTCAGGTCTACAACAGAATTTAGAATGTAAGAGCGCAAGGAATTAAATTAATTCAAAGGTGCAGTGTTTAATTTTTAAAAGGATCTCTTGACAGAAATGCAAAATAATATACAAAACTATATTATCAGGGGTGTATAAAGACCTTTTTATAATGAACTGTTATGTGTTTATTACCTTAGAATGAGATGTTTTTATCTACATACACCAAGGGTCCCCTTACGTGGAAGTCGGCATTTTGTGCCCCATGTTTGTACAGAAGCCCTTAACGGACAAACTTTTTTTACTATGTTGTCTCCGTCGATGACATGTTTTTCCGGTGGCGGCTACCGTAGCTTTTTTATGCGTTTCAAAAGCGAGGGGTGAGCAGTGGACTGAGCCATTGGTTGCAATTCACAATCTCACAACTAGATAGTGCTAAAATGTACACACTGCACCTTTAACAACAATTCTATGTCTAAGGGGGATTTGCAAGAGTTGTTGTATGGGGGCCCTAATAAATGCATTTTCAAATTGCTGTAGGATCTATTTTCCGCACACGATGAGTTATAACACCAGCCTTACTTATTCATGATTGAAAGATATCTCAAAAGTGACTGATTTATGATCCGAAAAAGCCACGTCATCTATTACAATATTGCAAATTGAAAGAACGTGTAATAATACAAGCAGTGGCACCCCTAGAAAAATTTAAATGGGGGGCAGAGGGGGCCATAGCAAATCATGGGGTGGCACCAAAAAATTATTTAGTGTAAGGTGTGTTATATTTATTTACTTTTGTTTCTGGTTAATGTAACATTACAGTATGCTTTTAATTAGCAATTAATTGCTCTTTAAATAGTTTAGTCCTTTGCTAATTGACACATTATGGATATGTCGACTGCATTCCTCTTTATTTAGATTTTTGTAATATACCTACATTTTGAATGAATGAATGAATGATTTCAGACTGACAGTCAACACAGTTGAGCTAACAAGCAACCAAATATATTCTTCAGTCTGAAACAGGTGTAGGCTGAAGCCCTTGCTTATAATGCCTACCCTTTTTAAACATCATATTTTAACAACATAAAAATAAAATAATAAGATAAAAAGAAAATTATTACCCTATACCATGTTATCAATCAAATACTGATACAATTATAAACATTAATTTTGCATATGCATACAGTTTCATAATCCAAAATTCAACAAAGCAACTTCTTCAGTTATCACTCTTTAACAAGTTTCATATAGTTTCAGTGCATTATTTTTAAATAATTTCTTTAATTTACTAAGTGTCCCACATTTTTTTAATTCATCATCACAGCTGTTCCATAGATTTACACCTTTTACTGACAGGCAATGGTATTTTGCGTTGGTCCTCACTTGTTTCTTTTTAAATACACAATCTCCTCTTAAGTCATGTTGACATTCTCTTACTGTAAACAACCCTTGGATACTTTCTGGCAATTGTTGTTTTTTGCTTTATACATGATTTGTAATGTTTTTAGTTCTACTAATTCTTTGAGCTTTAGAGCCTTTAATTCAATTAATAGGGAGTTTGTTGGCTCCCTATAGTTGGTTTTCTTCACGATTCGTATTGCTCTCTTTTGCAGTTGAAATATTGGATTGATATTTGTTTTATAAGTATTTCCCCATACTTCCGCACAATAATCCTCAAACAATAATTTGAGTGTAAATATGTTTTAAGTGTTTAATCTACATAATCTACACGCACGAAAATTCACTATCTGTCCTACACTGTAAAAAATCCGTAGAAATTACAATGGTATTGCAGCTGGGTTGCCGGTAAATTACAGTAGATTTAAATTTGTTATTTACTGGCAAGAGTTTGTTCAAAGTTGAATAAATTTTAAATATGAACAAGTCTTTATCTTTACAGAATAAAACTATACAATAACAGCCTCATGCAAAGCATTTTGGGAACCAGAAATCATCATAAAACTTTTTCTGTTTTTTTGCCTCAGATTTTGTTTCCCAGAATGTTTTGCTTGATGCTGTTTTTCTAGTTTTATTCTGTAAAGACAAAGACTTGTAAATGTTTAATGTTCATTTAACTTTGAACAAAATGTTGCCAGTAATACTATAAATTTAAATCTACGGTAAGTTACCGGCAACCCAGCTGCAAATTTCTACGGATTTTTTTTACAGTGTACATATGTGACTCTAAGAGCTCATGAAGTCCATTTAATATTACTAAAAACTGCTAATCCAATAATAAATTGGTATTTTTGGTATATACCAAAAACATATATAGTGTTCAATCCACATGTAAGCAACAGAAATAGCTCAGTAAACCAAGAGATGCGTAATCTTAAGCATAAAGTTAAAGCCAAACAGTTGTGTATTATGTGAGTGTGATACCGTAAACAATGTTTTATATAGGCTAACATATGAAACACTAACTTACTTTGCTGCAGGACTTCACAATAAGCATAGCACTATACTTGGGCCAGCTGACAGAAATGACAAATGACGCGAAACAAATCTCAACACTTTCTCATCACCATTGTGGATTACATTGACTCTATTGACTGTTTGTCTCTAGGGACAGCTGGTTCGCTTCGTCATTAGGCGGTTATCAGTTACTTCCGGGTGGCTTCATCTACATCAGGATTCCACAGTGGATTACCCCGTCTGAGAACTTTGGATTTTCCACCTTCCATCTCCGCCTGTCATCCACCTTCAGGGCAGTGTGTTTCATCCCTCTGTTGCGTGTGGTGACTGTGCTGGTGTTCTCGACGGTGTGCGTGGGTGGCTCTCTCTCTCTTCAGCTCTGTACTGGACTATCTTGTAGTGCCGACTCACTCTCTCCTACTGTTGGGCGTGCATCATTCCCACAGTAGTGATTACATCCAGAGTGAGTCGAAAATCCTCTTGCATGATCCACCCCTGGAATTCATCTACTGATATGTCAATCTGTGTGGAAGGCAATTGATGCATTTATTTATTCCAGTAGCACAGTCCAACAGTGTATGCACACTAAAGTTACTGTACAGAGCAGTCTTACTGTAAGTACATCTATCTGTTTTCCTGCCTGAAGGCTCTGAAGATGTAGGCAACAGTGAAGCGACTCAATTTAGGCTTTACTCGTTGCTTAGCCTCCCTCGTAGTCATACCATGGACAAGGACATGGTCAGCTAGAGTGGCTAGAATTTCATCTGAGACTGCTTGTCACCTTGCCCTACATCTCCCTCCTCCTCTTTCACCATGTCCTCCTCCTCTCCCTCCTCCTTCACCACGTCCTCCTCCTCTCCCTCCTCCTTCACCATGTCCTCTTCCTCCTCCTTCACCACGTCCTCCTTCTTTCCCTCTTCCTCTGCCTCTTCCTCTCCCTCCTCCTTCTCCTCGATTTTTCTTCTTATTTTATGCCCGTATGAATTAAAATAGTCAGTATAAAAGTAAATTTATTTCAGAAAACATGATTCCCTTAATATGTCATTGTAAAATACCATCTTTTAGGAACTCTGCATCTTTTAGGTCCCTGAGGGTGTCAAAAGGACATCTAGAAGATAGATGTCCTTTTGACACCCTCGGGTACCCTAAAGGGACCTAACATCTTACTTCCCAATATTCCAGTCCAAATCATTACTCTAGCACATCTCCCTAATGTTACAGTCTTGTTTGAACAAAGTGGCTATTCACCAACAATCCAGAATGACAATTATCTATTGTCTTATCTATAATCTATTATCAAAATTGTGTATGTCAATAAATAAAACTGTGTGAAAAGTCTTCTTATATTCTGAGCTAACAGCAAATGTTTTACTTTTGCAAGTTTTGGTTCACTAGACTGGTAGAAATTTTGGTTTTGGTTCACGGGACTGGTAGAAATACATATTTATGCACTAAAGGATCTCGTATTAAAGGGGTTCTTGGAATTCCAGAGACTTTGCTTCTTAACTGTGGCTTTTTATGCTGCCTTTTCCTAATATTTTCCTAAAAAATATTTTTTTATACTTTATATAGTCAAATCTTTCTGTACTGTGAAACACTCATAAATCTTATAATAGTTCAATAATTTCAATTTAGATCCACCAAATATAAATTGTTTTAGGAAGTAATTTGCTTTTTTTAAGATAATACACTTTTTGTCTTAAAAAAAATCTGTTTTCATACCCATATTCTATGATAACTACAACTTGCTTAATCATTTGTAACAGCATATTATTTAAAGTATTAAAGTCTCTTCTTACATTTTAATTTAATTTAAATATAATAAAATCCACACTCTCATATAAGTGTTGAGGGTAAAATAAAATTTCTAAACTTACTGACTGTATTAGAAAAATAAACAAAACAAAACTCGCGCATCGCTTTCAGGTCAGTTCACTTTTACAAGCCTGTGTGTATAGCTGGCTGCTGACCAGTGGCGTGCACAGACCTCCTCAGGGGCAGGGGCTGACGGACTTAAAAGGGCATAATTTTTTTTACGTCAAATAACAATCAAATGTATTCATTACTTTGGTGTTTTTATTCTTTCTTTCCTTGGCATTATTTAAATAATGTTGTTACAAATGAATAACACATCAAACTAAAATAGGCAAGTTAGGAAAATATTATTTACTTTCGCAAACAAAACAGCGAGAATGAAGTTTTGAGGACTTCATTTTCATGTTGTAAACTTTATATGTGTATATGTATAAAAGTGTTAGCTATCATTAAATCAGCAAGTTAACCGGTCTATCACAGTGTTTTAATTGCTTATTTCTTTGATTAAATGTCTCACTTACAAAAAAAGAAACCATAAGCTTAACCATTTGAAATTATTCCTAAAACCTATTTTTCATAGCTAAAACACACCACTTTGTTAGTTTAGCACACCATCAAAACACGACAAATAGTGGGATTAATATTTTTGCTCCAAACTAACTTTACAGCAGATCAAGTGTTTTGAGCTGATGTGGCTTCAGATCGCAAAATGAAACAGATAATACACTCTTTCTTTTTGGTATTCTGCACAGTGCTAAAGTGTTGCATTATAATAAATAAATATACTGCATTATGAAAATACCCAACATGACCGGAACAACACAGATATACCATATATAATCCTAATTAAGTTTATTGTCTTCTTGTTTTATCCATCAGAACATCTTTATTTGCATGTTATTGGCAGCAGGGTAGATAAATGCCCTTAAAAGTGTAAATTCTGAATCGGACCGCAGCGTTCTTCGTGTGTCAATTCTAAAGTGTCTCTGCACGATGGTGCACGAGGGCGCCCTCAGGTGTCACATATAAATGAACAGACTCGTGTAAAGGTCAGTTCAACAGTGGCTGATATCACCGCGTTTGGAATAAAAAGAGTAGGGGGAGGCTGCAGACCTGGGGCCTCATTTATCAACATTGCGTAGAAAATGTTCTATATTTGTACCTACGAATGAAATTTAGAATGTGCCTAAGTACAAAAAAATCGGGATTTATCAAACATGCGCACGGGGTTCGTACGCACATCAGTAAGTAATCCTTGATGATAAATCCCACTTGTTCTTAAGCACCATGCTCGTGCACGTTCATGGTCATTTGCATTCCGAAACGCCTCCAATGAACCTTATATGGTCACAACACCTCCCGTTATAAGTCATGTGGTTGTGCTTTTTCCCTCATCGCAATAATGGCAAAGAGAGCGAAAAAGAGGAACTTTACAGACACAGAAATTGAGTTACTGGTGGATGAGGTTAAGTAAGGGATAATGTAGAGGCAGCCGGTAGTTATTGGGAAATAAGCCCCGACAGTGTGATCAGGACCCGACGCGAAGCGGAGGGTCTTGTATCACACTGAAGGGGCTTATTTCCCAATAACTACCGGCTGCCTCTACATTATCCCGCTTATTACACGGCTACTTGCCACATAAGAAAAAAACTGGACATGAATATGAATTTGAAACATTTTAATGGCATATTTGTTTTAAATTAACATTTTTATCCTTCCGCGAAACTTTGCACAGATGCATAAAATGATCGTAATACCTTCTTAAGATCCTCTGCTTCATACTTGTCTGTCTCCATTTTTTTCTCTTTAACCAGTCTTTGAGAAGTTTTAATGCCCATTCTGTATTTTTTTGTGTGTTGGCTTCGTAGCTGTCATGCTCTATTTTGTCAAGTTCAGTCTCAGTAAGCTGTCTGTGTCTTGTCGTGGTTGTCGAGTATTTGTCACAAGATGGCGCCAAACAGACAGTAATCTTTATTGATCTTTATTGGCGCGGAGCGATTTTACTCGTGCAAGTAGTCCGGCTATGCGTTATTATTTTGGAGCGGTTATTATTTGAAAAGAACGAACCTGCAAATGTCTCAACTGACCAATCAGAATCAAGCATTCCAGAGAGCCGTGTAATAAATCCTAATAACACATCCTGTTTGGTTCACGTAGTGCGGGAGGAATGACTAACAAAAGAAAAAAAATCTGCATGGGAACATGTTACCAGTGAGTTTAATTCCATTGGGTATGAGAACACTTCTAGGAATAAAAAAGTAGTTTGACATTAAAGAGTAACTAAACCCTAAACCAACTTTTTTTAGTTAATGATCTGTAAGAATGATCCTTTATTAGTGCTGTTCATTGATTTTAGTAAGTTTTTTGACATTTGGATATAAAGTGTTTCAATACTACAATATATGGTGTAAAAACGTCTGAGTGCTGCCCTCTTCAGGTTGAACGGTGGCTACTGCAGTTGAATTTTCCTATTGGATGTTGGGTCCAAGAAATAACTCATGACGTAAGCAGGTTCAAGCTCACCACGCCCTTGTTACGATCTCACCACACACTTAGTTCGTCCCCTCTATCTCCGTTGGGATCTGCCCACTTTTCTTGCATTTTTCAAATATTGCAGTGGGTGGAGTCAGGCTCTGACCAGGGGTTTAGTTACACTTTAAATAATCAGCCAAAAAAAAAAAACGCGTCACAGCACACCGACATGAAATCTGTAGGAGTGTCACAAGGTGACGATCTTTTTAAGGGCGGAACCAAAGTTAGGGAAGTTTTGGTTCCGCCCGGAAGGTTTCCCCACCGGGCCGCATACGAGAACGGACCTTCTCACTTCCTGGTTTCCAGGACAACGGAATCAGGGCTTTACGAGCCGCAGGTGAGAGGAATTAAGCAAGCGAAGTGTGATTGGAGGCTGTGTGAAATAAATAGCTCTGCTGAAACACAAAGAGGGGAGTTCGGGCACGAGAGGGGATCGACGCGGGGAAAGCTCCTCTGCCTAGGGCAGAAAGTAGATAAGCACCTTTTGAAGAGCCCGCAGGCTCTGTTGATCCGGGCGGCGCTTGGAGCGCGCGGAGAGAAGACAGGAGCTGCCTGGGGCGAAAGAAAGGCGATACGTGGATGGAGTAAAGGAGCACCCCGAAGAGAGCAGTGTGTTGTCGTGCTCAGTGTGTGTTGAGGTGCGGAGCTGTGCTCGTTCGATACGCATTGGTGGCTGTCTATACTTTCTCTCTCTCTCGTTTGCAGTCTGCGGTGCCGACGCTGGAGTTCATAGGAAACCCTACGGGTAGAAGAAACATCAGTTTAAGTGACACATTAAAGGAGCAAAGGAGGAAGGGAACGGATTGTACTTTGCAACGTAAACAAAGGCGGACCGCTGTGAGTATTAATTCCTGTGTTGGGACAAAGTATAAAAACTAACCTGTGCATTCATTGAATACCTCCAGGAGAAGGAGGGCGGCCCTACCCCTGAACCAGCGCGGTAGGTGAGCCGCGGGAGCGTTTATCCAAGCAGCCATAGCAACGGACTCACTCATTCAGGCCGTATTGTCATTGCCCTCATCAAACCCAAGTGAAGTGGAGGACGTCTGGCGTCTTTTTGTGGACACCTATAGGGTGGTGGGTGAGCCCTTGTATTTTGCAAGACTTTTCACGTGAAGTGGTGCTGTGTAATTGCCGTGGGTTGCTGTGCAAGTGCTGTGTGTTTTGTCAGACGAACCCTCACATCATCCATTTTCACTGAGCAAGGGACAGAGAGGCTAACGACCCCAGGAATTACCAGCTATTATACGCAGTGTGCTGTCTGGAGTGTGAAGTGACGCAGATTAAGAGCTGTCAGCGAGTGTGAGTACGAAATTGGATTATTTGCATTGAAAACTTACCTGTGTCTGCCCTCGTCGCAGAGTCAGAGGCGAAAGAGTTCCGCCGCCCCGTGGTCTCTACAAAGGGGCGCCCCTGTCCAGTATTCGATCGCCCTACGGGTAGTGGGGATAGGGCAGCGCTCGACCCGGTGAGGCGGTGTGTCATCTTCGCCCCTCTGCTTGACCTGTGGAGAAAAAGGAGAACGAGAGTGAACATTAGGAGAACCAATTGTGGGAAGCTATACCTACCGAGAGCTGAAAACAGCAGACCAGGTGAGAAGCCTCCAAAGTCCAAGTTAACAGTGCTTTTGTGTCCCAGCTGCCACATGTGGAGTGAGCATTAGGCAGATAAACTGTGGAAAGCTGTACCTACCAAGAGCTGTAAACAGCAGAGCAAAGTGAGAAGCATCCAAAGCCCAAGATAACGGTGCTTGTGTGCCCCAGCCGCCACCTGTGGGGAAACAGAAGAACGAGAGTGAACATTAGGAGAACAAACTGGGGAGAGCTATACCTACCAAGAGCTGTAAGCAGCAGAACAGGTGAGAAGCAACCCAAGTCCGAACTAACAGTGTCTTTGTGTCCAGCGGCTGCCTGTGGAGAAAAGGGGAGGAGTAATGAACGCTAAGAGAATGAACTGTGTGAAGATCCAGCTGGTGGTGAAGGAAGAGAGCCTAAAGTGGCCGTTATTTTAAGTTCCCCTTTTTCCCTTCCCTATTTATTATTTTAAGTAAATTAAATAAAGTGCATTTTAAATTATGCTTACCTTGTGTGTCTGGTCATTGGGGTGGCTTTGGGAATCTCCTCGAGGTGGAGAAAGGGGCGTGACCTTATTTACATCTGGGTCCACCCCGACCTGTGACAGGAGGACAGACAATGACAGAAATTTCCTTGGACAGCCGCATAACCAGCATCATCGGCGCGATCTCTGAAAACGCACTCCCGTCAGAATGGATGATTTTCCAAGTCTTCCAATAATGCAAGATAAGCCAGTGTGTCAAGCATTTGACGGAGCTTTCTTATATAGGGTTAGACAGTAATTTCATAAATTAACTTCAATACTGATTTGCAGTTACTTTTATTAACAGTAATAATTTTTAACACCTGGGGGTGGATAATAAATAGGCAAAGGGTTCTTTTAACTATGGGGATGGACGGTCCTGTGTAGTATCGCTAGATGCTCTGCGTACGCATACTCCGAGGTGTGCGTATATTTACACACATTTCTAAGTATAAGTGCAATTTAATAAATTCCACACTTTGCGTAAAACTGTTCCTACGCACACTTATGTTAGTACGCACGCTTGATAAATGAGGCCCCTGGAGCCGGTAGATCTACGCCCCTGGCAGTTTTACGTCCCTGACAGTTTTACGCCCCTGTTGTGTGAAGAGTGGCAAACCAACCAAGTCATGGTGTTAAGAAATAACCAAGTCATGGTGTTACAGTAATAAAATTTTTTGTGAACCACAATATTGTCTCTTTCTTTTAAATGACCCTTGGAATTTTAGAAAAGTTACATTGTGTTTGTCTTCATAAAATGCTATGTAGGACATGTTTTTTAGCTGTATGACAACCTATTGTGAATTGTACAGCAGATATTTCATTGAGGATCCATATGATTACACAGTACTTTATGTCTAATGGCCTAGATATGGTTAATATCTAAATGTAACTTAATATAAATTCACAACATCATATATCAGTCAGTCTCTTGTATATAAAAACAGTTTATAAATAAATATAAATAGTTAAGTGTGACGTCATCATGCGCCACTTCCGGGTCTAATCGTTTTCAAATGCCACAGGAAAACACGCTAATATACACTCGTATCATAAAGCAAAACTATTTAAACCCATGATCCTTATTTTTAGCTCCAATAATAAAAACCAAGATGACCAGATCTGGACTATATGGATTTTTCCGTAGTGTGCAGACTGCAGTGTACACTGTAAGTTTATACAATTTTCGTTTAAATGTGTAATATTAATAAATAGTGCTCATAAACAGTTGTTTAAATAGGCTAGTATCCTAGTTGTATTTCCCTCTCCCCCTACTGGACGCATGAGGAGCAACAGGGGCGCAAAACTGCCAGGGGCGTAGATCTACCGGCTCCAGGTCTGCAGCCTCTCCATATAGAATAAAAATGGAATAAATATTACTCTTTTCTTTAGAAATTAGAAGTAAACATATAAAATCAAATAATATGTTTCCAAACATGCATGCCTCTGAACCAGAAGCCCAGAGAAATGTTGTTTTGTGAAGTGCTTTCATGACGACCGCGGGTCATATTTTATTTTACAGGTATGGAGTCGATTTTCATTTTCATAACTTGTGACACAAATTAAGACATTACTGTCTCTAATTTTTTTTTAAATAATATAAAGGTCAAATACAAACACTTGAGCCTTAGACCTTTCTAATGATGTATTGTTTGTTGTGTTAAGTACAATCTTTTACATTAAATAAGTAAACAACAAGAATCAGGCTGCGCTCGCGATGAAATTTGATCAGTAAGAGCTTTTAACTACATGTTAACATGAACCTTTAAACTAAACATGTAAAGCATTACCATGAAATCAATGATAAGTTCCATCCTTACAATTTAGAGATGGACATGGTCTTAGATTTCATTGCACTAGATGAATTTCTCCAAACTAATAACACGAGGATGTAACGTAACATTGGCGTTCGATGAAAACATTACAGGAAGTATGAGAAGATTTTCAGAAAGCAGCTGAAATCTAGTTTTACGAATTAGTTAAGCATAACTCACATGCTGTCGCAAACCTTACAGTAGCAGCATGTAGGATAAATGTCTATTTTTCCCTATTAGCTTACCTGCTGCCCTGCTGCTCGTCACGCTCGTGTAGCTATTTTTGAAGACTCGCGGCTACTGCTACGTAGTGCGTGATGCAAAGGGAACTCCGCCTACCGCCCCACCTCCGCCAAAGGATAAAACATTATATTATTTTTTTGCATTATTAATGTTAGTGGCAGTTGTATATAGACGCGTATTGTTATTCATAATAATATTTATAATAATAATCATTATTATTTACTATTACTGGAGAGGGGCACATTACATTTTGAAACAAAAGGGGCTTGAGCCCCTGCGGCCCCTCCCCTGTGCACGCCACTGCTGCTGACACCAACTCATCTGTGTGATTTAAACACTATAACAATGTATATAACAATGCCCTGAAGTGCCGATGTCCTGCAGAGTTTAGCTTCAGCTCTAATCAAGCACACCTGAACAAGCTAATTAAGGTCTAAAAAGTCACCTGAAACTACAGGTAGCCAAGGTTTTATAAGGGTTGGACTGACGTTGCCTACCCCTGGCCTAGTGCATCCCAAATTTTTTAACATTAACATTTTAATATAACACTATAGTTATTATGGCCTTTAGAAAAGTTTTTTTTAAGGAGAAAAGTTTTTTTTAAGGAGACACAATAGGTCCCTGTGGCGCGACCTAGGCTTTTTTCCTTAATGGCATTTTTTTCCTTATATAACTTTTACTTTTATACTTTAAGTAGTTTTGAAACCAGTACTTTTACACTTTTACTTGAGTAAAAAGCTTGAGTTTTTAAACCCTAGTATCTATACTTCTACTTAAGTAATGAAAATGAATACTTTTGATACCACTGGTAGTATTTGGTAAATGTCCAGGTAATTTTGAAAAACTAAAGTTAATTAAAAAAAAAAAATTCTGGTGGGGGCCAGTGGGAGGGGCAGTGTATTTTTTATGGGGTGGCACTCAATACAAGATTCAAAGAATGTCCATGATCGGAACATGTTGCAATAACTTAAGAGAGTCTTTACAAAAAATCTTTCAATGGGCAGCAGACATGGATGTTAAAAAGACCAAGTATTAAGAGTTTATCATACCTGGATAAAAGTTCACTCACGAAGTCAGCAAATTGCTAAAAAAAAGACCTTATTCAATCTCGAATTTTAGGCCCCTGGATAGATGACCAATCGATCACAGTTATAAGATTAGGACATCTATAATTTGATTTTGATGTTATTGATAAGTGGTCATGCTTATTCTATTTGCTTATGTATTTAACCTTCTCTGATCCCAGGCCAAGGCCAGACTACTTCCATCGCTGTTTCCCTGACGGTCAAATGAATGCAAAGATGATGTGCACTGGAGAGCCAGACCTGGTGTCTGAAGGACGCAAGAGTTTTCCCAGCAGCCATTCCTCTTGTAAGTGCCAGTATGTTTCTACCTTGTTAGTTGTTATATGTCTTTTTGTGTTGGTCTATGATCAAATAATTTTTTTTTGTATAGCACTTTTCCAAACAAATTAATGCAGTTCAAAGTGCTTTACAGGTTTGGAAAAGAAAACCAAGTACATAACAATGAAAAATGCATAGAATACACAAACACATAAAATATGATGGCTTCGATAATAAAAGATTTATGTGCAGATTCCTACATACATTGACAGCAATGCTTGATGTGTGATATGGCACCATAATAACCCTAACATCCACAGAACATTAATTATGGTAGAACACCATTCTTTAGACTAATAAAATTAGTGTGAAAATAAGGATCCATCAGATAGGAAATGTTATGCATGATTTTGTCCAGTGAATCAGTGGAGGAAATGTTATTTAAAACATTAATGAAGTTCCTACTGAATATGTAAAAGGAAATGTGTCAGGGATGTGGGAGATAAACCAAAGCGCAGACAGCAGAATAACACTGATACTTTATTTCGACATCACATAAACAAAACCAACGAGGGGGCAAAAACATTGACAAGTTTCCTAACAAGACTTAACTGCAAACTACATAGACTATAAACAATAAACTTGAATACAAATAACATACAATAAACTTGACTTGGCTACAACACTAGACTAAATACTCAAAGGCAGAATGACAAAAGACTTCACCTGTGAGAAAGCAAAGCAAAACGTACAAGCACAGAACAACAAACACAAGGGCCGTTTCTCAATACCAAGTACGGCAAGTTCGGACTTGCGTCCTTCGTAGTTCGGACTTGCAAGTTCAGACTCGAAAGAACGAACTCCCGAGGACGCGAGTCCGGTTATATTGCAAATGGAACAGCAGAGTACTTGAGGTCGTCATTTAGTCTAACCAATATGTGCAGTCCTGGCTATTCTTATTTTAATGTATTTTTAACTAAATATATCAAATGCAAAAACCCTTATATGTGGTTAAGGCAACATGTGAATATGCTGATTAGCTTTAATGTATTTATTACAAAATGAAGTATGATATAAAACACATGTATTTATTTATTTTAATAAACCATTTATTTTAATACTACTAAACGATTGTACAACATGAAATAAACACAAGAAAAACATACAGTTAACCCTCGTGTGGTGTTCATATTTCTGTTACTTAGACAATGTTTGTGGGTCTAGTGGACCCACTGCATTATCCGTATCTTAAAACAATGCAGTCATACAAACTTATGTATAACTGTTTACAGATGTTTACTTTAGCCTTATTGCAAGTTATATAGACAGAATTTATGGTTAATATTTGTCATTTACCACTAGTAGAGGACTTTTTATAGATTAAAGTGCTATTCGTTTTTGTGATAATATGAAATAAGAGAAGAAAATTCTATTCTCCCCCAGATATTGGGGAAAAACATGTTTATCTTAAATAAGTATTTATCACTTTTTCATCTCAAATAAGTTTTTCATCACTTTGATGATTAATTCTTTGAACTTAGTTTGAAATTGTACACATTTGTGTCAGTTTACATAGCACAAGCCCCATCTGAAAAGATGCGGTATCATAACACATCATCCACATTGAACACATAAACTGTTCATGCAAGCCTACACAACACATAAGAAGAAGATTTTTACTGTGTAGTTGTGTTGCATATGCATTTCTTACATTTTATAGACATACTGTGTTTTCCTGTCCATCTTATGTCCACACACACTGCAGTACAATGTGTTGCTATTGGCTACAACCCTAAAATGATGAAAATGCTTGGATATAAAATTTTACTTTCTCTATTTACTTTCTCTCTCTCACGCACTCATACACACACAAACACACACACGTGCGTGCACACAACATAGGTTTTGTGGTAAACCCATGGTTTTACAAATGGTAATCAATACACCAATTTACCATGATTACTACACTTTTACTATAATACAACCATTCTTATTTTTTGTAAGGGAGATAACGAGAAAATGTAGAATGGTTCCTGTTAGACAGAAGGTAAAGTGTTTGGGACAGTGGGGGGCAGACAAGTGTTCATGCTTGATATATAACATCATGTATCCTTGCGCTACTACAGCAAGTGCAGAAGGACAAAACTCTGACATGCATCCATCACCTATGTACAGACATATATACAAACACACTCATGCACTCACAGGAGTCCCAGATAGGAGAAAAACTGAGTAAAGTTACATAGCACATTAAATTTTTACACTCTCATTAACCCCGGGTCCAGTGGACCCGAACACCATATATGTAATATAAATGTGTAGGGGGGTGTACAGTGTACAGTCATTATCAAGTTGTTTATTTTTATGTTCTTTATAGAAAATGAGCCAAGGCCAATGAATCTGAGGTTGAAACAACAATTAATTGCATAATTTTTCTTTTAGTAAACATTAAAAACGGGTCCCACAGACCCGAACACCACACAAGGGTTAAAGTAAAGTGCAGTAATTTATTACAGTGTTAAGACTATATAAAAAATATGTGATTTAAGTTATGAAACTTAACTTTACCATTGGTTAAAAGTATAACAAAAACAGACTTCATATGAATAATAAAGATAAATAAACTGATGAGACAAAAAATGCCAGTTAGATATATCCAAAGGGAATGTTTTGTTTGTTCATCAGACAGGGCTGAGCAGCTGCACTCAGATCGCGTCCCTCATCGGTGCATATGCCGCTGACCACCCGCTGATTCACCGGAACTCACATATCTAAAAGGAAATTTTAAAATAGGCACTATCTTTACTAACTGACCACATATTTGTAGTTTATTCATCTATATTCTCGACTGAACAGCTCTTAAAACTACATTTTATGACACTGAAAAATTAATATTTTGATATAGTGCAAGCTTTAAGCGTCATTGCCGTTGACGCAAAATGCATTCTGGGAAAGTTGGCTGCTATTAGAAGTCCGCACAAGTCACCTCTGGATGCATCCTCGATAAAATGGGCGGATCAAGAACGCATCAGGGGATGTTATGTGAACTTGGCTTGATGCAAACTTGGATTTGGAACAGTACTTGGGCTGCGACTAATGACGTTTTACAAGAACACAGGTACAGACAAGAACGCATATTGAGAAACTTTAAATAGGGAGAAACTAATGAGGAGAACAGGTGACAATAATTAAACCATAAAGACAAATAAGGGAGTGGAGTAAAATGGACGAGACAAGGGAAACACGTAGTCTGACTTCAAAACAGCATGACCACGTGTTCCCACACAAAACATGGTACTGACAGAACCCTGCCACAATGGACTAAATATTACAGTTTTTCTCACTTGCTAAAACACTAAAACCCATTGGCTGAACAAAGTTCTCAGTTGCCTTAACCCATTTATCTAATTGTGCAGTCTGTTGTTAATACCTTAAACCATTTCACATCATAAAACACAATTTGCATGTCTCACATTCAAAACTCCAAACCATACTCATTCTCAAAACACAATCTGCTCTATAATGCACATGTCTTGCATACTAATCAATTACAAATACAGCACACATGTCATTGATTAAACACAACCACTCAAAATGGATTTAACCTGTTACAATGATGTGACAACCAATATAAGCCAGTTCACTGTTGTATACAGTAGTACAGTGCATTGTAGGCTGTATACTGTACAATGAACAAATTGTATGATCCTGAACATTGTGCATTACTAACTGCTTTACAGTTTTACAGTATCACAGAAACAAAGGACAAGTTTGTGGGATGCAGGGTAGAGTACTGTTAAAATAGGGGTAAAAGTCTCAAAAGTAAATTTTTACATTGGTGAACATGTCAATCCCATCAAAATGGCAAGACTGTGTGTCATTGTTCCTGAACAAGACGTTGCAAAAATGTTACCATGTTGTCAATATACCAAGTGTACACAATTATATGTGTCAGTATTTTTTATGTAAACTGTGGATAAATTTACATTTTCACCTTTTTTCTTTAAACAAATTGTGATTTTGAAAATTTTTTTTACAGTACAAATAAAAAATTACAAAAAAGTATACTCAAGATTTACTTGACAGGAATTTATCAATTCAGTTCAGATTTTTACGATTGGTTAAGCACAATTTTGAAAACAGGGCACGGTTTGTCAAAACACTACACACAATTAACACAACCCTACATCAAAGTAGCACAACACTTCGGATCATTTGCAAAATGGAACACTTTTGTCAAAACTATACACAACTTTATAAAAACAATATTTTGTTACCATAAGAAACACACACATTTCATAAGACTTCAATCTTTTTGAACCAGTTACACACTGCTGTTGCTAACCTAAAACACTTTTATCAAGTCTAATTCTTATTGATTAGAGTACTGCAAATGAAGTACAAAGAGAAAGTGCAACTATACAATAGTTCACCAAACACTACACAAGACCAATATTGCAGAGGAAAATATAATTTATTTCTCTCCATAAACCCAAATCAGTCAACATGGAAAACACAACCAAACATGTCCCAGTTGTCATGCTACTACAGTAGTGTGCATAACACTGTTATCCCAGCAAACAACAGACAAACATAAAATACTGTATCCAGTACAGGTTATAATTACAGTAAATAACAATAACAACCATAACAAATAATCAGAAAAAAACTGACAATATGTAAAGAAAATACTACGGTCATCTCTGCTGGAAAAAACAGCATACCAGCAATACCAGCATATGATGTGTTTTGGCACACCCGTCGCTATGGGCGGGCCTTAGGGGGCCGGGCCCGCCCTCAAGGACGCTTGTGCCCCCCCAGTATTTAAAAAAATACTGTCATTTTAAATTATTAATGTTGCTAATTTTGTGTTGCATTAATGTTGTATTCTTTATAATTAAAACATTAAAAATATAAAAAACAATGGTGTGATTTTGTTTGATTGATGGGAATCTAGCTACACTGCAACAGCCTATCACGAGGCTACGTACGACACGTACGTGACGTAGCCTACGTCAGTGTAGCCGCTCAACTATGCGCTCAACAGTTACCGCACTTTTTTTAAACTGGATGAGTTTTCGCTTAGCTATACTGCTTTAAGATGGATATTATCCGCAAATGGTTAAAAGCCCAACAACAGTCTCCAAAAGACGCGCAGCAGTCAGACAGAAAGAAACTCCGGTGGGCTTGCAACCAATTTGGCGAGCTGCTCCATTGGTTTTACTTTGTTATCTGACGACGACACCAACGTAACCGCTAAAATGTAAATTTATAATTGACTGACATGTTTGTCTCAACGAAAATAAACCTTCCGACAAACAAACAATGTCGCAAGCGCTCTTGGCAAACAGATGAGAGGTTTGAAAAGGACATTGACGCACACAGGCGAGAGAGTTCGGGTCTTCTGGAGTCCATTCAGAAAAAACACATTCATTTTTAAATTACCCGAGACCGCTATTGTTGTACCCGACCCGTGTCCGAGGCACATGTGAAACTTTTAGACCCGAACCCGATCGGGTCACGGGTCGGACCTCGGGTTTTCGGATCTAAGTGGACCTGTGAAGACCTCTACCGTGGAGCCCGACACCGGGCCTAACAGACTACTACATTCAGAAGATATGGACTTGTTCACTGGGGTGATTCAGCTTGCTTCTGAAAAGGACCTCACTCACAAGTTTAATTCCGAGTGGACACTTTATTAATGAGGAGCTTCTGCTCGGAGAAACGCCGCCTGCCGCTGTACTGACAGGAGGGAAGGGAGAGACGACAGCGCTGCCTCCACAGTACCGTAGGTTCAACGTCTGCGTGCGTGTGTGTGTGTGTGTGTGTGTGTGTGTGCACGTGTCTCATGGCAATGCATATCCCTCTGTTGACTGCTTTAAAATGCAATGTTTGAGAGATGTCTGGTGTCACATGTAATATGTTGTATAGATTTATGGATATTCATAAAATTGTTTCTATATGTAATGTGGTGTGTAGGCTATAGGCTATCTGGTCATATTGCTGATGGTTGTTTAACGTGATGATTACGTGCTGCGCGAATAGAGTATATATTATTATAAGTATACGTACTGTAGGCTAATAATAAGTGTGCCCTCCCATGCATTTCATATGCCCCCCTTAAGACTGAGGTCTGGCGACGGGTCTGTGTTTTGGTGCTGGTGGTCATCAGCATACCAGCATCAGCATCCCATTCTGGTCATACCAGCAAGACCAGCATATGATGTGTTTTGGTGCTGATATGCTGGTGACCACTAGCTAAACCAGCATGTGAATGATACTGGTCTGTGCTGTTTTTTCAGCAGGAATACTATACATTATCTCTTCGCCTAGCTGGATCTGGCCAGAGAATTTCATTAACATCACAAGCAATATCCTCATTAGCAAGACAAAGCGGGAAGAACCATCTTGAATGTTGAATCCATCATTGCACAGCTACGGTGTCAACTTGGTCACAGGCGTCCTCTCCTCCATGGCCTGAATGAGCGGTATCTGAGCCTGGAGATCGTAAACCTTCCACCGCCATGCAGAGAAAAACTCTTCAATAGGGTTTAGAAATGGAGAGTATGGTGGAAGGTATAGTACTGTCAACTGTGAATGGTGTTGAAACCAGTTCTTGACCAAAGCAGAGCGGTGGAATGACACATTGTCCCAGATGACAGTGTATTGTATTTGGTGCATTTCATACCTGCTGTGACAATGTGGTGCAATCTGTCCAAAAATGAGAGAATGTGAGGTGTGTTCTAAGGGCCCATTTTGGCATGACGGAGGAGAACCCCATGCTGTGAAATGGCAGCACGAAGGGCGATGTTACCCCCACGTTGCCCTGGGACATTGATTATAGCTCGGTGGCCAATGATATTTCTGCCTCTCCTTCTTGCTTTTGTGATTTTGAACCCTGTCTCACAGGGCCGGCCCTGGCCCCTAGAATCACAGACAATTGTGTTGCGATCATTTTGTTCATAAACACAGAAACAAACTGCACAGCTTGTCTTGTTTTTCTTTATTTTTAAAATATTTTAAAAACACACACAAACACACACATACACACACACACTTTCAGGCATTTGATCTTAACATTGTTCGAATCTTGTCTTTGTTTTAACACTGTACATTTAACTTAAAATATTAAATTTTGTACAAGAAAACAGCCCTTATTAATAAATTATTAGAAGCATATTGTAGTGTCTCGGGAGATCGTGCTCATTGTTAAATAGCTCTGTGGCTATACTGCAATGAAGCGTCAGTTTAAAATAAAAAATCCAGCATTCAGCGGACGTCAAGAACAAGAAAACAACAGAAACGCGGGATTTAGCCTACGTAACGTTACACAAACCATGTTTAAATTTCGATGTTTCTGTCCAGAACCAACTTGTTCACTTTGTCTGGTATTAATAAGATGCGCATTTGAGCGCTGCTGGCTCATCGCCGCGGTGCTGAAGACCAAGACCTGCTTGGACAGAGTACTGGTGGCACACTGTAAATTCTAACAAGTTCAGTTTACTTAAAAAAACTAAGGAAACCGATTGCCTCATTTTTCGAAAGCAAACTTAAAAGCAAATTTTAGTTTTTTTAAAAAAAAATATAAGTAAGTATAACAAACATTTTCTGAGTAAATTTACTAATACATATCAATTTAGTTTAATATGTAATTTTAAGTTAAAGGATAATTCCGGTATTTAACACTTTGAGTCTCATTTCTGGTTTGTTTTGGATGAACTACAGTGATGGACAGAAATTTTGACAATTCCTGCTTTGGCATTCACGCTAATAGTGTTGTAAATAACATTCAGTTTCTTGCAAAAACTGATTGATTTGCTTCACAAGACGTCAATATGTCACACAGAGTTATGGGGGATTACCGTTGTATTGGATATATATGCTTTTGCTCTTAAAGTGTGCGGATCGGTTTACTTTCATGACGGAGCACTGGGGTTTCTGCAAAATATCTTCTTTATTGTTCTGCTGATGAAAAAACATACTGGATGGTGTAAGTGTTGTAAATAAACTTGATTTTGAAAGTATGCTACCGTTTTATTACAGTTTGTTGAACTTTGTTCATTTATTTTCGTTGTTTTATTTAAACAGCCTACCCTTTACGTTGTCAGTAATTACTGTGCTGCTATTTCTGATACGGGAATGTTTGTTTGTCAGAAAAATGTTAGGCTACCTTATTAAAAGTATTGCTCTTGTGTTTTGTTTCACTTATGCTGTTCTCGCAGGACGCGTGACAGGCACGCCGCTTCCGGCTTGCGCTGTTCTGTAGTATTTTTAAAGTTTATTAATTCTAAATGTGTTGCATGTCCATATTGCAAGAAAAAAAGGCACTACACTCCCTTGGGTCCGCAGTAACACATCCGCCAGATAATAAAACTGTAGACAGACAGACCCACACACAGAGATTCCTGCCTTTATTAAAGAGAGAGAAAGATACATATTTGATGGCTCAGTGACCAGCTTTAGGTTTGAAGTTGAGCTTGATTGTGACTGTCTATACGCTAGACACCGAGCGTACTTGTATTGCAAAGTGGTTGTCAATCACCAGGCTAGAGATTTTAAACATCATTAATCCACACTTACTAGTCTATCAAATAATATCTAAAGTATATTGTTTTGTGAAAAAAAAGGATGATCTGTTATATTGTTTTTGCGCTTTTCCGCAGGAAGTGTCAATTACACGATCATTTTATAGGCAAAAGCAGCGGTCAGCAGCTGCAGCGAACTGCAAACAGAGTGTGAAAGCACAACGCGGCTGCTTGACAAATCTAACCGCATACATACTGCAATAAACAGGTGCTTTTACATCAAAGGCCAACAGGATATGCCATTTGGTGAGGGGTCGCTCACTGATCCCCGTATGTTTGTAAATCCTAGACATGGTTGGATCTGCCGAACGGGTTGAGCACTTTTATATTTTTTATATACTGTGTTGAGCAGAGAGGCTGCACAGTTCGACCAGCGGGAATCGGCCGCACATCAGGTGGCCAGATTGTGTTGCTAACTCGCAATGTATAACTATTATCAGACCGGCTTTTGCCGGTTCACCGGCGAAAAGTCCCGACTCTCCCGATTGCCACTCCGCTACTGTTTGTGGGCTACTTGAATGCAAAGGCACGAAATGCAGCCACAGGACAGTGCGAGGTGAACTAGTGACCAAACATTTGTCAGCGTTTGATAATGGCCACAATTCGGTGAGAGGACCAAACAATGCTGTAGTTCTGTCACCTACAGACACGAAATAATCTCCATAAACACTAATATTTCTCTGTTTATGCTTCACTTAATCGGTCAGCGAATATAACACTCTCAATCAGCCCTGCTGCCGCCATGTTTCCCACGTGAGAGGCCAGGCAATGGGAGTTGTTGGCCCGCCTTGACGCAATGATTCACGGGGCGGGGGCGTGGTCAACTCGGAATGCATTTTCAATTGAATTTTGCTACATCCGTTGCTCTCTATGTAAATGAAAATGCAATCCCAAGTTTCCCACCCGTAAATGTAAATGCATTCAGGGAAAATTACATTTAAATGATCATTTTGCTACAGTTTTTGCTTGACCATGTAAAGCACATTTAATCAATCCAGCTAATACATTTCCAATTTAATTTTGCTACATCCGTTGCTCTCTATGTAAATGAAAATGCAATCCCAAGTTTCCCACCTGTAAATGTAAATGCATTTAGGGAGAATTACATTTAAATTATAATTTTGCTACAGTTTTTGCTTGACCATGTGAAACACATTATATCAGTTCGGGTAATACATTTCCATTTTAATTTTGCAACTTCTAAAGCATTAAAATATGTATTTAAAACAGGGCTGTAGAAAATGGAAAATGTAAATTAAAGTATTGCATTTTCATTTTTATTTTGCACCAAGCATTGCACATACAAGCATGGAAAATGTAAACTTAAATACAGAAATGCATTGCCATTTTACATATTGCATTGTCATATTGCATATTACATTCTAAATTGAATTATGCTACCCATATGCTTCCATACTTGTAAAACTGACCATTCGATGTTGAGGTGAGCGGCTGCTTGCTCACAAATACAATACAATTTATTTGTATAGCACATTTAAAAACAACTTTGGCCAAAGTCCTAAACAAGGCAAGAAGATATACAATACATAACACAGAACATCAACAAAACACACAGCAGAGACAAATGACAAAATACATCAAGGTATATTAAAAGCTAATGCAAAGAAACACATTTTGAGAAAAGTTTTAAAAAGTGTCAAAGTTTGGGTGTATCTGATGTAAGGCGGTAAGCTATTCCATAGCTTTGGTCCATAGGCTGCGAAAGCACGGTCACCTTTATTTTTAAACCTGGTTTGAGGAACAGATAGTAAGTTTGAGTCACCCGATCTAAGCGATCTTGACTGAGAGACTGGGTGAAGCAGTTTAGATAAGTACTGGGGAGCTTGGTTCTGTAGAGACTTAAAAACAAAGAACAAAACTTTCAAATCTATTCGAAATTTAACCGGTAACCAGTGATGCGAGATCAGAATTGATGAAATATGGTCAAATTTACGTTTCCCTTTGAGGAGGCGTGCAGCTGCATTTTGAACTACTTAGAGACGGGTGATGTATTTCTGAGAAGCACCAATAAATAAGGAATTACAGTAGTACAGCCTGGATGTAACGAAAGCATGCATGGCTATGTCAAAATGCTTACCAGACAGAAATGGCTTAACCTTAGCTAAAAGATGGAGGTGAAAGAAACAGGACTTTACAACAGCACTTATCTGCTTTTCAAATTTAATGTTGTTATCCATCCAGACCCCCAGGTAGGGCCGGAGTGGAGCCACTTTTCAGCCCGGGACTTTCAGGCCCAAGACCGGCCCACTTTTTCCATGGTGAAATTCTAAATTATCACTTTTTCCAAATTGGATAAAAGAACCAACAGTTCAGCTCTTACTATTGTGCAGCTTTTATTAATGTCATTTTTCAACAAATAATGTAAAGGTAAAATAATAATTCACTGAGAAGTTAACAAAAATATTCCACTATTCCACAAGGATGGTTGATAAATAAAGAACAAAAGTCGAAATAAATAAAGCCTTTGAAATGTATCCCACTGTTCCACAAAGAGGCATATTGAACACATTTTTGCAGTTCAAGTCACAGTACAGTTTACATTGTGAATAGCATCTACAACATCAGTAGCCGCCTTAGCAGTGCACTGGTTTCAGCCACTTTATCGATAACCGTGTCATTGCTAATTAAATTTTTCAATTCAATTCAAATTTATTTATATAGCGCTTTTCACAATTGGTGATTGTTTCAAAGCAGCTTTACATTAATAGACGCAGTGGAAAGCACAGAAAATCGGCAGATAGCACAACACATTACACGATAGCACAAGCAGCTAAATTTGCTGCTGCTATGAATCAACATTATAAGCGTGCGTATTACTAATGTAACGTAAAGAAGAGGGTGCTAAGCTAAGCCCAAGAAGGCTGCCTCCACGGGTTGAAAAACCCCCTAGGAGAAAAAAAAAACAGGCTTAGCCAGGGAAGTAAAAAAAGTCCTAGGAGGGAAAAACCCTTGGGAGATATATATTTATATATACACACTGAAACGGATAAGGAGATTAGGCGGAGGTTAAGCAGGTTCTGTCGGTGGTCGTTGGTCAGGCATCAGCTGGGCATCACGTTGAAGATCAGCCAGTAGATCAGAGGTGTGCCGACTTTCATATTTACCGGAACTGGGTCTGTTTGTCTCATTGTCCTTGGGGTCGAGGACGAGACATGAAGAAAGAAAACAAAATCCTATTAGCGTAGGGGCCATTCATATGTATACACATATACAGGGGCGCCGTAAGGGGGGGGAAAGTTAGGACGATTCTAAGGGCCCATGAACTTTTGAGGGCCCCAGCCAAGGACTGTGCCGCACACGCAACCCCCTTAGCTGAGCCCTCTTAGCTCTGCCCCGTCTTTACTCTGCGTTTTAGCGCCGTCTTCAATCCACGGTCTCACAGTGCGCGTGAACTTCAGAAGAGAGCAAGGTGTGTGTATTTACTGCTATTTCCTATTATATCTGCATATGTGCACTTCCTTACTATAAATGCAGTTTACACAATGTGATGCTGTAGCAATACAATGCAGTTTTCTTTCCACTGTAAAGTCTTCGCTCTGTTCACCCCAGTTTAAAAAAACACAAGGTGATTTACGTTCCCTGTTTTATGTTATGATTCTAACGCGAAGTCAGCCCTTATAAGCTGTTTAAATTAACGTAGCCCGTATAAGCTAATTAACATAAACTAGAAATGCGATCGGTTACACACTGTTTTGTTTTGTAACGCAATATGCCAAGGAAGGATTTTTATGCAGTCGTAAATCGAGTTGGTTGTGATAAAACTGAAATGCAACTAAGGCTAAACTAGTCAAATTATGTATATTAAAGCTTCTCAACTTGCAACAGTGTTAAGAAATCAATGGAAATTTATGTCGTAATCTGCTATAGTTGTCATTCATTTCATTTTAGAGCCCCGTTGATTAAAAAACAGTGTGAAGAATCCAGGGCCGGCGCCACGAGGGGGCGTGAGGGGGCATCGCCCCCTCACTGGCACTATCCCGCCCCCTCAGATCACCATTAATGTTGAATGGGATTTTAATGATAAATGCGCTATTTAAAAATCATGTTTGCCTTGTGTATTGTCTTCCTAAAGTGAATTTTAAAGTCTAATTATTTAACAAAACAAAAAAACAAGTGTGCGTGTATTCTAGGTCCGTGTACCTTCGGATAATTCAGTTATTCATTTTTTTCTTCAAAACGAAAAAACGAATAAACCGTTCATTTATCACAATTCCACTCTACATGTGAACATAAAAAAATCATTTTAGAACTATTTTCGGTTTGTTTCTGTCACATTTTGTTTTAATGCATAAAATGAATTTACAATAAAACCAAAACGAAATAATGGACCTTTTTGGGACCTGAGCGCGTTTTCGCCCACCGGAAGTTTAGTGTACGGACTGCCAAGTCTGCTATAACACGTGACTTTGAGCTTCTTTTTGTAAAGTCGCCGTAAAAAATCATAGGTGACGAGTTGCGCGTTCCGGCCTTATAAAAATATGGTTGACGAGGAACTTTTTTCTTTATGGTGACTGTTTTCCCTTACGAAAATTAACCATGGTTTACTACAGTTAAAACCAAAAAACCATGGTTACTGTAGTAAAACCATGGTAACCACAAAATAACCATGGTTTTGATAACCATGGTTTTCAAAAAACATAGTTAAACCATGGTTAGTGTAGTAAAACCATGGTTTTGCTCATAGTAATCAATTCACCAAAAAAACATGGTTACTACACTTTTACCACAATAAAACCATGGTTAATTTTCGTAAGGGTTCTACAAATTATAAACACTCCAATGATAAACAAGCCAATGAGTTTTAACATATAAGTGTTGTAGCGTAATCATTCTCCTCTCCCACTCTATGCAAAAAAAATATGTTCAACCAGTAGGCGTGACGTTGGATATAATAGTGATGGAACATGAAGCCTCGAATGGAGCGCCGATACTTCTCTTACTGTTTCGAACCATGATTCGAAGCCGCAAAGAGGGTGTCGAAAACAGCGCCATCTTTTGGTTAATAAAGCATATAGCAGGCGCCTCTGTCAGAAGCCCCGTAAATGCAACAAAAACTTGATGAAAATCAGATGAATATTAATATTATGTGTACAAATAGCTTAGACAAATGTGTGTGTATGGTCAATAAATAAATGTATTTTATTCATTCAAGGGTGGCAGTAAATTCCGGTATGAGTTAGTCATACCATTTTATACTGTATTTTATTAAATAATGTTCACACGCACAAGTATATGTTCATACAATCATATCTATACAATGTTATGGGAGACTAAAATGTATATAATGAAAATAACTGATACGGACTGAACGGGGTTCGAATGTTCAGACACGCAAAGCGAAGCGCGCAAGTGACTGAGCAGAAAGTTAAGCTTCGTTTGTCATTGGTCATGTGATTTCAACGTTAACAACACAAGCTTCGAATCGATGCTTCATCTGTCACGGCCACTTTTGCTCGACACAATTACTAATAGGCCTACAACCAATGTTAGTAAACGATATTGTGTACACTGTTTAATAATCTATGTCTTGAGGGTCTTTGTGAGATAAAATGCAGATTTTACCAAATAATTCAGATTTTATATATATATATATATATATATATATATATATATATATATATATATATATATATATATATATATATATATATATATTTGTTACTGGCCCAATTTAATGCTTAAAACTATGGTGTTAAGATAAAATGGGCCATTGATTTCAGTTCAAATGGGCCACCTTCTGAGTTGATTTTAAGCAGATTTTCTGGTGGTTACTCTTAATAAAACTGATTTTTTATTATTGAATTGCTCATTAAAAAAATGGGGGAAAGAGATGATTTGATATAAAAGTGAAAGGTACTAATATCCTAATGTTAAACTATTTATTATAAACTATTTATTATTATACCATGTAAAACAGAAAGGATCAGAAAGGAAATAATAGGGTCAGAATGGGTCAGGAATGGAAAGGAGATTGGAAAGCTTTATCTGTCAGGTTACCAAATGTCCCGAAAAATCTGGGACAGTCCCGAAATCTAAGCTGCTGTCCCGAATCCCGAATACTGCTCTAATTGTCCCGAAAATTATACTGAAGCAAAATCATGAGTAGTTATTGTCAGATAAAACATGAGCGAGGAGGTTGAGTCATCCTGCAGCCAGCCCCTGCCGGCTGCTCATTGGCTGCAGCATCTTGTTTGTTTTTTTATATAGGCGCGCATTAAGATATGCACTGATAAGGCACCGGAGTTCTGGCAGCAGTTAAAACCTCCGCAAAATATGCTAACGTCGAGCCTCCACAACCTCGGTAGCTTATAACTCAAGTGTGAATTTAAAGTTGGCAGTGACAGTCAGTCGCGTGAAGGAGTCAGATTGGTCGAGGGCGAGGCACATGTGTTCAAAAAAATACCTCTATACGTATATACATTTATGTAAAGTTACTTATTTTAAAAATAAATGATTGGTTCAGTAACTTCAGTTTGAAATGCATTATCTTTTATTATTGAATAAAATAAAGAAAACTATTATGATCTAACTATTATTGTATGAAAATACTTCTATACGTATTATATCAATTTACTTATATGCATATGTATTTATTTTTTTATGATTGGTTCAGTTTGAAATTAATTATCTTTTATTATTAAATAAAATAAATAAATTAAACTATTATTGGACGATCCACCCGTAACGGCTGCCCAATGTCCCGAATTTAAGCCAATCTCATGTTTTTGAAAAACCTTCAGATCTCACACACTTGTTGTTCAGGTATTGTTATTTTTTTAAAGAGTGTCTTTGACATATCTCAATATATTCTTACATATCACTAAGAAGCCTATAGTAGCCTAACTAGCCTATTGTTATGTTAATTGTTTTTATGTTGATGAAAATGACAGAAATGTTTTAATGTAATGGATGTTGTAGCTTACAGATATTTAAAAATATATAGTAATGTATTAATCATTATAAATGAAAAAGTATACCTAATATTATGAATAATTAATAATACAATTAAAGACATTTAAACCATATTATTATAGTACATTTTATTACTTTATATATTATTATAGTGTTTTTATTACCGTGCTGTCCAATGATTCATACATTATTTTAATGATCTCTGCAAAAGTATTTATTGTAGTAAATATTTAGCTGTAACATAGCCACATATTTACAATAAATATGTGCCAATGTTACAGCTACATGACACCTCCCCCCACCAAATATTTATATAATGATTAATATATTGGGGCTGTTGATTTAACCCACCTGCTAAAACTTAACAAATGTGAATGACTCTCCAATCGATTAAATGAAAATCTTGCAGCCACTTTTAGTTTGATATTTAAATCACAATTGTAGGCCTAATTTGTCACTTCAGATGCAGCTTCTAAAAAATGTCATGGCCATTGTAGCCTATGTCATATGCCTATAATTGTAGATAACAAAGTCTATGTTGAATCTATTGATATGCCTACAATAACAGTCTATGTCTAAAGTCTATGTTGAATCTAACAAAATAATATTTTATCTGCTATAGGAATAGAAAACAATTTAATTTGATGTAAGATTAATTTGATTCATTACATTATGTAATTTTAGATTAAAAAAATGAATGATGGCCTACACAATGTTCAAACCAAATCTGCCCCCCCCCCTTGATCATAAATAATTTAGAGGATAATAATAATAATAATAATAATAATAATAATAATAATATAGCGCTTGTTTTTGAAGCTGTGGTTAGCGGCAAACTTGGTCTCGCGAGAGTTGGAAACTCTGGAAACCTCTTGTTACGTGCGCTGGCGAAACATCAGATGGCAGATTGTTGTCAGTCAAGATGGGGTCAGTGCTAGAGAACCACGTTGAACTCATAAATGATATGATAAGTAACGGAGCAACTTATTCTGATGTTTCCAATGCCTTGACGGCTATTGGAATAAATAGAGGCCAGTCAGTATCCAGCATCAAGAAGTTTCTTGGCAGCCGCAAGCTGGTAACGAGGGGGCAATTGTCGAATGATTCTTTGGAGTTGGCAGTGGCCAGTGCGATTCAAGAGGTGGGTTTAGTTATGAGAAATATACTCTCTGTGCTAAGATTGAGATCTTACTGTATAATGAAAATTTGTTTACAGACAGGACCGACGTTTGGACGAAAAATGATGACAGGTTACCTGGCCTCAAAGGGTCTCCATGCTTCAGAGCGCCGCGTGGGAGCAGCACTGAGGCTTGTCAATCAACCTTACCACCAAGCTCGTTTTCAGGTGTCCTACATCTCATAAGGCTAAAGTGTTTAATATTGTTATTGTAGTATTGTACTATTGCCCATTTGGTAATATGTATATTACATTATAAATCTTAAATTTGTAACCAGTAGACTAAAGATCATTGGTTACACTTTACCTTTCCAGGGTGCACGAAACCTGAACCCAGTTCCGTACAATGCTGAATATTTTGGTCACAAAATGCACATGGACCAAAATGAAAAACTTGTGATGTTTGGGGTTACACATGTGATTGCAGTTGATGGATACAGTTTCAGAGTCGTGGGTCATGCAACCATGCCTATCAAAAACAACCTCACCATCTATGAGGAGGTTTTCAGGTGAGTTTGTTAGTTTATAGTAAAAAATAACTTCACCTTTATGGTAAATTAAATAGATAATTTAAGATTAGTTCATGTGTTTTGAAGTCAACTGTTTGCATTTAGAATTTTATTAACATTTTCTGCTGTATTTTAGACCAGCTGTTCTTTCTAATGGAATGTGGGATCAAGTACGTGTAGACTGTGGGAAAGAGTTTTATTTATGTCTGTTTATGCAAGAGATCCTATCACCATACAGATATAATACAGGAAGGGAGCCATACAAGCAAACACCTTCAACAAGTGTGAGTATTTTGTTTTTATAAATAATGTAAGAGCATTTATATACCTGATAAGACCCTATAGACAAGTTGTCTTCAAGTTGTCCGCCAAAGCACATTCTACTAATAGCCTCAATTTGAATATTTATGACAGTTTTATATTAACTTATTGGTTTATTTATTTTATGTTAACATTTGAAACAATAAAACGTATCAAGTAAGATAAAACAAAAGTTTTGAGTAGACTATATCATCAAAAAAGTAGCCCCCCCCCAGATTATGTTATTCATTGTTGTAGCCCTTGTTCACCAAAACACTGCTATAGACCATTTGTTTTACATTCATTAAAATAGAAGATGCCAATATTGCTTTGTGTTAACAGAACCACAGAATTGAGCGTATCTGGCCTGAGATAAACAACCGGGTTAATTACCCAATTAAGGAAGCCTTGATTCAGCTGACTGACCAAGAAATGATAGACATAGAAGACAATACCACTCGCTACTGTGTATCAAATCTTGCCTGCCAGATGGCCAGTGTTGGTGTAAAAAGAGTAGTGGACTCATGGAATGCCCACAGAATTCCAGGTATACTTAAAGCATTTACTTAAATTATACGTATATCAATTTTTGTGTGTATGTCATTTTAAACAAGAAACATTGATTGCAGGGAAAGGTGTTCCAAATGTTTTGGGGGAAGGTGGTTGTTTTAAAAAGATACATGAAGATTTGCTACCCAATTCCACAGTCGCAGCAAACATGTACTTACAAGAAATGGGATCTGCGCTCACCACACCAACAACATATGGCGTCTGCCCTTTCCAAACAGAAGAGGAATGTACATATGCAGAGCAATACTTTAATGAGCAGTTTTCTGACCTGTCCATTCTGTACAACGATGTAATTAACAACAATTACAGAGTTTTCCAGGAAGCAGTTATGTCCCTTATCAATATTACTCACAGATATTCCAATCATTAAAGCAGGTCTGTGTACTCCCATGCATTCTTTGTAAAGATTTATAAGAGATTATAGTTTGATAACTGTTATAAAACAAGTTCGTAAACGTTTGTAAATTTTTTATTTTCACAGTTATTAAATGGTTAAATACAATTGTAATTTTTAACTGAGGACAGGCAAATAAAACAGCTTAATCAAAACTTGTCTTGTTGTTTGCCTTGGAATGCGTGTGTGCATCCTGCAACCTTGAAATACTTAACATGAACATAGTCTTACTGTGAAACAAAACTACATAACACATGTTAAACAAACATTACTAGGGAACAATTTTTCTGTGTATAATTTGACAACCTGTAACCAGTTGAATTTCACAAACTCGAGAAAAAAGATTAAAGCATTTATACACTTCTACTTTCAAGCTCTTTCACAACATCTAAAACAGCTGACAGACCAACTACCCTGATGATGTTGTTCATAGAGAACTCAGACCTGCACTTCACGCACTGGTTTGAAGTTGATGCCCACTGTTCTATGCAACCTCTACAGCCAACAAGGCTCCGGCAACACTCAGACAGCACAGGTTCACTGATGATGTCTGTGAAAACACAGGATACACATGATTATTTCAGTGCCATCATTCAGTTTTGGGTAGACTTTTTTTTTTAACTTTCTCAGGTCACAAATGGCCATGTAGAATTATCTTCATCAGAATTAACTTTTTATTCAAAGTGAAAGCACTGCACTGGAAAATTGAGTGCATAAACAATGTTTAATTTAAAACCCTATTTTGCCTTTTATTTGATAGTTTACTTAAAAATGAAAATTGTGTCGTTTACTTACTCTCATACCGTTTCAAACCTGTATACATTTGTTTGTTCTGCTGAACACAAAGAAACATTTGTAACAAAGCAGGAAACAGAGGCATTATTGACTTCCAAATATCTACCTTTGTGTTCAGCAGAACAAAGAAATGTATACAGGTTTGTAATATAATGAGGTCGAGTAAGAGACAGAATTAATTTTTGGGTGAACTGTAACCTTTAAGAAGCCATATGTTAATACAACAAACACCTGGCGTCTCATACCTCTACAAACAAGGCAGGTAAAAGCCTGTTTGAGATGCAATGCCTGCTGTGTGTTGACTTGGTTTCTGTCCCTTGTGGCCAGTGTGGTGAGCTCTCGAAGTGTAGCAGCAACACCCTCTAGACCATGCGATGCCTCCAAAACCTCCTCAATCTTATCCAAAATATCCCTTAATCCAGAATCTTCTTCCCTACATACAGAAAACAAGGTATAATACAGCTCATTCTTAATTAAGTAGATCAACATAATTTAACTAACATTAACCTGGATTGTAAAAATAGATAACATGTTTCTAGGAAAACAGAAGAATTTAATCTCTAAAGGCTTATAAAATAAGCACATTTTTTACCTCATCCTTTTTTGGCGATGATGAAGCTTGGCAAACTGACTAATGAGCATTGCATTAATTTTTCTGGAGTTTTGTCTCCAATATGGAGAACCTTCAAAAGAGGAATTAGACAAAGGTTTGGTCAGTCACTTCTATTTTTACATACAAATACAAAAGCACACCAAAACCAATACTGAGTTGTGACATGAACTTCAAGTTAATTTGTTACCACGTGTCCCCTCAGAATCCATTATTTCGTTCCAATTAGCATCCAGCAAAACAGGAGGTTCTGTAGCCCTTAAGTCCACTTGAAGCTTCTGAACAATGCCTGGGACGTTGGCCTCAGACTCCGAAAACCGCACCATAACAACACTTTTTGGGACAGGTTTCCCATCTTGCACCTCTGCAACATTTATTGCTCTAAAATTTGAAAACAATAGACTCAATAAAAGCTTAAATAGTTAGTGTGTATATGTGGTACTTCAAAGCATATGTGATGCTTTAAAGATTTTCAAAGCATCATGACATTTACAATGCTGTGTCACAATTTGATAAGGTAATAATAATTAATTAAGTTTTGCAAACCTTGTCCAGGTTCGGCATGCATGGGCTGTTGTTGCAGATGCAGATTGTGATGGCCTTGTGAAAGAGAAGCGTCGCTGACCTGGCATTGAGGCAAATGCAGAGGTTGCTGGGCTGTTTGTAGAGGTCTCCAAAGAATCCCCATGGACCTCATAGTGGGCCCTAAAGGTCAAATCCAATGAACTGAAAGACCCTTCAGCATTTGGAAAAATTGCCACATTTCTATCATCAGTTAAATACAGACTGTCAGTGATGACCTACAAAACAAAACCAAACAGTACATAGTAAGAACATAAGGTAAACTGTCACAGACATGTTCTTGTAATTAGAGGATCACAAATTTCTGCAGTTGGTGATCAAAAACCACAGTTTTAAAATAATATTAACTTCAAAGTAAAAAATACTCGTACTATGCGTTTGTTGTGTGATTTTATATGGGTGTTGTGGGTTATTTGTGCACGTGTGCTTGGTACAAGACATTAAGGAAGAGAGAACTGCATGGGGAGTATTTTGCCTTTGTTCTTCTTTTGTCTCCCATATCAAACACAGTAGCATATTGGCTCACTTTAAAACATAAAAAATGTGAACATGAGATGTGTCGTGATACATGTCATGATACAAGGAGGTAGGCCTAACGTTACTGTCGTCGCCCAGAAACAGGGTTTAGAAACACATTTGTCCTAACTTATCAAAGCATGCATACGATTCATGCAAACTTTATAAAGATGATTTACTAAATTTACTTAATCAGACAAGGTAACCTTCGACAATCTAGCGACAGTTGTCTAGTCACAAAATGGGCTAAGTTAAAGATAGTTTAACAAATTAGACACGAAAACATGTACAAACCTGAAATATTCGCGAGATTTTCTCCACCCGCATGTCATCTTCCCTCAATGTAACGCGTTTACTTCCGTAGAAAATCATGAAGTTATCCATATCCATCTTGATCAGGTGTGATACTAATTAGGCCTGGCGGGTGGTTGGTTCAGGTTCATCGATCAGCGTCAAAAGATAGGCTCCTTCACTTCCGGTGGGCGAAAACGCGCTCAGGTCCCAAAAAGGTCCATTATTTCGTTTTAATTTTATTGTAAATTCATTTTATGCATTAAAACAAAATGTGACAGAAACAAACCGAAAATAGTTCTAAAATGATTTTTTTATGTTCACCTGTAGAGTGGAATTGTGATAAATGAACGGTTTATTCGTTTTTTCGTTTTGAAGAAAAAAATGAATAAACGAATTATCCGAAGGTACACGGACCATTCTACCGTGACACACGCCCACTCATGTGTAGCCTATAGGCTTGTTCGAATTCATCAGGCGAAGACGTCAAAATGCCGCGAGAGCGAGACGAAACGACACATAGTATGATTTCTCGAATCGTTCTCGCGGTACTTTGACGTCATGTGCTAGTTGGTTCTTGCAGCCGCGCCTGAAGTTGAACAAGTTTGTGTTGACGGCTTGAGGCACGCCGACAATGAGCCCGCGTTCTGAGGGAAATCAAGATGTCGAAGTGGGAAATTATATAAGAATTTACATACAGGAGTGTGAGAGGGACCTGGGCCTGCCCTGTAGCAATGGATATATGGAAAATAGCATTGGAAGTTCTACAAACCGGACTCTGGATTGCCGTGGCGTGGATGAATTATCGGAGCATTTCAGGTGCAAAGATCCAAATGTTCGGCTGTCATTAAGTCAATTCGGGCACCATGAACTTCAGCCAGACTATACATAGTTTTGAAAAGTTCAGATGTTCATGTTCTTCTGCATCCTAGCAAGTTAACGTACAACCAACAGCCTATTATTGTTCTGCATTTAACGTTAAAGGTAAGCCGGTACGATCTCTCTCTCTCACACACCTTTTTATCAGGAGTAAATAGATATAAAACAGACATTGATAAATTTATAATTAACGAATTTGAATTAGCCTATCCTACAGCATAGCTGTATATGTAAACGAGTTATTGTCATTTTGCTATTGTGGCTCTCTAGCTGCTTAATCGCTAGCTTATGGTGCATTACTTGGCAGTTAAAATTACTACGTTATATGATCAAATTGAACCAAAATGTTGATAAAATCTTGCGTTTGGACCGTTTTTGGGCTGAAAACCATCAACTCTATTTGCCAACACTGCCCCCCACCATTACGTAAAATTTATTTCTACCTCTGGGTCTGAACTTCAAATGAGTAGTGTTGTGCTAATATGTAACGTTAGGTTAGGTATGCGTTTTTTGTTGTTGTTGTATTGTTCAGAGCTCTGTACGTTGCTCACTATAGCTGTAGTTTTTGTGGTTGTATTACAGAGATGTTTGTTTATAACACTTTAAAACTTAATGTACCAAACCTATGTATTTTCTAGCTGGGGGAATTATATGCATTCATGTGATCGCCCCCTCTGGTATTTTAGACGCCCCCTCATCAGCGCTCGGCTGGCGCCGGCACTGGAAGAATCATTTAATAACAGTATAGCTGTTTTCTTAAAGAGTAACTAAACCCTAAACCAACTTTTTTTTAGTTAATGATCTGTAAGAATGGGGTTTTATTAGTACTGTTCATTGATTTTAGTAAGTTTTTTTGACATTCAATACTACAATATATGGTGTAAAAACGTCTGAGTGCTGCCCTCTTCAGGTTGAACGGTGGCTACTGCAGTTGAATTTTCCTATTGAATGTTGGGTCCAAAAAATGCCTCGTGATGTAAGCAGGTTCAAGCTCACCACGCCGCTTTGGTCAAGCATTGTTGACCCAGTCTTATTTCAGAGAGATGTACATAGAAAAGATGCATTGTTGTTGTTCGCCATTTTTAAATGTTACAATGTCGTGTGTGTAACAGCTCAAGTATACAGTATGTCACTGAGACGGTCTCTGAAAATCAGACTAAAGCCTCAAATCTTATTGTGAGATAAAAAGCATCACAGTTTAATTTCAAGCATTAATTTCACTATGATTTCAATTGCTGACATGACATTACTCAGTCAACATTAAAAATATCAAGTTTATATTTTCACAAATGTTCTTTACATTATATAGGATGATTTTATGTAGAAAACCGTAAACCACAAAGAAATACTTCAGCTGGGTTTTCACAGGCATGGTCACATTTATCTTTAATCTTTAAGAATGTTGCATTTTCTCTGAATATTTGATTTAATGTACTGTATTTTTCAATTAAATTTACATTGCACTATAAATTATCTTAGCTGCAGACATTTTAGGTATCCATAAATACTAATAACTGTGGTCAAAACAATAGCAAAATAAATAGTTCTGTATTATTAAATTACAGACAAAGATTTTGAATAGCTACAGTAGGTTGGATTTTATGTTTGGTACGAAATGGGTATGGGGGGGCCTGACCCCCTATTTTTTCATAGGGCCCAAAATTGCTAGCGGCGCCCCTGCACATATACACAAACATATATATATATATATATATATATATATATATATATATATATATATATATATATATATATACACACACACACACACATACACACACACACACACACACACACACACACACACACACACACACACACACACATACACACACATGTACATATAGGTATTGAAGATACAACGTCACCCCTGTGACAGACTCTGCACAGTTTGGTTTAGGGAGAACCTGGAAAATGCACGGGCCTTCGAATGTTTTTGGAGATCGACGCACTGACACCCTTTTAAGGACTAAGTCCCGCCCCCGCCCAGTGGGATTAACACCACAAATCTATACCCACCAAGCTTCATTGAAATCCGGTCGAGCAAGGGAGTAAAGGGGAGACGGGGACGAGACTGTGCCAGCCATCTCCCTGATGCCTGTCTGGGCTTCACAGTACTCCCTTACTCGACACCCTCCTCCTCAGAAACCTCAGGAGGAGGGCCGAGCAAGTAATAACATTGGCCTGATTCGGGGTTTTTTGGTCTAGTTTTGAAGTTTTGGCCTTGTATTGTCGTTTGTTTGTGCACAGAGTAGTGTTTCTTTTTCTTCCTTTCCTTATATTTAGCCTTTTCTATTTTATACGTGACATTTGTTTTTGAAAGTTTATGCCCGACTCATGGTTTGCTGCACATATGTGAACAAGTAAAGAGAGATTAAACATATTTCTTAAGAATATTAATAGCATTTACCATGCTTTGAAGTGTTGACGAAAATGAGGATTTAATTTATTTATTTATTAGGTTGTACAAACTATCTATTGTGAGATGAGTACCATTACTAAAACAAATTATGTAAATGCCTTGTTAAAGAGAAAAGTTTTAAGTCTAGATTTAAAGGTATCTACTGTGTCTGATTCTAGGACAATGGTTGGTAAATCATTCCAGAGCTTAGGGGCTAAGTAGGAAAAGGATCTTCCACCTTTAGACACTTTTGATATTTTAGGGATAATTAAGAGACCAGAATTTTGCGACCGCAGTGCACGTGATGGATTGTATTCTGATAGTAATTCTCTAAGATATGAGGGTGCTAGGCCATTTAAGGCTTTGTAGGTGATTAGTGATATTTACCTTCTGCCCACAGATAAAGCGGGGTGCGGGTCTACGGTGACGATCAGCCGCAGCTTTGGTTCGTCTGGAAGTCTCAAGTAGAGTATTCCTAGCCCTCCTCCAGGTGCATCTGCAACGACGGACGAAGGCTAGTGCAGACGGAACCGCCGCATCGGGTTCTTGAACTGGGAAAAGAGGAGGTTGAAACCCATGGAAGCCTCAAACAGGGACATTTTAAGAGAAGAACGGGAAGTGAGTTGTGCGCGTATTCTACCCAGGGTAACTGTTGGCACCAAGAGCTCGGATATTGTGATGTCAGACAGCGGAGCGCACGACCAAGATCCTGGTTAGCCCGTTCACATTGCCCGTTGGTCTGGGGATGATAACCTGAAGACAAGCTGGCTGTGGAGCCGATCTGTCTACAAAACTCTTGCCAAAAACGGGAAATAAACTGAGGACCCCTATCAGAAACTACGTCAGAAGGCAGACCATGTAAGCGAAAGACGTGTTCTATCATCATCTGAGCCATTTCCTTGGCAGAGGGAAGCTTGGGCAGAGGGACAAAATGCGCCGCTTTGGAGAAACGATCGACAACGGTCAAAATTACAGTGTTACCTCTAGAACTAGGTAAATTGGTAACAAAATCAATGGCTATGTGAGACCAGGGACGGGAAGGGACAGATAAGGGCTTAAGCAGACCAACCGGGGCTTGATGAGAGGCCTTATTACTGGCACAAACCTGACAGGCTAACACAAACTGTCTGACATCAGAGTCCATAGAGGGCCACCAAAATCGCTGACGGACGGCAGCCAGCGATCTTCGAACTCCAGGATGACAAACTAAACTGGACTCGTGACCCCACCGGATGACCACGGAACGAAGCGATTCCGGAATGCAAAGCCGACCCGCTGGACACCCCTCTGGCACTTCCTCCTCCCGTCCGGCCTCCCTCACTCGCTGTTCGATGCCCCAGCGCAGAGCCCCCACCACCCGCCCCACCTCGAACAGACGAGAGAGGGCATCGGGTTTTGTGTTTTTAGAGCCAGGCCGGTACGAGAGGATGAAGTTAAATCTGTCAAAGAAGAGCGCCCAACGAGCCTGACGTGATGTTAACCTCCTGGCTGAACGGATATATTCTAAATTCTTGTGATCCGTCCAGACCAGGAAGGGTTCCGAGGTCCCCTCCAACCAGTGGCGCCACTCACCCAAAGCCAGTCTGACGGCCAGAAGCTCCCGATTCCCTATGTCGTAGTTTCGTTCTGCTGGATTAAGCCGGTGTGAGAAAAAGGCGCAAGGATGCACCTTGCCATCCTTAGATGATTGCTGAGACAGAACGGCACCAACCCCGACATCCGATGCATCCACCTCAACAATGAATTGGGAGGTAGGATCTGGAATAGAAAGAACAGGAGCAGTGATAAACCGGGACTTTAAATTATCAAAGGCCTCCTGAGCTTCCCTACCCCAGACAAACCTCTCCTTAGTGGAGGTGAGAGCCGTAAGGGGCTGAGCAATCTGACCAAAGTTTCTAATGAATCGCCGGTAAAAATTGGCGAAGCCTAAGAAACGAAGTAAAGCCTTACGTGAGTCGGGGACAGGCAACTCGGCCACCGTTCTGACCTTGGCTGGATCGGGACGTATCTCACCCTCGGCTATCACAAAACCCAGAAACGAAACCGACCTCTTGTGAAACTCGCACTTCTCCGCCTTCACATATAACTTGTTCTCTAAGAAACTGGCGTAAAACTCGGCGGACAAGCTGAGTGTGTTCCTGCATAGAGGGAGAAAAGATGAGAATATCATCTATGTACACAAAGACAAATTTGTTAATCATGTCTCTCAGCACATCATTAACCAAAGTCTGGAAGACAGAGGGAGCGTTACAAAGCCCGAAAGGGAGAACGCAATACTCGAAGTGTCCGGTAGGGGTGTTAAAGGCTGTCTTCCATATATCACCCTCTCTTATGCGCAGGAAATGATAGGCGTTGCGCAAATCTAGCTTGGTGAAGAATCGCGCTCCCTGCAAAAGCTCGAAGGCAGAAGACATTAAAGGAAGTGGGTACCTATTCTTCACAGTAATGTCATTCAGTCCCCTATAATCAATACAGGGACAGAGGGAGCCGTCCTTCTTCTTAACAAAGAAAAACCCCGCCCCTGCGGGAGAGGTGGAGGGAGGGATGAGACCGGCACGGAGGGCATCACTAATATAACGGTCCATGGCCTCTCTCTCAGGACCAGACAGAGAATAAAGTCTACCTTTAGGCGGAGAAGTGTCTGGGAGGAGTTCGATGGAACAATCATATGGCCAGTGGGGAGAAAGGGAGGTGGCCTGGGCTTTACTGAACACCTGACCGATGTCGGTGGCCGGTTCCTTTTACCGGACAGAGCTTGGCGAAATGTCCTGGCTTGCCACGGTAGAGACAGAGGGAGTTTTGTAGACGACGCTCTCTCTCCTTCTGCGATAATCGATAATCGCATCCTACCCAACTGCATGGGCTCACTCTCCGCAGTTAAAGGAACACTGCACTGACTAGACTGGGAGACCTCGCTCTGAAGAACACGATGACAAAGAGAGCGGCGCTGATCATGAAATAGCATCCGGGCTTCGACCCTCAAAGCAAGCTCAAAGATGCCGTCAAGAGAGTGGGGCATTTTGAGGGCGGCAATCTCATCCTGGATACAGTCGCTGAGACCCTCGAGAAACTGTGCCCGGAGTGCCGCCTCGTTCCAGCAGCAAGCCGCTGCCAAGGTCTTAAACTGGATGGAATAGTCAGTAACTGAGCCTGTTCCCTGAGAAAGACGGGCCAGCCGAGCCGCGGCAGCATCCCCACGGACAGATCGGTCGAAGAGCTTCACCATCTCCTCCCGAAACTCCTCAAAAGACTGGCAGCACGGATCCTGGGCGTCCCAAACAGCGGTGCCCCACTGACGCGCTCTCCCCACCAGCAGGGTGATAACGTAGGCGACTCGGGTGCGCTCAGTAGAATAACGGCGGGGCTGGAGAGCAAAGACCAGCGAACATTGGGACAGGAACGCCTGACAGGAAGCGAGATCACCGTCGTAAGGAGGGGGGTTGGCAGCATGAGGCTCAGAGTCGAGGGTGTGATGTGTCCGGTCGAGACGTGACGAGAGCTTGCTAAGGCGAGCGGACAAATCCTCCATTTCCTGAGCTGTGGTGGTGGCTGAGCGGTGTGTCGGCCCAGCCAAGCCTCCTGCTGAGCGATCGCTGAACGGACAGAATCTGCATCTGCGGGATCCATGATTGGCAAGTTCGTTCTGTGAGGCTGAAGAAAGCAATGGATCCCAGTGCGGATAACAGAAAAATTTATTTAAATAATAATGTGTGAAAAAGACAGTTGCACGTCTGGGCGCAAAGGCCACTCCAAGACAGACGGCTGGGGCGGGGAGCACACACACAGGCACTGGGGAGACAAGCCACACATGTTCGGGCTCCGGCCAGACAAACGAACGGTGGGAGAGAGTATCTTACAACAGTAAATACAAAAACGAAAGATGATCCACAATCAGCCCAGCAGCAGGCACCCGAAGTAGATGAGGAGGGGAATCCTGCGGCGGACAGAGAGATAGACAGCGTTAGTGGTGCTGACGGGTGAAGCTGGACAGCTCCAGAGACGGAGAGCCGTTCGGCAGGACAGCGGCAAAGCCGCACAGAGCGTCCGCCGCTGCAGATAAAAAAGGCAGTCTTTGAAGCTGGTCGATGGTGACTGCAGTCCTTTAAATAAGCCGATGATAAATAGCCCTTGGAGCCACCAACAGTCACAGAGTCTCAGAAGTAAATCCTGGGCAGCAGAGAGCACAGGTTAGGGAGGTGGGAATATATGAATAAACTGACTAGAACAATAAAGAGCACACGACAAGACTGGACAAGAAACTAGCAAAGCTAGTAGCTGGCGAGAACATACACAAACGAACTTGCAACGAGACACTGAACACGCAGGGAATAAATGGGGAACCGATTGGCCATCAAATGAACAGCAGGTGAGGGACGCAGGTGAAGGAAATAACCTAATTAAACCAGTGAGAGGATCACGCACGTGAGAACTGTCAAAACAAACACAAACACAGAGAAACCAAAACAAAGCAATCAAATGAAACCGAAGTCATGACAGTTCCATGGTATAGTCACAGAATTTTTTGCTCATTCATCCGTTTTATTGTCACGAATCTCCACATTTTTCTGTGTCTGTACCACGGACTTTCTTTTCCGTGTCAGTTTCACATATGTGACCCGTCACGGAAACCAGTGACACAAGTTGGCAGCACAAGTTTCGAGAAAATTAGAATTTCAAAATTTGTGATTTTCGTTTTATTGCAGAATCTGTTAGTTGAGATCACGAAGAAGCCTCTCCATGTTTGAGATAGCAGTTTTTGTACATTTAAAAGCGTACATTTTGTGGTTGAAATCGGCTTGTTTTTCTGGAGATTCTAGCGTGCAGCGGGGGGCGTCATGTGTCATTTACATACTTTATAAGTGGCTTGTGTTTTCGCCCCCGCCCCCAAAGGAAACAGCGTTGCTCCTGAATAGGGATAGTTCGCCCAAAAATGAAGTCACGTGACTGTAGTGATGCGGCTGACCTGTCCCTCAGACTTGTTTGCTAAGTTTTTTTTTTTGCGTGCGTCTCCCCAGACTGTAAACAAAGCTTGGGCGCACAAAACAAAAGAAAAATAAAAGAAGCTGAGGGGCGGAACAGATGACAGTCAAACGCGTCGTACATCAGCCGCGTCGTACATCAGCCGCGTCGTACGTCAGTCGCGTCACTGATTTATGCGGCGCCGCAGTCGGATGACATCAAAGTACCACGAGAGATCTTCAAGAAATCTTACGGAGTAGTTTAATTTGACTCGCTCTAGCGGTACTTTGACGTTTGGCGCAGCATGAAGTCAAACACATATAAGTTACACAGAGATCGTTGAATTCTTTATATAATTGGCTACATGTTTTGTCTTTCAATATTTTCCATGAAGTCATTGGCTGATGGAGGAACGTGTGAGCGATTGGTAACATCTCTAAAGGATGTCACGTTTTCGACGGCACTGTTTGGATTACCTACCGCCCTATTTTAAATACAAACTTTGAAGGCGGGTTCATGTGTTTAACGGAACGTAAATTACTGGGGTGTAATTTCATATACCCTTACATGTTACGATGTAAATAGTCCTCAGATTGTATATTATATTCTATTACCAAACGGTCATAGGAAATCCGATGTAAACAATAGACTATACATCTATATTTCACAGATTATACGCATTTGTGGACAATCATCCAAATGTCATTGGATGAATCACACATCTGAAACAGATTGGATTCGACTTGTGATCCCCACAAAGGTAAAAGTCCTGTTTATTTTTGCATGTTGTCACCTGGACTTCTTTTACAAAATACTAAATAAGATGCTAGAACATCTGTATCTCAAAACGGCTTTACATGGGGTATGGCTTAGCTAAATGAGATGTAAATGAGCCCTATTGTCTCTCCTGGCAGGGAATAAGGAAAAGTGTTTCTTTCTCAAATTTCTCAGCATTCTCTTTCTTAAATGTGTTACATTCAAATGGCCACAACTTCTCCAAATCTTATCAGATTTCCATGTGTTACACATCGTTGGAAAGCTTAGAAGCTGCACTTTCAGAATATGTGAATAACTCAAAATGCCCCGACTTGTGTCACTTCTTTCCGTGACTGGTAGAATATTGGTTACTCAATTGTTTTTCCTATTTTTAAACAATTTTCGCATGGGTTTGGGTTAGATTTGGGGTTTGGGTTAGGATGTCACTTTAACTATTGGTTTAAACTATTTTTTCCAGACTTTTTTTGTCGCCTGATGTTGGGTTTGGGTTAGGATGTCATTTTATGTTACAGAAAGTCTTTCTAACCCCAAACCCACGCGAAAATTGTGAGAAAATAGGAAAAACAATTGAGTAACCAATACGTGAGACTGACACGGAAAAGAAAGTCCGTAGTACAGACACGGAAATATGCGGAGATCCATGACAATGACACGGATAAATGAGCAAAAAATTATGTGACTATAACACTGAAATTCGTGAGACCAGGTTGCTAATTTCAGTATGCAACATGCTACTCAAAATTGTAAAACCTCAATTTTAACTTAAATTTCAAGCTCTATCAAGCCTCTCACAGGCAACCGATGCAGGAAGAGGTGTATTAGACCTTGTTCACACTGTCAGTCCAAATCCGATTTTGGTGCATATCCGATAGGGATCCAAACACATTTAGAATGTGTGAACCATAGACTGTAAAAAAAGATGGACGACGCAACGTCGCCTCCCTCCATTGTAATGAATTGAAGCCAAAAATGTCCGTCCATGGTCGCCGCCATGTTACGTAAAAACGTCAGTTTGGAGCCAGGGCATGCGCAGAAGGAATCGTCCGTGGAGCCAGAGGCGGAGCCGCGGTATCAAACTTCCGCCTAAACGCTCGCGCGACCAATTAAACCACGCCAATCTTAACGACACGCCCAGTTTCTATAGCATCAAATAACTAGCTAAAATGAAAGTTATCACAAAAATGAACACTTGAACATATATCAATGTGATAACAACTACTTAAAAAGGACTAAAACTATCTTTCGGAAACTTTTATTGGAAGTGTAAATAATTTTTTTATTTAGAGCAGAGTCCCATTTGTTTGAATGGAGAGGGCGGGGTTATGACTTGTACTGCAGCCAGCCACCAGGGGGCGATCAAAAAGCCAGAGGCTTCACTTTTCAAGACTTATGAGGCACACCCGGTGTGAACGGCTAAAAACCAGTTTTTTTTTCAAATACGTTTCAGGCTACATCTAGAGGTGGTTCCAGAAATCCATTTCAGTCTGACCGCCCTGATCGCATTTGTGTATCTTCTCGGTTACGTCATGCTGTCACCTCATGTAAAACACGTCAGATGTCGAGACAGATTGTCATGCCAGCGCAACGTCATTGCCATAGAAACAGTACTGATAATCCAGTAAACGGCTACAGGATGCACAGATCGGATCTGAACAGTTGTGATACACAATGTGGACAGTGAGTCTGTCAAATTGGATATGCACCAAAATCAAATTTGGACTGACAGTGTGAACAAGGTCTTATTGTTGATAGAAAGGCTGCAAATAGCAGGGAATGTGTCACACTTCATATGTTGTCGGTTTCAAAGAAGGGAAAATATCTTCATCATCAGATGAACTGTTGGCCAAAGGCTCCAGAATAAAAAACATTTAAATTAAACTGGCCATCAGCGCAATTCAATTGGTTTGGTAGAGCAAGGGAAAATAGATCTCTAAAATAGAAGTACTTTTTGACTGTAAATAAAATTGTAAGGAGTAAAAAGTACTTTTTATCTTAATTAAATTTTTTAAAGTATTGATTTTTAATTGTACTCAAGTAAAAATCCCCAAAAATAATACTGAAGGACAGTAATCAAGTAAAATTACTCAAGAACTTTACACCTCTGTGCGTAACTAAGTCTTTAATCATCTAAGAGCACTAAAGCTCCTCTCTGCCTCAGAGGACGAGACTGGTACCACAAGGAGTAATCTGATCAGAGTTTCAACTTTAGTAAATAAGCCTCGCACCTCTACTGGCAAATCTTTGAGAATGTTTGTAGCCTCTCCACAGGAACTGTACATGTAATTATGTTTGACAATAGGTAGCTGCATTTCCAGCAGCGTGGCATTAATTTCTGGGTAGTCATGAACCACCGGATCAATCTTTCCAGAAAGCAAGGTGTTCTTCAGCTTTTGAAAGGTAAGAAGACCACCCTGCTGGAAACATTCTGTGAACTGTGTGTGAATGGTGTCAAGTACCTTATAAAACTCAACTCTCTAGTATTCCATTGGAGTTTTAGGACTGAAACCACTTGATTCTCCACTATAGCGCTTGGGTGGTTGTCGAACTCTAGGTATTGTTATGGGTTCTTAGTCTTAAAAATTAACAACTGTAGATGCTCTCTCAAAAGGGTGTTGGAAGGCATCATCACTCCTCTTGCCACTGAGAGTAGACTGAACCTTACAAACAGCAGCCTGCATGCCAGAAACAGTCTGTGTCCTTCTCTGAAGAGACCTGTTGAGACACTCTAGCTCTCCAATAACTGCTTGTGCCATCACAAGACCAAGTACAGTACTGCCTCTCATAAACTGCTAAAATAGACCATCTGCAGTGGGAGAGTTAGTCCCTGCCATTTCCTCCAAGGCAGTGAGGATAGAGTCATACTGTGTTAAAGCAGAATGGATGGCACCGTGTCTAACAGTCCACCTAGTTTCACAGAGTGGTTTCAGGGCACTTGAGGTTCCATGGTCAGATATTGCACTCTGATGAAACATCTGTTTGAATTTGCCAGACTGTCCAGTGTCCACACAAAACTCCTAATTGATGAACCCAGTCAAGGGCATCTCGCACAACTATAGAAGCTGTGCATGCCTTCTGTGCTATCAAATTAACAAAGTGTGCTCCACAGTGCACATATAAAGCAAGTGGTTGTTTCTTCCTAATGTGAGCCTGTGTTCCAGAATATTTGCCGGACATATTCGCTGCACCATCATATGTCTGAACACGCAGGACTGACAATGGCAAATTTTGTCTGCAGAGTACATCTTATGCTACATTTGCAAGAGATTATCCTGTGGTCTCAGGCACTGAATACATCCCAATGAATTCCTCATGAGGATTTAAGTCATTATCCACATAATGAAGACATACAGATTCTTGTTCTTGACCTGATATGTCTTGTGTCCCATCAACAATCAAGGCAAACTGTGTGACTGGGAGGCATCTAACAGTTTCAGCTATTGCTCTCACTGCATGAAAAGTGGGATTTTCGTCCCCGTAAGCGCCTGTAGGCTCCCGAAAATCTCCCGAATTTTCGGCAGCTTTCCTCAATCTACAGGCAGCGAGCGTCGCGTTTGTCTGTGTCACAAATTGTCATAAACGAACCATGACGTAGGTGGAGAGCCCTGCGCGGGTGTGATGCCTCTAATTAGCATATGAATAGCAGCGAAACCTCTGCCGGCCAGGTAGAGCGTCTCTGGTCTAATTAGCATGTGAATAGCAGCGAAACTAGAGTAACGGCCCACTTGAATGTAATCAATCAGTATTGGCTGAAGTCACAACTTTTAAACAAGTAAAATCCCTCGTGAATGGTTGGCAGATCACTTCAAACCAATCACAAGGGATTTTTCTTGTTTAAAAGTAGTGGCTTCAGCCAATACCGAGTGAGTAAATTCAAGTCGGGCCGTTACTCTAAAGAGGGGGGTTATTGGGCACCCTGGCTCATTATAAATGTAACCCCCAATAACAATAATAAATATATAATTTATGTTATAATAATTTATTATATATTAATTTCATTGTGCTATGTACTACACTATTCACACCATCAAGGAATATAAGAGAAAACAAAGAGGTTTATTTATAAACACACAGCTGTTTATTCAAAGAAAGAGCTTTATTTATAAACACACATCTATTAAGTCAAAGAAAGAGCTTTAATTGTAAACACACAACTATGTACAAAGCAGCATAATGTCTCTCATGTTCTCCAAACACGTCAAAAAGTGCGAGACATTCGGGAAAGATCCCTAAAAAACTTTTTTAAAGTGATCAAGTGTTCCTCAAAATCCTCAAAAACGTTGAAAAAAAGAGTCACTTTTGCAGGCGCATATGGCGAGTTGCCCAAGAAAAACAACAACTCTAAAACGTTGGGGAAAAGTGTCAGTTTTGCAGGCGTATATGGTGAGTTTCCCTGTATTTTGGTGTCGCCTCTAATCTGGATTGCAGCGTTGCACAGAGCTCGGAGAGTTCAAGGCTGCGAGAGGGCGGTGGCTGCACAATCCACCCAGACACCCCGTCAACAATACGGTCTTCCTCATCAGACATGAGATCTATGGTGGCGCACCTCCAAATTTCCATCTCATCCTCAGCCAGCACACTTCGTCTCGCTTCCAGCAACTGTAATACAATCAATAAAGACAATAAGTGACCTGAAAAATACTCACATTGACAAAAAAACTGATCTAATATAATAAATCTTACCCTTTTTCTTCTGGATCGACTCCGAGCTAAACGTTTCACATTTTCCGCCCGCGATGCGAGTTCAGGTTGTTTGTATCTGAAGCTCCGGCGTACCGACTCATAATACGTCTTACAGGCAGCTGGAAAACAATTAAATGAGACTGGTATTAATAAAAACAGTCACGGTACAATTAAACAAGAAATGAAGAAAAAACATTAGTTTTACAGAGAAGTTATACTTACAAACAATGTCGTCACTCTCAGCAGTTAAATCGGGACTTGCTGAAATAGCCCCAAGCAAATAGGAGGTCACGGCTTCGTTGTGAGGCGACGTTAGTCTGTGGAAACAAAATGTGCGGGTTTAAGCTCAGATCTATCAACGTATCTATTTCCTTATACAAGAAAAAACATTCTTTAAATCATAACGTTACATACCCTTGCTCTGGTTCATAGCGCCTGCAGTTTGCCTCAGAGTTATGAAGATGCCGTACAGCCTCCTGAAAATTACAAGACAAAAAACACCTCCAAGTTATAAAACACACACTGGTTCTGCTAACGTTACTTTTAGCTTGGGCTACTTAAAAAAATATGCTTATACATAAAGTTATTCTTACCGCAATCTTGGGATTGTGCACCAGTCTTCTCTTATTGGAGTTATTTTCTTCCACAGTACCGTTACAGTTTTTCGACTCCAAAGCAGCCAACCTATCCTCAATGGTCAGCAACCTGGAGTTTACTGCGGCAAACTGCCCATTCACATTGGCAAACTGCTCATTCACATTGGAAGTAAGCAGAGTAAGCTGACGAGACAGTCCACTCAAAGCATTCAGCAGTTTCTTCTCATCGGTCAGCGGACTGGATGAAAGGGGTTGGTCGCGTCCATGCAGCGGAGTTGAAGGAGAGCTGAAGGCTAGACGCCGTCCTGCCATTGTAGATCTCACGAAAGCGCAAAGTAGCAAAAACACAGGAAATGTAGAAAAATGTTTGAGTCAAACACCAAACTGTGTCTGTTATATGCTCGTCTTGTACCGCTGTATGACGAGTCATAGGCCGTGACCTCGCACGTGATTGGACGAAGGCGACAATCTCGTCTGGCTCCTCCAATCACATGCGAGGTTATTGTTATAAGGAAGATCTCGCGAGACGTGCGCGCATGCGTATATGATATAAACAAGCGCGGTGGCTTGACTCTCTGTTGTGATATCAACACAGTGTGCTGTCAGTTGAAAGATGGAAGTCCCAAGACTGAAGAAACGACCTCGCCGCTTCTGTGAACATTGCAACACTTAACTGTGTCATACACAGTATTTTGACCACAGAAAGCGCTTTTTCAAAAATGGAGTTTGGGAGAAAAAATTCAAAAGGGCTACGTCAGATAACGTACAGAGCCAGCTGCTGTCCAGTCATGAACCCGCTGTGAGTGATGACCCGTCAATGTGTAAAGACCCGGAAGATAACTTTACTGGAGTTAGAGAGATTGGTGAAAGTGAAATGCACTCCGAGGACCCAGAAAAAGAAGTGATTGAAGAATTTGAAGAAATGCACCCAGCGAATATCAGTTCAGACAACGGTGAGCTTAATTACATATTTTTTATATTAGCTTTGCTTGGTTTACGTATGTTACAATATTTTAAACAATACTAAAACATATCAACAAGTAAAATAAAATCAACAAGTTAAACAAAAAAGTTTTGAATATACTATATCAAAAAGTAGCCCTCCAGCAAGTTTTATCCATTGTGGTAGCCCTTGCTAACAAAAAGGTTGGAGACCCCTAGTTAAATGTGGTTGATTTTCACTGTTGTTGTTATATTAATAGTAATTTATAATTAAATAGGAATATCACGTTTTAATGCATAACGATATATTGTTGTTGTTTTTCAGACGAAACAGCAGATGATCAAAGCATTCATCTTTTCCTGGACTCCAGCGATTCAGAGTCAATGCAAGAAGATGAAGACATCTCCTGTTGTGTGGTAAGCATGAAATTACGTTTGGATATACTAGTATAAAGTTCAATACATGCTAATCCAGAGCTGAAACGGGAAAACCTATCATGTTTCACCCACATGATCTCCACTCTCAAATTTCTGTTAGTTAACTAATGAAAGCAACTAAAGTATTAAACACACTTTATAAAGTATAAAAAATTCCTAAGATGAAGTTCCCACAAAGTACTTAACTGGTTCATTGCACTAAAGCTAGCTGTTTGAGATGCACATGATCTTTTCAAACTACAGTTTTCAAATCTTTTCATACTCAAATGGCCATATTGATGAGTAATGACCATATTAATTGTGTTCTTTTTAAATCTCAAATGACCATATAAACGATGGGCTTTCCAATCAGTAATGGCCATATTCATGATGGGCTTTTCAATCTGTAATGGCCAAATTCATGATGGGCTTTTCAATTTCAAATGACCATATTAACTATGGGCTTTTCAATATCTAATGGTTTAATGGTGGTGATGAGTCTGTGCATTGCATGTGTTTTAAATATGTCCTTTACATTTCCATAGGATGACTTTGTGGATGCAGAGGGGGAAATCCTTGCTGAGGAGCAGAGTGAAGCATATCCTCACATACAAGATGGGGAGGAGCATGGAAGTGATCAGTCCAGAAGTGAAAAACCAGAACACTTGTTGATGAAACTTTTTGCCATGATGCTTTTGTCATGGCAATCAACCTTCAAGATTTCTGATAATGCCATCACATCACTTCTTCTGTGCATCAAACATTTCATGTGGATAATTGGAAATGTTCTCTGTGCTAATACCCTCCCTGCCTTTTCAAGCAACATTCCAAAGACTTTATGCTCCTTGAGGAAATGGACTGGTATACTTCGTGACGACTTCTTACAGTATGTGGTTTGTCCAAAATGTATGACAGTGTACATGCTTACTGAAACCTATGAGCTCAGACGGGATGGTACAAAGGTTTGCAGGACTTGTGGTCACATCCCACATCTCAATTGATGCATCTAGAGCAGAAAGGTCAGCATATGTATATGCTAAGTGGTGTGGAAACACAAACAGTTTTGAGGAACCCATCATTGACCCTCTAGCCGAACTACGACCAGCCATTATAAAGCAGTTTATAGTTGTTAATGTTGTCTCAAAAGGTACTGCAATAAAAACATGTAATTGCACAAGTTTCCTGGCTTCATCCCCATCCGGACAGACATTTTTATAGAAAGCCAATAGAAGTTTGGGCGCATCAGGGAACAGACTTGTCATACCCAGCATCATTTCTGCCTGTTGAGCGATGTGTGGTTCACACATCCACTGTGCATTTAAGCAAGACCAAAGAAAAGGTCACTGTAGTCATGCCACTATGCACAGTATTTGAACTGTGATGTAATTGCACAAGTTTCCGTCCTTCATCCCCATCTGGACAGACATTTTGTTGTTTTTGACATGTTGTTTGCATAGAATGTACAAATTGCGCCTGATTATAACTATTAAAATTGTTGAAATAAATTGTTTTGTTTATCTTTTTTTTTTACCTAATAGTGGTTATTGGTAATGACATGCAGAGTAATTAATCTACACTGTTAGCCTGGACCAATTGAATCTACTTAAAGGGATAGTTCACTTTAAATTGAAAATTCTGTCATCATTTACTCATCCTCATGTTGTTCTAAACCTGTATGAATTTCTTTTTTCTGATGAACACAAAAGATATTTTGAGAAATTATGAACATTGAACTTAAATATACTTTGTACTAGCCCGTATAATAAAATTGGAACAAACTTGGTTGCCCTAAAAAAAATAAGTAATGTGAACTAAAACAAGTATATTTAACTTAAAATTTCTAATAATTACAATATTATTCAGAAAGTGCTTTAAACTTAATTTTAAGTTAATTTTGAATTACTCTGTCCAACATCTCTGCTTAGTTAACTTAGTTTAAATATTTTCTATTTTTATAATATTTTTTATAATTCTTAAAATTTAATATTTATAATTCTCTTAGTGTTATAAATGGTATTGTAACACAAAACTCGTGACTAAGTCAGTCATAAAACTTGATTTTCCCCTGAAACACACACAAAACTGCGTTTTTGACAACAATTGTCAATAAACACTGATCACCTGAACGGTGACTTTCAGTTACAAAAATGGTAATTTATCATTTGCAACTAAACAACATGAATAATATAAGAGCATAAACCTCTATGACATTTTAACAAATATTTAAGTAGTTAAAGTTCTTATTAGTTCTTAATTCTGTAAAAAAGCTAAAATAATCATTATATTCAGGGACAAAGGATACTGGGTATTCCTTACAACATATACTGATAAAGTTAATTCACTTGAATGTTTTAGTTTAATTCATTTTATACGCTTAAAAGTTAAATGTACATGTCCAAAACTCAAAATATTAAGTGATGTTTATATAATTAAGACAATATTTGGGTTAACAGTGTAGCATACTTTAAAAATGAATTAATTCAAGCTAAAATTTAAGAGTCTGTAATTTGGCTATACTGATACAAGAGATTTTCTTAAAATCAAAGTTTAAAACCTCTCAGAATGTCACCTGAGTAAAACTCCCCCAGCTGCTACCTGATTTGCATTTGTATAGCTCACAGCATGTTCATTTACATGTTAAAGCCTCCCCTAGAATTAGGGGAAGGGGGGACAACTTCCAAGCAAGGCCCAAGTCAATTTCTGACAATTTCTGACAGTTTTCGATGTTGCTTGCAAATTGTCATGCGCAGTCGTAAACTTGGAGTTTCACGCCAATCTACATTGCCACATTCTGACGAAAATTCCACTTTTCATGCAGTGTCTTATTATGTCTTTGCTCATTATGCCTAGTATTTCGTTTTGAATGAAAGGACTTGTGTAATCCTGCTTGTGTGTCACTAACCACTTCTGAAAAGCAGGGTCATCTTCTGCCTTTTCTTTCAGATGTTGGGATATATTACCCTTCTCTTCCACATGACCTTGTAGAGCTAAACCTTGCCTAGCTAATTATTTGATGGAGCCTATAATCTTCATCAATCCATATTTTGCTTCCTTCTGTTGTCTGGCAACAGCTGAAGAAAGCTGTGAAGCCACAGTGTTACCTTTTTGTGCACAGATTTGCATGTTCTGAGAATCTCTGGATAGCCTTTTTCCAATTTCTAAAGCCTACACTTACAAAGGCAGGGTCACGCTTGCAAATGTTGACTAATTAAAAAAAAACCTTGGCACAGTCAAAACATATGACCCCTTGTAAAGTGGCACTGTAATGCAACCAAGGAAAAGTTTTGAACCATTTTTGCTGAAAAGACAACACACAGTTAGCTTGCTTCTGCACTACTATAAACTTAGGATCAGGTTGTGCGGCTTTGTGCAGGTGATGATGTCTGAAACATCAAATCCCTCTCTGTCCCTGTTGTCGGTGTTCGACTGGTCCCTGACATGGGGCTCAATATTCTGTGTTTAACCCTCTGGGGTCCGACCATTTTGGGACACTGCCAGAGGTTCTGACATGCTCTTACATTTGGTCTTTTTTCAGTTACTTTAAACATATTAATGGCAAGTGTCTCATAACACTGCGTTCAGCACAAACTGGGCTACAATGTTATATGAGCTATATGTATGTACATGTTTGTATTTTTGAGAGAAAAATGTTTATGCATGGTTTTTTAAAAAGCAACAAGTACAGCATGTAACAGTCACATGCTGTCTAACACTGTAACAGTCACATGCTGTCTAACACGTCCTCCTTTGTAAACAAGCATGTAAACAATATATGGAATCATATTAAAGCACACACATAAAAGATCCCGCAGTGCAGTCTTACTGAAAGTTGCCATGAAGGATACGAAACTGAATTACTGTGTCTAACACTGTACAGCATGTAACAGTTATTCGCCATTACACGCCAGTACATGCATCCTCATTTGTAAACAATGCAAACGTTTTTTTCAATCCGAAGCGTGCAGTCTGCTGAGGTCGCTTATGTAGGCTGAACTGCACAAGCCATAAGCATATTACATGATAGCAAATATAAATGAGGATAAATTAACTGTTACTTACTTCAAGTATTGCGGATAACTGTTACATGCTGTACAGTGTTAGACACAATAATTCTCTCGTATCGTTCATGGCAACTTCCAGTAAGGCTGCACTGCAGGATCTTTTAAGTGTGTGCTGTAATAGGATTCCAAATTGTTTTCCTGCAACGCAATTCCATACATGGCACTTTACATGCAAAACCATTTTTTATGAGCGCCGCATTGTTTACGTGGAGACGCAAGTACTCGCGCACATGGACTCCATATGCGATATGTTTTTACAGTTAATACGCGCTTACAGAAACGTGTTAAAAACATCTGAAAACAGCTTTTTATAAAACTAATCACTGCAGATGTTTATCTGAGATGTTCTGAATTAATGTACAAGTTTATGTACATGATAGTTTATCTGAATGTAGTGCTATCAGTGATATTTACCCATCAGTTATGTATGTAAGGGTATTTCTGTGGACAATTCATGTTAACAGCTGTTTATAACTCTCTTACATGTCTGCATCCCTCTCATCAGTACAAAACTATGAAGTGGAAAAACATATTCACACTTTTTGGACATTAGTTATTTGGTAACATGAGCGATATGTTTACAACTCTGTTGTTTATCAGTTTCTTAGTTTATACAAGTAACGTTTTTGAATAGGGTTTGTTTCCAATTAAACTGAATATGTCCTACTGACCTTCATTTCTATTTTGATTATAGTGTTAACTTCTTAATAAACCACAAACGAACATGTATATATTTCTTTTGTCCTCACATTCTTTACTGTAGTTTCTTCTCACATTCCTGCCTCATTATGCAGCTCATTATGAGAGTCTTTTGTTTGCTAGCTGTCAATCAATCATTCTTGCATACCGCCCCTCTAAAAAAAGTGTTTTACAATTTCTAAATCAATATATTGTTTTATGTGAATGAGAAGGCAGGATGATTTCCACATCATTTTAAAGAAAAAACTCTTGACTACTAGATCCTGTTTAGAAAAGTTGTTTAGTATGGGTTTTGTGGACTTAAATCAGTGACTTAAAAATGTTACTTTTTTAAAAACAACGCATAAACATTTTTCTCTCAAAATCACAAACATGTACATACATATAGCTCATATAATATTTTAGCCCAGTTTGTGCTGTTATGAGACACTTGCCATTAGGGCTGGGCGATAATTCGATAACGATAATTTTACCGATATAAACTTTTTCGATAAAACGATAAGGACAGTTCGATAAGTGATCGATAATGTTTAAGCACTGTGCGTAATGTTGCGCGAGAACTTCCGGATGCGGCACGCGCTCTTGGTTTACAATCACAGTGACAGTCAGACTTGAAGGAGTGGAAGATGAGGCAAGTTATTCATTTATTAGTAGAGACCTATGATTTTCGCGATGCGGATAACGCGGACGGAATCACGGAATCCAAATGCGCGGAAACATTTTCTTGTGTGTAATGTTGGACGCGCAAACAGGGTTCGTCAAACACAGCAGACACAGGTGCGTGCAGTATACTTTACTTTCATTCAGCGTCCGCCTTGCGCACGCACACGTCCGCCCAGCTTTAAAAGTATATTTACAGGACATTCACAAATTCAGGAAACTGAGGAAAAGCAGCAGATCCACCACTGCAGTGAATATAGTGTTTGGGTATGTGCGCTCCCACAGCAACGTGACAGTCTTGACATCCATTTATCAGCGTGTATAGCTCGTATATGTATAACACACGCGTGATCACTGAACTAAGTTTTCTTTCTTGTTTAAGTGAACATAAACAGCTGTTACTCAGTATGTTGAAACTTAAAGCAGTCTGTCTTGGGTCTTAAAGGGACAGTAGTCTGCTGCTTTTGTGTCAGAAATGTGTTGATTTCATAACAAATAGATTTACATTTAATACAGATGCATTAAAACAAGATTTTAGTTTTTGTATTTGTCATGTTCTGAATAAAAAGTAGTTTAAAACCATAATTAACTGTCTGGTTTTTACCATTTTCATTCAGGAGCAAAAATCTGCCTTTAAATTTGACAGGAGTAAAGATTTGTTATTTATCATGATAATTATCGATATCGACTGATATGGAAAACATTTTCTCGATATTTTTTTTGGTCATATCGCCCAGCCCTACTTGCCATTAATATGTTTAAAGGAACTGAAAAAAGACTAAATGTCAGAACCTCTGGCAGTGTCCCAAAATGGTCGGACCCCAGAGGGTTAAAGAATGTACTGTCATTAAACTAATCCCAAACTTAATCCTAACCCCAACCATCACTACATTGCCTCCACGATCAGAGAATTTGATGTCACATGCCCCATCCTAATTGTTCTCGTATGTGTTTGTTACATCTGATTAGATCATTTAGTTTATTAAAACCCCAGTTTTATTTGTGTAAGCTTTATTTCTAGGTTACATTGTTGGATTTTATTCTATCTGGTTGCACTTGAATCTAGTACAGTAATAACTATTATTTTTTATGAAACTATGCCTTTTTACCTAGTTTCTTCTTTTCTCTCATCTGTTGTCTTAGTTGCTTTCTCTGGCCTGGGTTTTACCTCTTTCTACTTAGCGGGAAAGCTACAGTGCTTTACAGATGCTGGACGTGGCCGCAGTTGGCGTCTCTGTGCCATAGTCCTACCTCTCTACAGTGCCATGATGATTGCCTTGTCCCGTACCTGCGACTACAAGCATCACTGGCAAGGTCAGACATTTGCAACAATGCACTAAAATAATTGTACTTTTTAGCCAGCACACATTTTTTCGTAATTCAATGTCACTAGATTTGCAGATGATGATTTAAAGCATTCAAGCTAAACATTAAGTCAAAGCCATGACCTTCATACTGAAGTCAGTCTATCAGACCACAAGCAGAGTTTACTTGTCACAACTGCCAAATTATTTGTTTATTTGGGTAACACATTACAGTAAGGTTGTATTAGTTAATGCATTAGTTATCATCAACTAACAATGAACAATACGTAACGGGGCCTTCAGTGTTACAGAACATATAAAGTGTACTCTTATGGATGTATTAGATAGATAGATTAATAGACTGATTCACTGGCAATGAATATAGAAGATACTTAGTTTGTCTAGGGAGGTAGGGGTTAATACTGATGAATGACAAGAGACTGCTTGTGAAGTAAGTAATTTGTTTATAAACATTTCCCCCTTGTTTTTATAGGCATTTTCCTTGAAAGGAAAATTGCACTCCTTTTTTCAACCTTGACTAATATCAGATTTATTTTCAGTAAAATACTAGTTAGAACAGCAATGGTAAAATACCATCCACTTCAATACAGTTCCAACTAGGGCAGTTCTTAATACTGATCAGTTCTCAGTTCCAGAGGTAAGTATTTACTGGTGTCCACTAAATTGTAGAACAGTTGAAAACTCAAAGTGCTTTTTATTTTGAAGATGAAATAAACCTTGAATGGATTAGATGAATTTCCTCTTCTTTCCTTCTAGAATTCGACTGGGTTAACTCGCCATCAATGAAACTCTTAACTCAAAAAAAAAGCAGGACAGTATTTAGTAAGCAGTCATATTTTTTACATGTTACTACAATCCAGTAGATAACATTAATATAATCATAATAGAGTATTGTTTACATACATCCACTTTTTAGGCATATTATATCAACAAAATTTTACCAGCATATACTTTTGGAAAGTATTATTTTACAGTTTAGTTAATAAATTACAAATAATTTGTTACAGCATTAAAAATGTATTGCATTTACTTTTGCAGACACGTGCGTTACAGGTACACATGCGTTGGCTACACCACTGCACGTGTAAACAGCTTAACATTGATTTATATCACTCAAATATATAAAATACAACATTTGTATAACAAAAATAACATAAACATTTGCTTTGCTGGTGTCGTTTTATCATTTAAACATTTATATTTACATTAAATAAACTCACCACGTCCAAATGGTTTGTTTCAGCAACTCAACTGAATAATGAACCCATCGAAAACCTTTTGAAACAAAATAAAAGCTGAATACACTCAATCTCTTTGTGTTATGTCAAACTTGAAGTATATTTAAGATTATTTTCCACTTTCTTACTCAATTACATCCAGGGTGCGATTTGCCAAAGAAATGCGTGGGATTCCCCGTTTCTGGTCAATGTATCCCTGCCTCTGCTTAATAATTTTTATCCCCGGTGGGGGTAAATTCCCCCCCCCCCCCTCAAAATGATCAGTGCTACTACACTAGTGGTGAGACGGAACATAAAACTTATCACGGATCCGTGGTTTGATTAAAGTCAATTTTATTTTAAATTGTGCTACTTTGGCTGGCTCTACAGCTGCCGCGCAGCCTCTCTGTATTCACCACTCTGCAGACTTGCTCAATGTCCCACCCACGGCGCTATCTGATTGGTTACACATCCGGTTACACCCAGAGCCATATAGATAGAGAGTTATGTCAACTCTGTTGACTCCAATGGAACGTTTTTTTTTTTTTTACAGCAATGGCGGACCACGGAGTCTCTCCAGAGTTCCCTGTAGTCACAGTCAGCTCCATAGAGTTGCATTAGAAAGATTGAATGTGTTGAACTTAATACAAGTTTTAAGACTTAATACGCTTGTGTAACACAGGTTAGAATTCAGCAATATATGAAACAGAGAGAAAATAATATAATTTTCAAATAATTTTAATTCTAATAAAATGCTAAAAGTATTAAACAAAAAGCTGATTAAAGTCATTGTAGTTTAAAATGATAAAATAATAAATTGATTAAAAATGACTAAATGCTTAAGTGATGTAATCAGTCTAAGCCGAGACTGCGTGTGATATCTCATGGCGCTTTTCCATTGCATAGTACCCCACGGTTTAGTTTAGTTTGGGTCGGGTCAGCTCACCTCACTTTGGCGTGGTTAGCTTTTCCATCGAGTTTTATAGGGATTATAGGGATTATAGGCGTGTCGTTATATTTACGCTGCCTACTGCTGTGACATCATACACGTGAGAGCGTTGTTGTACATTCCCATACATTCATTTATTTCTCAGTCTGCCACAAAATTAAAATTGGCCACCACAAATAGATGTTTGCACATCGCGTTTATAACTACCTCTGTCTCACATGACAGTTTCTGTTCAAACACCCGACCCGTGGCGTCAGTCGACGGCGCTCCGCTGAGCCTCATTCAAGTTGCATATAAGCATATATAATGCGGACGTGCACGTCGCGAATGTGCCGCCACAAACTGCAAGTCTGCAAAAAACTGTTATGGTGTCCCGGATTCTCAACCTGCGGATGTTTTTCATCGCTAAAAGGGTGTTTGGAAACTTATAGCAGAACACAGATAAGAACATGTTTGCTTGAGACAGCGCTAGCTAGCAGTAAGCTAAAGCTAATATTTACATTATAGCGATGACGTGACGATTCTCTCAGACCAATCAGTGATCTACAGTGTTTTCGCGTCACGTTTGGTATCAGCTCGGGTCGCTTGGAACCCCAAACGAGGTGGTACGAAAAAAAGTATCGGGTACTACGTACTGCACCCAATGGAAAAGCTCCCAAAAGTAAACTGACCCGACCCAAACTAAACTAAACCGTGGGGTACTATGCAATGGAAAAGCGCCAATAGACGTGAGACGCAGAGCACTGAGAGACACGCACATAGATATCATATAGAGGACTAGATGCCCTATTGGCCGCTGGGGACTGAGAAATACGGCGGCCATCTTAAACCGGTCGTTCTCCTAGTTTCGTTGTATGGCAGCAGATAAGATGTCAGAGCACTGTGGAGCATTTTCCTGTTCTAATCGGCGGACGATCGCAAATAGAGCCCGGAGGATTATTTTCACAAGTACTTTTTAACATCGCGGTACTATTGGTTGTATTTTGTGAATAGAATATTACCAGAAAATTGAGAAAGAGCCAGCTTATTGATTTTACTGTACTGAAATTGTAGCCAGCTAACGTTCGCTAGGCTATGTTTACTGCACCAGTCATGTTGCCAAACTCACCTCTCTTGAACTACAGAAAGGGAGCACGGGAAAGAAGCTCTGGAAAACAGTCCTCTTTCAGGGGGGTGTGTGTGTGTGCGCGTGCGTGCGTGCGCGCGCGTGTGTGTGGGGGGGGGTTTACAAATCATTTTAAATTGTTTCTTCACCATGTTAAAAAGTCTTATTTTATTGCAACTATCTGTTTCTGCATCTTTGTCATATTTATAGTGTGTGATTTATAAAATATCTTATGTCCTACACCACATATTTTGATTTTGGACTCACTTTATATCTTAATCAGAATATTTTATTACTGTTTAGTGAATATTCATTCATTCCAACATTAAGTGGCGCTGTCCACATTAGTGTTGGTAACACTAAGATTCTAAACCTAAATATTGACAAACTATATATTTTTGGAAAGCTCAAATAGTATAATTTTCATATTTCATTACCATTTGGGGAAAATTATGACACAGTGAGAGTCAGTTTCTAAAAATGTTACGGGCCCACAGGTAGGCCAAATTTGTTTTTGCATATAACACTAAAACCCTACTCTAAACCTAAAAAATCATGGCAAGCTATATATCACCGGAAAGCTCTCAGAATGTAGTTTTAATATTTCAAAATCTTTTTGCATGAATAATATTGCGGTGACAGTAATTTATTAGTTTGTGAGTATACAAGAGTACAAGAGTATGTGGCAAAATCTAGTGGCAGTTGTTGGTAAAAGCATTAAAATTGTGACCCAAACATAATTTTTTTGTGATTTGGATCACAACTACTTGAGACATATTGCTTCATGTTAACATTATTTATTGTGTGAAACATTAACTTTTATGTAATTTTATTTATAAATTAATATGTTAGTGCATAATTTGATATATTAAAATAAAGGTAAACGGCTATAAAAATATTTATATTTAATATTTTTACGTTCTAACTCATTTGTGAAAAACCCCTAAATTGTCTTCTTTAAAACAAGACCAAGATTAGGTTTCTAGCCCAAAGAATCCCAGAGAAATATTCATTTAAAGATGTACATCACATTGTCACCCCCACTCAAACGGGATTTGCGGCACATAAGGGGTTAAAATACGCCGAACCATGTGTCCTGTATCATAGCTCCATGAATGACCTTTGCAGCAAAAAAACCCGCGTGAAAATCTGTTCGGTATTCACTGAGATATGATTAATTAAATGCGCTGATAGCTCAATCCACCAGTCATACAGATTACACTGAGTGGAGCGGGTGACCGATCTAAGATGGCGGCCCCATATCTCACCGCGCCAGTAGGCAGTAGCGGTCGATAGGGCGTCTACCTATATGATGTCTATGGACACGCATGCATTGCTGATCGCGAGAGAAACACCAAAGTGAATCTGAGAACGTGATTATTGATATTGTCGCGGATGATTCCTGATTGAGAACCCCTGTAAAATCCAATGCGGGTATAAAAGTGTATGAAACCCCCCGGATTTGGTCAGTTTTTTGTGCGATTGGATCAAACCCTTCATATACCGTGATGGCGAGCCTCCCAACCGAACTGTTGATTTGAGAGAACTGCAGACGGAGAAATCCTTTGCAAACCCTTGGATTAGTGTTTACTACTGATCAGGTGGAATTCATTTCATTGTGTATATTCTGATCGGAGGGAAATCAGACTTTCCTTCATTGATTTCTTTGCACTACTGACTGTTGAAACACAGTTCTCATCTACACTAAAGGACTTTTGCATACACCAACATATCTTTTCATTCGGATGACAAAAGAACATTCATACACAGAAAGATATTGACTGATATTGCTTGATTGTTCAAAGAGTTAAACTGTTTCTAATTGAGCTATTGTGATGATGTACTTTTGATGATGTACTTTTCTTTATTTGAATTGTTTTATTTGGGTAAATCTTTTCTATGAGTAAAATATAAAAGGTTGAACAGGAAAACACTAAAACCCAAATATAAGAAAAGCTCTTATTAAACTGAAAATTAGCGAAACTAAGTATCTATAAACCAAAATAGAAACTAAACAACTTAAATATAAATAAAATAACTAGAAGCAAATAGAAGAGAAACTATTTAAATAGTTAACAGAGCTCAAAGATAAAAGAAGAACAACAGAACAATTATTTCATTTGTTTCATTTTATTATTTTTGTGATTGTGTTACATTTGTTTCCAGTATTATTTTGCACTAACAAAAATACATCTCAGTCGTTTCTACTTATTATCTGTGTCCTAGTGTGCCTTAATTACTTACCCTCCTGTAACGAGCCTAATCACTGGTCCAATATCAGGTATCTAGAGCAACCTGTACCTGTTTTAGAAACTGTTGTTACACTTGACAAATAAGATTGTATGTTAGCAATACATATGAATCAAATGTATGGGTGGAGTGTTTTTGACACTGTGGTTTTGCTGGTTAATAAATTAACTAAAATAAATTAATTTATTAATAACTTGTCAAATGTATACTTACATAGTTAAGAGATTAGTAATCATTTAAAGTGATGATGATGTTATTTCCCATCAGATGTTTATATTAACAACAAAAAGAAAATTACACTAAGCCAGAAATATTATTATAATTTATAATAAATTAAACAAAGTACTTTGTAAGTCTTTTTTTTAATGTTGTGCTTTGTATATTTATAAATTAAACCAGTATGAGTTACATACACAGCACATTCACTTTGTATATATAATGTTTATGCCTGTTAATAATATTATTAACAGGCATAAACATTATAAACTTACATTAGTACACATTGTGATGCATTTTAAAGCTTTAAAGTTTCTAAAGGCAGCGTAAAACATATTAACAAGCCACAAACCAGCAGATGACCATACAAATGTTCCTATATTGGTGGATTTAATTTGTCAAAAAACATTGTTATATAACTACATAACAATACTACCTTCACATTTTGATGTGATATTAAATATTGTAAAAAAAAATGCGTTTCTTGACTATAAATTAAGAAAAATCCCAGCTATTTGCCTCTAACTCAATGTTTTTCAATGGCTCACTATGGGCTTCAAGGAACTAACTGAAGTCTCCGTGAATCATGTGACGGCCGAGCTTCTGGACTTCCAGTGGCACAACTCTGTTTATTTATGGCTCTGGTTACACCTCATGAGTAATAGTATCAACACTTGCGACATGGTTGTGGAGCTGTGTGTCGAAACGAAGTAAGGCAGCATATTCAGCACCATATTATTCAGCATAATAATAATGCGAGAATAAACATAAAAATCTGATTATCTGTTTATGATGACAAGCAGAGTTAGTGTCCCAGTCACACCACTGAGAATGGTCTTTTCTATCTTTTTTACTGTAGCTCAGCATTGCGGTGTAAAATTAACGTTATCACTTTAAAAGCAGCAGTAAAACTGTTTCTACTGTAATGGTTTAACTTTGCAATCAATACATTGTTCATATTTATGTTTAAGTTGACACTACGTTGTGCCATTTAGTTTTGCCATTCAAGATTTATTTCTTGCGTGTTTTTTCGTTGTGCATGATCACCGTTCATATGTGTGGGGAAAGATAAGCTATTAGGGTAAAAATATTGTGTTAGGCTGCTTCATGAGTTAATAAGAATTTTTTTTTTACAATTCCTGCAAATGCAGTGATGAGTTCATGTTCTCATGATTTATTTTTATGAATTAAAATGTTTTGAAATGTGCTGTGGACAGAGATGCATTATGTCAAGAATTATAAAAAATCGTCAATAAGCTCATAATTTGTGCGAAAATAGTCTAAATGTTTAGTTTTAAAACCATTTTTAAAGGCTGGTTATATTTTGATGTTTCTGTGCAAGTTCAGCAGACAGTGAGGTTCAGGTTTTTTCCGATCAGAGCTCGTGAGCGGAGAGCGCATTTCTGAATATTAGAAATATTTTAATTAGAACTATAAATAATAATAATAATAATAATATTATTATGGATTTTTGTTAGGTCGGACAATGATTATCAAATTTCTCTCTCACATTGCTCTTCATAACCACTGAAAACAGTCAAAAAAGTTAAAATTAGTGGTGGGTACAAAATGACTAATGACGAAATATGGTGGGTACCCACCGTCACCGGAATCGACGCCTATGAAAACATGCCCCCTCCGTTTTTTTCACAAATCCCTTATCGCACGTTGTTCATTATATTATTTTAAGGGCGCATGCTTGACCATAATGTATAGCGTGCACAACGCGCATACACTTTGCTTATCTAATCTACACAGATGCAACAGTTATTTTTGCAAATCATAAATTGTTACACTAAAAAATATTAATACACGAGATAAGGGAAATCATAGTGGTGAGCATTGTGGTGATAGTTTTTATTTAAAGAATTCTCATGCAAATAACGATTAAAATATTTTCATAAGTTTGTTGTGTGGCTGTATTACGTTTATGTTATGTAAATAATAATTAAAATGTTTTCATAAGAAACCTTAATGTATATGAACTTGATTTGTAAGAGTACTTTGGGGTTGGATCTTGCTGGCGTTTCTTCGGTCTGATTTCAAAGCCCCCAAACCCTTTCAGCGGTAAGGGTGGACGCAGCGATGTCCTCTGCTGGCGTCTGTGTAGAGGCAGATCCACCTCCCGTTACACGGCGTGCCCGATTTATGCTGGCAAGCTTGGGATTCCCCGTCTTTTGGCGCAACGATGGGGATGCCAGCTGATGAGACTGTGGCTATTTCCTCTCACGCCTGTTTAACCTATGCTGATTTGGGCGGGTTTCTCCTATCCCCATACAAAACAGCTTCTCTGTCTTTGACTGCTCTTACAAGAACGGGGGTCTCCTCGGCTGTAAGCCGCTCCTGGCGTATGCCTGGTAAATCCGTCATAATAATAGCAACCCGCCATGGAACTTGCGCCCTTGCGTTTAAAGGGAATGTTGGATAGCGTTCTGATTGGTTTATTTGACGTTACGCCCACAACACACATGAATAATGAACCTACTTCAGACCAACCCCTTATTGATTTGCACCCGCCGCAAGAGTTATTTCTCACGCCGGGGAAAATAGCAACAGCACCCAAGATCCGCCCACAAACTCACTTGCGCTTTGCGCTTCGTACTTGCGTTTCAGATCGTTAAAATAGGGCCCAATGAATATACGGCTACTTAAAGGCATTCTAAGCGAATCTGTGTGTTTATTTTTGAAATGTGTTTTCAAACAAACTGAGCGTAGTTAAATCCTCCCCCCTCCCTTCCGTGCTTTCATGAACGCGCCCAAACCCAACCCCCAAATCCTTCTTGGCGTTTATTGGTAAGAATACTTTGTTATGGTTTCTGGTGTAGGTTTGGCCAGTTTGTTATTATTGCAGTTTGTTGAGGCTGGGCTGTCTACTGAGATCGCTTTTTTTACAGTTTGATCAGCGGACAGGAAGCAAGCAGATAGTGAGGAGATGTTTGTTGTATGTAAAAAATGTTTTATGGTCTAAAACGCGTGAATTCGCTTAGAGAACCTTTAATACAGTTTAAACGAGCTGTATGTAGGTAGGGATGGTTAAGGTTTTAACGGTATTACTACACTTACCGATACTGCTTAACAGTCCGGTACTTTAAAGGTATTCTTAGCGGTACTTTGCCCAATTTTATCATTTGATCATGAACCTATGTTCACATGATTAAGTTAAGGTGACGCAAATTATGGGTCCTCCAAGGGTTTGACCGTCTCATTTCAGTTCTCTTCGCAGACTTCTGAGGCTGGCACCTTGAAAGACTGAGGGCTCTATCTTACACCCGGCGCAATGCAGCGCAATGCGCGACGCAAGTGTCTTTCGCTAGTTTCCACCCTAATTTTCACGTTTAGCGCCGCGTTGTTTAAATAGCAAATGCATTTGCGCCCCCTTTTGCGCCCATGGGCGTTCTGGTCTGAAAATGAGGTGTGTTCAGGCGCATTGTTGGCGCGTTGCTATTTTGAGGCAACTAAAATAGACTACGCCATTGACCAACAAAAACCTGGTCTAAAGTCTAAAGTCAATGGCGCAATGTGTTTTATGTTATTTAAAGAGCGCATTAGTAAAATGCGCCTATACACGGAAGGACAACGCGGGTTTGCTTATCACAAGGTACATGAATGCGCAGCAGCACAAAAATGCTTTTAAATATGAAAGATTAAAGGATTGAATGTAAAAGATTATTATTGAGTCTCTTGGACATAAATGAGGACTAATTATGAGACGTTAGAAGGCGCAAAGAGCTGCTTCACCTGGTAAGTAAATAAATGCTTTGCTTTGAACAAATGCGTCTGTTTTTAAATGTTTTTTTTAATGCTACCTCACGGATTTATTGTATATGATGACTCTGTACCTGCGGATATGGTGAGATGAGAAACATTTTTAAGTAATGCTTAAAAAAACTCTTTGCTAAAAAAAACGCTGTCCAAAGTGCTGAAACGTGAGGAGAGCCGTTTGTAAATTCTTTATCTCCTGTTTGTTACAAATAAAGTATTTTTAGAGTACAAACCTTATCTTATATACTTGTAAATTATTTTTTGATGATATTGGATAGCCATACATTTAAAGCAATTAGAAGCCTGCTTTTTACTTCCATGACTAAAAGAAAACAGGTTTTAAAGGTTTTAATAAAAAAATAAAAATTTCAATACAAGTGAAAAACAACACAATTATTTAACATTAATCTTAAACTGGGAATCTTCTTCCTCCGCTTAGTTTTTCAGTTTACAAAGTCCGTCATCTAAATAGGGATTAGACATAACGCCAGCGCAACTGGCTTTTAAAGGGGATGAGAGCTGTGACTCTCATTGGTTTATTGCACGTTACGCCCAAAATACTCCCATTACAATAGGACCTACCCTTTTCGACCATGCGCTCGGCGCAAAAACCATTTTTCCCGTCGTTAAATTAGCAAAAGTGGATTCGGACACGCCCATTTAGACGTTGCGCTGTGCGCTTTAGACAATGCGCTTAGATCGTTAAAATAGGGCCCTGAGTGTTTTTGTCTGCACGTAATACACTTTTGAAAGATGCTTTAACAGAGATTGCTTGTGTTTCCGCCCTTACATGCAAACATCTTATTGCAATTACCTGTATGACAACGAACGTTGTCTGCATCAACTCTAGTAAAGTATAACCACATTTTTTAACGTTTTGCTCTATCTGCCATCATCACTCTTTGTATTAAGCGAGAGTTTTCGTGCTATTATGTGTGTGCGTGGGACGCGCTCGTTGTTGTTGTGTGACAGACAGCCTATGGGGCACGCATGAGAGATTTTGCAGATCTCACACACAATCGTCTTAATATTATTGCAAAAGAGAAATGTTTGGTGAGATAAAATGTGCACGAAAACATAGTACATTTATTTTTATTTTTTTCTCCAGTACCGAAAGCAGAACCGATAGCGTCTGATCTTACTGATACTACGGTCTTTCATAATTTAGCACCGGGGTCATTTTAGTACCGGGTTTCAGTACTGATCCCTATATATAGGCCCATTGCGGTCTCATTTAAGCAACCGTAAAACTGGCAACCAAACTATTGAAGTACGTTATTGTGTAAATTAGCAGTGTTCAGGATCATATCAGTGGCGTGACTTCTCTCCAGAGGAGGCAGGGATTCAAAATGTGTGTTTATATGTGTGGCTTGTCACGTCAAAATATTTTTTGCGGCATCATGTGAATCTATGTGCACGTGCCTGCTGCAGCTGCATCGAAAGAGTTTATGCTAAAAAAGAAGTTTGCCTTCATGCAATCTTTGCAAAACACTTGCTTAACCCTTACTGTAACACAATTTTTCAGTTATTTTCCAGAGAGAACTATCCCTTTAAGTGAGTATCTAGCAAATGCAAGTGTCTCCTTTATCATAAACCCCTAAAGCTTGAATTTAGTGAGGAGTTGCTATAAATTTTGAAAGATTAGTAGATTAGCATTAGGGGAGAGCAGGGGCAAAAGTACCATTTTTTAGAACGTAATTTTTTTGTTTAAAACGTCATTTTAAAATATAGTTGCAAGCAGTGATACTGGTGTAGGGAACTTCATCCTACTACTAGTGTAGAGCTTCATCCAAAAGGCTATCAGAAACAAAAACCTGTTTTGCATTCCTGTTATACTGATGTTAAAGAACCCTTTACATCAGCACTTTTCAGAACCAGAACCATTCCAGATCGACACATCCCAGATCTCAGTGTGAGAACGTCATCAGCTCCCTTAACTACGAAAGTTAAGCTTTGTCTTTCTGAATCCTTAAAAATTCTATTTACTTACCATCCCTTTAACAAGAAGCCATGGAAAAATATATAAATGAAGCCCTCAACCAGGGTTACATCCGTCCGTTGACCTCGACCTCCCCTGCTGCATCACCATTCTTTTGAAATGCCTCCTTCAACAAAACCTGTACTTAAAGGCTGAGAAATATGAGTTTCATCTTCAATTCAATTTTTAGGTTACATTGTTTCACAAGATCGTGTTATTATGGACGAGAGAAAGGTGGAGTCTATCAAAACCTGGCTAACTCCCACAACTTGGAAAGACCTGCAGAGATGCCTTGGTTTTGCTAATTTCTATTGTCAATTAATCCACAACTTTAGCAACATTGTTTCACCACTCAATTACGAGGTAAACCTAAAACTCTGTCATGTACTCACGAAGTGGATCAGGTCTTCCAAAAACTGAAAACTGCCTTCTGTACTGCTCCTATTCTTGTCCATCCCAAGCCAAACAAACCTTTCATTGTGGAAGTCGACACATCATCGACAGGGGTCGGAGACGTCCTATTTCAGCAACAGGGAATCCACCAGCATTACACCCATGTGCTTTCTATTCCCAAAAATTCAACCCGGCAGAAGCGAACTACAACCTACGTCATCGGTAACCGTGAGTTATTAGCAATAAAGCCAGATTTAGAAGAATGGAGACACTGGCTGGAAGGTGCTAGCCATCCATTCTCAGTACTTACAGACTACAAAGATCTGCAATACCTGCATGAAGCAAAAAGACTGAACATGGTTCTATTTTGACATAACTTATAGTCCAGGAAACAACTGCAAGGCTGACACTCTATCTGAAATCCATTCTCCTGGTGAAGACACTGATCCTCCTAAAACAATCCTCCCCGGCAACTTATTAGTTTGTCCCATTGATTGGAGTGAGGAAGATCTGAAACACAGAATGTTCCGCTGGTTTGCCCTGGTACTCACAAGTATGTACTGCTACACCACTGGAATCATGAAAGCACATACTTTATATGGCACTGGTCACCCTGGTGTACATCAAACCCTCTCACTGCTTCAAAATTGTTTCTGGTGGCCCAACATGGCTCAGTATATCAGACGGTTTGTGAGTAGATGTAAGGATTGTGCCATCTCGAAAACTCCTGGACATCTTCCCATTGATAAACTTAGTCCACTTCCTTTTCAACGCCATCCCTGGTCACATCTAGGAGTAGGCTTTGCAACTGACCTCGGAGCATCTCAAGGTAACACATGCATTTTTTTATTGTTGACCGTTTTTCCAAGATGATTTGACTGATAGCCATTAAAGGGTTACCTACCACCATGGAAAATGCAAAACTCCTGTTTCAGCATGTGTTTAGATATTTCGGTATACCCGAAAACATTGTTTCTGACAGAGGTCCTCAGTTTATTTCTAGAGTCTGGAAGTCCTTCATGAAGTTCCTAGATGTGACTGTGAGCCTGTCATCACCCACAAACCAATGGCCAAATGAAAAGAGATATCCAGAAAGTCAATCGATTCCTCCGAACCTTCTGCCGTGACCACCAGAACTCCTTGAGCCAATTCCATGGTGAGTGTCCACCGTTCCAGGACATCCACCTACGAAGTGGGACTGAAGGTCTGGCTGTCCACAAAGAACATCCGCTTGCATCTCTCCTGCACTCCCTCACTGTCGGATACCCCCTGCATTTCATGTATCTCAATTCAATCCATATCACTCACCCGTTTCTCCTTCTCTCTCCACAGAGACAGGTGAAGAAGCCCCCCTCTCGCAGAAGATATTAGAGTGCACCTTTCGGGAAGTTCTAAACTCCAGATGCCTAGGTGGTTAGCTAGAATACCATTGGGTGGGGTTCGGACCTGAGGAACGTTCCTGGGTCCCTCAAGATGACATCTTTGACCCGGAACTATTGAGAGAGTTCCACACAGCCCAAACCAGAGAATCCCGCTCCACGTGGCAGAGGTCACCGCCTTGGTGCCGGAAGTTTTAACTGTAGTAAAATCATGGTTAATTTTTGTAAGGGATGTGTAAGCGATAAATGTACCCTAACCTGTAACCGCAACACGCAACTAAAAGTACAGTCACAGGTATTTATTGCATAGATTGACCAAAAAACAACAGTATAAAAGTATTACAAGTCATTTTACATCACAAGCCATTCAAGTTGCAAACATTGCGAACTGAAGCCAAACGCTTATGTTATATGAAGAAATCTATTTACAGACTTCCGGTTGGCGAGCGGAATGGAGTAGCGGTGTTTTTCCGGGCTCCCGCCACACAGTCCCTGTTTTTCAGTATTACCCGGTCGGATTTATCCTAAATTTGCCACATTCGCCTCGTAAACGTTAGTTTGTCAGTAATAACCAGCTAATATGTCCAAAACCGCCAAACAATCAAAGAAAGAACCTGCCCCACCGGACTCTGCTATCGATAATGCTACTTTAGCCTGCATGCTAGCTGAACTACGGGCAGACTTGCTAACGAAGCCTGACTCAATATCCGTCAGATTTGAAAACAAACTCGCGGCCATCGACACCAAATTAGACGGTATGCAGACCACGGTCACTAACCATGAACAACGTATTTCCGACCTGTAATCCGGGCTGAACCAGCTGCAGTCATTGGAATCCCAGCTAACCAACATGGCTGACGACAACGCTAAACTGAAAGCTAAGATAACTGACCTGGAAGGGAGAAGTAGACGGTGCAACGTGCGTCTCATTGGAATACCTGAATCCGTGGAGGGATCACGACCAACAATATTCTTTTCTAATCTCTTGGTGGACTAACTGGGCAAAGATGTGCTGACTTCTCCTCCGGAGCTTGACAGGGCTCATCGGGCGTTGAGACCCAAACCAACAGAGGGGGATAAACCTAGACCCGTAATCATTTGCTTCCACAAATTTCAGACCAAGGATCTGGTAATTCGCACTGCCCGCAAGAAACGTGACGACCTAAAATATGACGGCAAGTCAGTGTTTCTATATGAGGATTACTGTCCGGAAGTGATGGACCAGCGAGCAGAGTATAAAGAAGTCATGCATCAGTTGTTCACTCGCAAGCTTAAACCCTCACTTCTATATCCGGCGCGACTGTTCATCAAAGCTGGCGACGGAGAGAGACGGCGCTTATTTTCGGTGAAGGAAGCCAAACAATTCCTGGCATCGTACCAGAAACCCTGATCTTTGATGTCAAATGGTGTCTGATCCTTACGAGAGGCGATTTGCTATCCATATTACCCATATTTCTACTCACACACTTTGTTCCCTTTTTCCTGACATGCGTTCTTCTCTACCACAAATGACTAAGTTGCTTAGTAACCAAAAGCCCAAGCTAAACTATGATCCCAGACGGTCTGATGACTTTACAGGTAGGCGCTTGGTTTTTTTTTTTTTTTTTTTTATATATATATTTCTTATTTTTTTTTTTTTTATGTGACATTCCGTTGATACTTTGATCCAATTCTAATTTAACCTATATATTTTTTATGTAACCTTTGTTTGAAGTAAATATGGCCATGGACAATGCAATACGTATGTGGTTTTCTTTTGGCCAAGCGGGAACGCATGTCAGTGTGAGTTTCGGTGCGAGTTGTAGTGGAGCGTTTTCTCTCCTCCTGGACTGTAACAACTATCAGCTCACCGCTTGTACAAACTGCTTAAAAAGGGGGGGGGGGGAGTGAGAATTCACTGTTCAGAGGTGTTTTGAAAAAGTTAAAGGTGAATCACTTGTTCATATTACTGTGTGGGGGGGCGGGAGGTTAAACGACAGAGGAGCTCCGGGAGAATCTTGATAAGTAGAGTACATGTCTGTCTCTGGGGTGGGGGTGTTTACGGGTTGGGGGGTGCTACCTGTTCTTTCATTTACAAATATTTGTCTGGTTGCTTTTTTTGTTATTATTTTTCCTTTTTTTTTTTTTTTTTTTTTCTTCACAAACTGCTCATATCTCATTGTATATCTTAACCCACTTTTGCTTTAATGGAAAATAGACATACAATAAACAACATTCGCTTTATATCATGGAATGTCAAGGGGGCAAATCGACCTACTAAGATAAATAAGATTATTTCTCATCTTCAAGATTTGAAAGGAGATATAATATTTCTACAAGAGACTCACTTAAATAATGGAGAGACCATGCGCATCAAAAGGAGCAGATTCAGCCAATTATACCACTCTAAATTTAGTGCAAGAGCCAGGGGTGCAGCTATTTTGATTCAAAACAATATTCCATTTGAAGCAGAAAATGTTATTGCGGACTCAGCTGGTCGGTTTGTTATTGTGTCAGGGACACTTTGTCACATTAAAGTCATCCTAGCTAGTGTCTATGCACCTAATTGGGATGACGAAAAATTTATTTCAAGGTTTTTTACTTCTATTCCCAATATTGAAACACACCACATTATCATTGGGGGAGATTTTAATTTTGTACAAAATGCTGATTTGGACAGGTCTTCCAATAGACCGCATACCCTTACAAAGTCTGCTAAGTTACTAGCATCCTTTGCAGAAGAGCTGGGCATGTCTGATCCATGGAGGCATAAATTTCCTGGAAAAAAATCTTTTTCCTTTTTTTCACATGTCCACCGCACCTATTCGCGAATAGATTTTTTTCTGATAGATAACAGACTGCTTTCAAATGTCTTATCATGCGATTACAGTAGCATTGTGATCTCAGATCATGCTCCCACATCGCTAGACATAAACTTCCCCAACTACAACCGTTCTTTCAAACCATGGAGATTTAACTCGAATCTGCTTGCCAATGAGTCAGTACTGGACTTTTTAAGATCAAGCACTGAACTATTCTTTACAATAAATGACAAACCAGATGTGACAAGGGGCACTTTATGGGAGACTTTTAAAGCGTATTTAAGAGGTCAGATAATTTCCTACACAGCCCACCTCAGAAAAACTGCCATGTCTGGTCAAACTGAGCTAGCACGAAAGATTCAGGAAATTGACGACGACTTTGCAAATAACCCAGACCCCTCACTTTATAAAAAGCGTCTACAATATCAAACGGAGTTCAATCTTTTAACCTCAAATGATGCAGAAATACAGCTACTTAAGTCAAGACAAAGAATATTTGAGTCAGGGGACAAGGCTGGTAAACTCCTTGCCCAACAAGCCAGAGCTGCAGCAGCATCAAGGTTCATTCCTAGTATTAGATCCTTATCAGGCGCCATTACCACTGACCCAAAGCTTATAAATGAAACGTTTTCTAAATTTTACTCTGATCTATATGCCTCTGACCACCCTAATATTAGCTTAGCCAATGGGTTAAGCGCCATTGAGCTTCCTAAAGTAGATCAGGGGCAAGTGGAGAATCTAGCTGAGCCAATCTCCACAACTGAGATTATGGAGGCGATAACTACACTGCAGAGTGGGAAATCACCCGGTCCAGATGGATTCACAGTGGAATTCTATAAGAAATTTGCCCCACTTGTCTCCACAGTTTTAAGTGACATGTATAATGAGGCTCTGTCACTCGGCCGACTTCCTCCAACTCTGACCAATGCCACAATTACACTACTCTTAAAAAAGGATAAGGATCCCTTACTTTGTAGCAGCTTCAGACCCATATCATTATTAAATGTAGACTATAAAATTCTTGCTAAAATTTTAGCCCTCCGCCTTCAGAAGGTCTTACCAGGAATCATTTCAGCAGACCAAACCGGCTTCATGCTGGGGAGACACTCTTTCCACAACACCAGGAGACTCCTAAACATTTTGAGCATGCCTAGCTCCAGCACCCCTGAGTTATTGGTGTCGCTGGACGCTGAGAAAGCTTTTGACAGGGTGGAGTGGGAGTTTCTTTTTGAGATGATGGATAGATTTGGTTTGGGTTCAGGTTTTATATCATGGGTAAAGTTGCTATATTCATCCCCAGTTGCATCTGTACAAACAATCAATGTGCTCTCACCCTCTTTTCAACTTCACCGTGGCACAAGACAAGGGTGTCCGCTCTCCCCTTTACTGTTCGCCATAGCCATTGAGCCTTTGGCTATCTGGCTAAGATCTGAAGAAAAATTTGAGGGAATTCTACGTCAAGGAACAGTACACAAGCTATCACTGTATGCGGACGACCTGCTTCTGTACGTATCTAATCCTTCTACCTCCCTCCCCACAATTTTAGAAATCTTAAAACAATTTGGCCAACTGTCAGGCTATAAATTAAATCTTGGGAAGAGTGAGTCATTCGCAATCAATAATTTAGTAGGTAAATTGCCAAACCATATAGCCCCTTTTAAATGGGTAGACCAAGGTTTCAAATATTTGGGTGTTTTTATTACTGGAACCTTGGCAAACACTTTCAATAGCAATTTTGTCCCTTTGCTTAAAAAAGTCGAGGCAGACTTCAATAGATGGTCTACTCTCCCCCTCTCTTTAGCTGGTAGGGTTAATTTAATCAAAATGGCCATTCTCCCCAAGTTCCTTTACCTATTTCAACATATCCCTGTACTTATTTCTAAGAAGTTTTTTGCTAAAGTAGATAAATTAATCTCACATTTTCTTTGGGGCAATAAACCAGTGCGCATGCGGAAAAACTTATTACAGCTCCCTAAAATGTCTGGGGGGCTAGCCCTCCCCAATTTTTTACATTATTACTGGGCGGCTAACATTCAAAAAATCCTATATTGGACAATTGAACCTGCTGCTAATCAACCAGCCTGGGTCCAAATAGAATCCTCCTCCTCAAAGACCTCATTACGATCATGGCTATGCTCCCAATTCCCAATGTCGGCCATGGACATAAGTGTCAACCCTGTAGTCACCCAATCGCTCAAAATATGGATACAATTCAGAAAGCACTTTAGCCTGCAGCATGCCTCTATCCATGCCCCAGTTTTTCATAATCATAGTTTCAAACCATCCATTATGGACTCGGCCTTTCGACTTTGGAATGACAGAGGTATCATGGCTATCAAAAACCTCTTTGACAAAGGCACCTTCATGTCTTTCGCCGACCTGACAGCCAAGTTTCAACTCCCATCTGCTCACCTTTTCCGCTTCTTTCAAATTAGGCATTTTGTACAGAGAACCTAACCTGACTTTCCAAATCTCCCTCCGGAGTCCTTGGTAGACATGCTTTTCAAAGTAAGCCCCAATCAGAGAGGGGCTATTTCTCATATCTGTAAAGCCCTTGACTCCACCTTCTCTAATTTTCCCCAAAAAACCAGAGACTTATGGGAGCAGGACTTGGGGCATATTGAGGAAGACCAGTGGGAACGGATTCTGGAGTTAGTCCATAACTCCTCTATTTGTGCCCGCCACGGACTGATTCAATGTAAACTAATACATAGGACTTACTACACTAATCACAGATTGTCCAAGTTTTACCCTAATGTTGCTGATGCCTGTAATAGGTGCAAACAATCTCCCGCAGACTTCATCCATATGTTCTGGTCATGTCCCAAGCTGGCAAATTTTTGGTTTAAAATATTTGACACTCTCCACACGGCTTACCATTGTGTAATAAACCCGCATCCCCTGTCTGCCCTTTTTGGTATACCACAAGGCAATGCTCTATCAGCTGAAGCACAACATTCTTTGGCCTTTTGCACCCTGCTTGCCAGGCGTCTGATCCTTCTTAACTGAAAGCAGGCTCTGCCTCCGTCATATGACAGATGGATTAAAGAAGTTTTATATAATCTTAAACTTGAGAAGCTAAGATTCTCTCTTAGAGGCTCCTTGAGTAAATTTTTTAAAACTTGGAACCCCTTGCTTGCCATTATAGACTCCCTAGACATCATGCCAGATGAGTGAAATATTCAAGACTGTTGTTGTTTTTTTTTTTTTTTTTTTTGCCTATGTTTGGCTCTTATTTATTTATTTATTTATCGTATGTATGTATATGTGTGTTTTGATATCCAGGAACAGGGGGCCTAGGGTGTGGGTCTTCATGTAGGGGACAGGGACGTTGTGCAGAGGGAGGGGATGAGGTGAATGGGGGGGGAGAATTGTAAAAATTGAAAAAATTGTGAGAACTGTATTATTGATTTTAAGCATTGTTTCATTTGATGTACTCTTTGTATGCTTCGTGCTCAATAAAAAAAAAAAAAAAAAAAAAGAAATCTATTTACAAAACGCATACACAGTCAGATCTCATTCAAATATAAACTGGAACATTAGAGCATGATGCAATCGGTCATGACAGCCAATAGCGCTTTACATTCTTCACATGCTGCTAACATGATGCAACTGGTCATGAGACACACGAAAGCCAATGCAATTTCACATTCAAAGATGCCATATTATTGCGGCAGTTTTTGAATTAATGTACACAATTATGACATTAACAGTGGATTTTAGGGGTGTCCTCAACTAAGGATTTACATATTAGAATCAGAATTGTCAAATCATCTATGTGTGTGTGATTGGGAGGGGGCAGACCAGTTAGTAAACAAATGGTTAACTTTTTTTTTTTCAAAAGCAGCACAAAGAAACAACTTTCTGATAAAGTGACCCAAACAGTCTTTCAAGTGACGAACGAAGATAAAACTGACAATGCATTTTTATCTTTTTTAAGTTAAAATGAAAGGCAGTATAAACATTTTAAAGCCAAATTCTACAGAACATCACACAAAGACATAACATATACAAACCGTTTGTGGACCCCATTCACTTCCAGTGGTGTCAAAAGTACTCATATTCATTACTCAAGTAAAAGTATAGATACTAGGGTTTAAAAAGACTTTTGTAGAAGTTGAAGTATCAACTCAAGCTTTTTACTCAAGTAAAAGTGAAAAAGTACTGGTTTCAAAACTACTTAAAGTATAAAAGTAAAAGTAATGTAAGGAAAAAAATGTCATTACGCAAAAAAGCCTAGGCCGCACCACAGGGGCCTATTGTGCACTACCCTATCTCCTCTAAAAAATGTTTCTTAAGGCCATAATAACTATAGTGTCATATTAAAATGTTAATGTTAAAAAATGTGGGATGCTCTAGGGCCAGGGGAATGCAATGTCAGTCCTGGAGTGCCGATGTCCTGCAAATTTTAGCTCCAACCCTTACAAAACCTTGGCTACCTGTAGTTTCAGGTGACTTTTTCAGGGGCTTTTGATTAGACCTGGAGCTAAACTCTGCAGGACATCGGAACTCCATGTTGCCTACCCTTGCACTAGGCTATATCTGTTTCAACCACATACGGTATATGCCCATTAACAATGAACGCATTTTAGTACAATGCAAACAAGTACATTAAAGCAGTGGTTCTCAAACTGGGGGCTGCGAGATGGTGCCAGGGGCCCCAGTTTTATAATATTTCATGAAATACATTACTTTATTATAAATTCTGTGTGATTAAACCTCAGAACAATAAGGCTACTAAACAAAATCAATACATTTGTATAATTTAACATGTTTTGTTTAATTCAAAATTTATGTTTTAGAATGATTTATGTCATACATTTTTTGGGGGGGGGGCTGTGAAGGAATCCACTGTACACAAGGGAGGCCGCAAAAAAAATGGTTTCATAACCACTGCATTAAAGAACCTTATATGTGTACTACTGAGCATTATATATAAATATTCAAATATTATAATGGTGCAAAAAGTCAAAATTCAGAGCAGGGCCGCTGCTGGCCAAACTTTTACAGTGGTGCCCTCTCTAGTTAAAAAACAACAAACTATAGTATGTGTGAGGATAGAAATATGCTATTGTTATCATTTATAATTGTATTTTGACAGCAACACAATCTACAATTACACACATATGCAATTATATATTAAAGCCTATATTTCTGCATCTGTACCTGTGTAGCTAATGGACTTCAGCTTAATCTAATGTGACAAAGCTGATCTTACATGTCAGTGTAAATCCAAGTAATTTTGAAGACTGTCTTTCTTGTAAGTAAATTAAAAGTCAGGTTTAAGGAAACAGCTGATGTCTATTAACAAAAGCAAAAGTTGGTATGTATGGTTATGTGTTTGATTGATTTAACACTCAAGCATTTAGCTAAGTAGGTTTTGTTAATGCAAATAAAATTTAGGGCAGTTATTACAAAACAACAGATGTCTTTAGCATAGATATCTTTGCCATGCTTCAAAACGCAACGCAGCACAATGTCATTTAAGTTGAACAACTGAAGTTACATGATTTAAATTGGTACATTGTTATTCTATTTAAATCACACAGATGCGTTGGTGTCAGCAGCCAGCTATACATTTACACAGGCTTGTGAATGTGAACTGACCTGAAAGTGATCCGCGAGTTTTATTTCGTCCTTTTCCATTTGAAGGCAGAATGCCGCGTTCTGTTACTGTACAAACGGATGGCGGATGATATCAAAGCATCGCGAGAGCAAACTGCTCCAACTGCTTCGCATGCTTTCTAATCGCTCTCGCGGTTCTTTTAAGTTTATCTTTGCAGCGCTATCGAACAAACTTTTGATCATCTGCAGTCAGCTGGGGGGGCGGGGATTGCGTACAAACCAATAGGGTGTCGGAATGGTGTATGTTTATACTTCTCATCCAACCACATTCGCATTCATCCAGATGATGCAATTTATCAAGATAGGTTTTGGTTTTTTTTAACGATGACAAGCCGGAATGTAAAAAAAGAAAACAAGCCGAAATTAAAAGAAGTAACGAGGCGATTTTTAAAATGTAAGGAGTAGAAAGTACAGATAATTGCTTGAAAATGTAAGGAGTAGAAGTAAAAAGTCGTCTGAAAAATAATTACTCAAGTAAAGTATAGATACCCAAAATATCTACTTAAGTATTGTAACAAAGTATTTGTACTTCGTTACTTGACACCTCTGTTCACTTCCATAGTAGGATAAAATAATATTATGGAAGTAAATGGGGTCCCTGAATGGTTTGGTTACAAACATTTCTCAAAATATCTTCCTTTGTGTTAATCAGAACAAAGAAATGTATACAGGTTTGTAACAACACGAGAGTTCATTTTTGGACGAACTATCCCTTTAATGAATCCAGCTGCAATAAGTAGGCTGCTATTTAGGGGCCAAGCCCGCAGGGCGGCAGGCCACTATTGCGTTTGATGGTTTTCTTATTAGGGGCCAAGCACCTATGGTGCTGTGGCACCTATTGTTTCTGTTAGTATTATTAGGGGTCAAGCACCGAAGGTGCTGAGACACCTATTGTAATTGTTAGTATTATTATTATTATTATTATTATTAGGGCCCGAGCACACCGGGGTGTGAGGACCCTATTGTTCTTCAAGGAGTTATTAGGGCCCGAGCACACCAGGGTGTGAGGACCCTATTGTTTTTGCTCCGTTTATTATTCTTCTTCTTCTTCTTCTTCTTCTTCTTCTTCTTCTTCTTCTTCTTCTTCTCCGAAATGGATCGCATTTTTGAGGGCCTAAACATACCCGAAAACTCATGAAAATTTGCACACGCGTCAGAAGTGGCGAAAATTTACATGTAGTATAGGCGTCAGAAGTGGGCGTGTAAAAATGGCTCGATAGCGCCACCTGCAAAATTTCAAGAGAACAGCCCCCCCACTACGAAAAACTTACAGATACGAAATTTGGTAGGATCATCTATTACTCCAGGACCTACAAAAAAGTCTCTTGGAGCTAAGCTGTAAACCCCACAGGAAGTCTATTTTCTCTGTCATTTTTTGACATTTCCAAGCGTCGTACTTTAACGAACTCCTCCTAGAGATTTAATCCGATCATCATCATATTTGGTCAGTATCATCTAAAGGCCTTTGCGATGCTAAATTGCGGAGCTTTTGACTTTTCATTGGAGGGCGTGTCCGTGGCGGCCTGGCAAAGTGTAATGTTTCGCCATGAAACAGGAAGCTGATGTAATTCAGGCATACATTGTCCGATCCGCCCCTGACTTCACACGTTTGATAAGGGTCCAGGCCTGAACACATCAACATGGCATAATTCAGTAACACTCATAGCGCCACCTAGAGGCAGCAGGAAATACCATGTTTGACGCTGTGACTTACTGCTCTTAGGTATTTAACCATATCAACATCATATTTCACCAGTGTAATCTCAAGACCTTGTGTGATGATAAAAAGCAACGACCTTGACTTTTCATTAAAGGGCGTGTCCGTGGCGGCCTGGCAAAGTATCGCTAAATGAATCGCATTTTGACAGGCTAAACAAGCTCAAAAAGTCATAAAACGTTGCACACACGTCAGAAGTGGCAAAAATTTACATGTGGCATAGGCGCCAGAAGTGGGCGTGCAGAAATGGCTCGATAGCGCCACCTGCAAAATTTCAAGAGAACAGCCCCGCCGCTACGAAAATCCTACAGAAACGAAATTTGGTAGGGTCATATATCACCCCAAGACCTACAAAAAAGTCTCTTGGAGCGAAGCTCTAAACCTCACAGGAAGTCAGCCATTTTGAATTTTTGCTGTGATTTCTGTGCAAATTTTGTCATTTCCAGGCTTCGTACTTTAACGAACTCCTCCTAGAGATTTTGTCAGATCGTCATCATATTTGGTCAATCTCATCTAAAGGCCTTTGCGATGTTAAATTGCGGAGCTTTTGACTTTTCGTTGGAAGGTGTGTCCGTGGCGGCCTGACAAAGTTCAGCGTTTTCGCCATGAAACAGGAAGTTGTTATAACTAAGGCATACAATGTCCAATCTGCCCCACACTTCACATGTTTGATAAGAGTCTTGGCCTGAACACATTTCAATGCCAGTATTCAGCTTCAGTCCTAGCGCCACCTAGAGGTAGCAGGAAATGCCTTGTTTTACGCTGTGATTCACTGTTCTCAGAGATTTTATCAAATCATTATCATATCAAGTGAGACTAATCTTAAGCCCTTTGCGATGATAAATTGCGAAGATCTTGACTTTTCGTTGAAGGGCGTGTCCGTGGCGGCCTCGCAAAGAGTGATGTTTCGCCATGAGAAAGCTGTTGTAACTCAGGCATGCAATGTCCGACCTGTCACAGACATCATACGTTTGACAAGGGTCCTGGCCTCAACACATCAATGTTACAACAATCAATTACAATCATAGCGCCACCTGCTGCACAAAGGAGGTGTGGCACTTCAAAGTTCCTTTGAATATCCGCCTATATTTACCCACTGAAATTTCAATCCCCCTGGTTCATTGCTTTACTAAGGCCATAGAGTGGCGGTGCACATGCGTGCGAGGGCCCTTCCATCACTGCTTGCAGTTTTAATTATTATTTTTTTTCTTTTTCTCCGACTTCAGCGGGACTTTAGAGGGCCTAAACATACTCGAAAACTCATGAAATTTTGCACAGATGTCAAGAGTGATGAAAATTTACATGTGGTGTATGCTTTAGAATTAGGCGTGAGAAAATGGCTCTATAGCGCCACCTACAAATTTTCAACGAAGCAGCCCTCGGACTGTGTTTGACGTACAATTACGAAATTCGGTACGCGTCTGTAGCATGACAAGACCTACAAAAAAGTCTCTTGGAGCGAAGCTGTAAACCAAACAGGAAGTCAGCTATTCTGAGTTATTTTTGTGATTTGGGCGCAGTTTTTGTCATTTCCAGGCGTCATACTTTAACTAACTCCTCCTACAGTTTTCGTCGGATCATCTTCATATTTGGTGAGTGTCATCTTAAGGCCTTTGTGATGCTAAATTGCGAAGGATTTGACTCTACGTAAAAATTTGTGTCGGTTCTGGCCCGACAAAGTTTGATGTTTTCCAATGAAACAGGAAGTTGCTGGAACTCATGCATACAGTGTCCGATCTGTCCCAAATTTCACATGATTGCTAAGAGTCCTGACTTGAACACATCTACATAACAATTTTCATTTATAGCCATAGCGCCACCAGCTGGCAACCTGAAGGAACATGTTTTAGCGCCACTTTCAAATATTGAATGAAGCAGCCCTTGGACTGTGTTTAACTTACATGTACGAATTTCGGTATGCTCATGTATTATTACAAGCCCTACAAAAAAGTCTCTTGGAGCAACCCCCTAAACCAAACAGGAAGTCAGCTATTTTGAATTATTTCTCAGATTTTGGCTCAGTTTTTCTCATTTCCAGCAGTCATACTTTAACTAACTCCTCCTACAGTTTTCGTCGGATCATCATCATATTTGGCGAGTGTCATCTTAAGGCCTTTGTGATGCTAAATTGCAAAGGATTTGATTCTATATTAAAATTTGTGTCTGTTTCGGCCAGCCAAAGTTTGATGTTTCGCTATGAAACAGGTTGCTGGAACTCAGGCATACAGTGTCCGATCTGTCCCAAACTTCACATGATTGCTAAGAGTCATGACCTGAACACATCTACATGTCAATAGTCACTTATGGTTATAGCGCCACCAGCTGGCAACAGGAAGTGACATGTTTACAATGATTATCCAATGTCTGATCTGTCCCAAACTTCACATGATTAATAAGAGTCCTGGACTGAACACATCTACATGTCAATAGTCACTTATGGTTATAGCGCCACCAGCTGGCAACAGGAAGTGACATGTTTACAATGATTATCCAATGTCTGATCTGTCCCAAACTTCACATGATTAATAAGAGTCCTGGAGTGAACACATCTACATGTCAATAGTCACTTATGGTTATAGCGCCACCAGCTGGCAACAGGAAGTGACATGTTTACAATGATTATCCAATGTCTGATCTGTCCCAAACTTCACATGATTAATAAGAGTCCTGGACTGAACACATCTACATGTCAATAGTCACTTATGGTTATAGCGCCACCAGCTGGCAACAGGAAGTGACATGTTTACAATGATTATCCAATGTCTGATCTGTCCCAAACTTCACATGATTAATAAGAGTCCTGGAGTGAACACATCTACATGTCAATAGTCACTTATGGTTATAGCGCCACCAGCTGGCAACAGGAAGTGACATGTTTACACTGATTATGCAATGTCCGATCTTTCCCTAACTTCACATGATTAATAAGAGTCCTGGACTGAACACATCTACATGTCAATAGTCACTTATGGTTATAGCGCCACCAGCTGACAACAGGAAGTGACATGTTTACACTGATTATGCAATGTCTGATCTGTCCCAAACTTCACATGATTAATAAGAGTCCTGGACTGAACACATCTACATGTCAATAGTCACCAGTGTTGGGCAAGTTACTAAAAAATTAGTAATTAGTTACAGTTACTAATTACTTCTTTTAAAAGTAACTGAATTACTCTACCGGTTACTGTATATCAAAAGTAATTAGTTACTTAGAAAAGTAACTTTTAAGTTACTTTTATGTCTGCTTTTTAAATGTAAATATGAACAGTACTGAACAGTCAAACAGTAAAATGATATGGATGGGCTATTTTACACATAAGACTCTAATATATCACATACTGTAGGAGCCTATTTTGCTTTAGATTCAACCTTTGAATATTTTTGTTAGAAATTATCTTAATATTTAAACTTAGTTTATTTATGTATATCATTTAGACCATTTAGACAAATATTCTGCATGTTTACAAAAATATAAAATGTGTTAAAATTGTGTAGTGTCTCTTTAAAAATTTGGAGACAATTGTGTCAACATGTCAAATTTTCTAAAATAAATTATAATTTTTCTGATTTCATATTTATTTTAATAAGTTAGAAACGTCTCCGCTGTGTCCTGCTGACAGGCACGATGCGTGTGCAGCAGATGAGGCAAATTATGGGTCCTCCGAAGGTTAGACCGTCTCATTTCAGTTCTCTTCGCGAACTTCTGAGCGCCTTGAATGGGCAAGTGCTCACCTTTTATTGCATGCTTAGTAGGGTGCAGCACTTGAATTGGAACACAGCTTGTGAAGCTTGCCACAGGGACTGCGCTCTTTGGTCATATATTGTTTGTTTTCTGTTGGATTTAAATGATACACAAGGAAGATATTTATTCAGAAAACGGAGTAGGCTACGTGGATTGTTTTGTCGGACGGACACAGAGCGAGTGGATTGTTTTGTCAAATGGACACAGAGCGAGTGGATTTTTGTTCGGATACGGAGAGACTGAAACTAAAACTAAAAGCGAGCTCACACATACTATGGAGTTTTAACACGGGTGTACACCGCAGTGTGAATATTTTAGTGGAAACAACAATCGCGGATCGTTCTCTTCCATGAAGCCGATGTAAACATCTAAGAATATATGATCATTTCTTAGATTTATTACCTTTGTGGACTACAAATGCAAGTTGATGTCATACTGCGATTGCTTGGTGAAGATAATTTACAAACATGAGACCGGATGGATTATGACTTGCGCACAATTTTTAAACAAAGGTATGTTGTCCCGTTTAGATTTTTCATGTTCATTCTATATGCACTGTCAGCTATGATGAAGTGTAATGAATCATTGCGCCGCCAACTACAGTCCTGCGACGTCAGATATGTCTTGTCTATTTTTTACAAAATAGAGTAACGCGCGTAACAAACTCATTTAAATTTCAGTAATTGTAATTGCGTTACTTGATTTAAAAAAATAGTGGAGTTACAGTAACGCGTTACTCCCATCACTGATAGTCACTTATGATGCCAATAGTCAGTAACGGTCATAGCGCCACCAGCTGGTAACAGGAAGTAACATGTTTACAATGATAATGCAATGTCAGATTTGTCCCAAACTTCACATGATTGATAAGAGTCCTGGACAGAACACATCTACGTGCCAATATTTACATGTAGTCACTCATACACACACACACTCGCTCACTCACTCTCTCTCTCTCTCTCATGCTATCTTACACGATGCTACCTCGCTGTCATTTGTAATTAGCAACAGGAAATGTGGCACATTATACTACACTTTTAAATGGTTCACCTATGTTTACATGCTTAAATGCCTATTTACTACTGTTCCCTTTAATTCTTCTCATGCCACGGCGTGGCGGTGTCAGGTGTGCGAGGGCCCTTCCATCACTGCTTGCAGTTTTAATTATTATTATTCTGCTTCTTCTTCTTCTTCTTAGCCATAGGCGTCTATGGCAGCCCTATGAACCGTACATAGGAAAATGATGAAATTTGGCACAGTTGTAGTGGTGGTCTTAAAAAGTCATGTGACCAAAAATGGGGTCTCTAGTACTAACTCTATAGCGCCACCAGCAGTGCAAAAATTCAATGTTCAAAGGGTTATAACTTCTGACCCGCTTGATCTATGAAAATTCTACTTAGTACACGTGATTGCTCTCCTCATGCTTGTTGCTTTTAATACCTTACAGTAAAACTCCACCCATTACAGTAGCGGCCATTTTGAAATGTACAGTATTCCATTTTTTCGCTACTCCTCCTTCAAATGTTGTTCAATTCTTATGAAATTTGGCACAGATGATCTTTGGAGTGAGCCGCATAGAAATGACCGAACAGAATTTTGATATTTATCTTTGTTCAAAAGTAATAAATGCGCAAACTTAACGAGGTTGACGCAAAAATGGTTCTGAAGCTGTAGCTCAGTCATTCTTTGATCAATTGAAATGAAATTTGGTACACTTCATGTGGACCATGATCTTGGGGTCCATGCCAAATTTGGTGACAGCGCCACCTATGGGTCATGAGATAATAAAATAGGCTATTTTTGCCCATAACTTCTGAACTGTTTGTCAGAAAATTATGATCTTGATGTCTATGGATTGCTTACCTCATGCCGCATCTGTTGATGTGAATTATGCCAGGTTTGACTGAACCGACTGTCCGCCATTTTGAAATATGACATAAATTGTTATATTTTTTGAACTATTGGACATATCTGCGCAAAAATTGATAAGGAGCTTTGACATGATATCCTGAAGGTACCTGAGAAGTCAGAGTACAGCGCCACCTAGGGTTTATAAACTAATTTGACATATGTTAATCCTTGTAGCTTTCTAATCTCTTTTCTGCTGCCTCATGAGCTGTGTCATCTGAGTGGCGCATCAAGTTAATCATATGTATTGAGATTCTGAGTTCCTGGGTTCGAAACCCACCTGAGTCAGGTATTTTGTTCTTCCTCATCAGTTCTTCTCAACCTGTCTGTAGTTCAAATGTGTTCTATTTTTCCATGTTTGCTGTTGTTGCTCTGCATTGTGGGGGTTCTTGCTGTGCTTTGTGTGCTTTGTGTGCTTTGTGTGCTTGCTGTGCTTTGGGAGTTTGCTGTGCTTTGTGTGCTGGTTGTGCTTTGTGAGCTTGCTGTGCTTTGTGAGTTTGCTGTGCTTGCTGTGCTTTGTGTGCTTGCAGTGCTTTGTGTGCTTGCTGTGCTTTGTGAGCTTGCTGTGCTTTGTGAGTTTGCTGTGCTTGCTGTGCTTTGTGTGCTTACTGTGCTTTGTGTGCTTGCTGTGCTTTGTGAGCTTGCTGTGCTTTGTGAGCTTGCTGTGCTTTATGTGCTTGCTGTGCTTTGTGAGTTTGCTGTTCTTTGTGTGCTTACTGTGCCTTGGGTGCTTGCTGTGCTTTGTGAGCTTGCTGTGTTTTGTGTGTTTGCTTTGCTTAGTGAGTTTGCTGTGCTTTGTGAGCTTGCTGTGCTTTGTGTGCTTGCTGTGCTTTGTGAGTTTGCTGTGCTTTGTGAGATTACTGTGCTTTGTGTGCTTGCTTGCTGTGCTTGCTTGCTGTGCTTTGTGTGCTTGCTGTGCTTTGTGAGCTTGCTGTGCTTTGTGTAATTGCTGTGCTTTGTGTGCTTGCTGTGCATTGTGAGCTTGCTGTGCTTTGTGTGCTTGCTGTGCATTGTGAGCTTGCTGTGCTTTGTGTGCCTGCTGTGATTTGTGTACTTGCTGTGCTTTGTGTGCTTGCTGTGCATTGTGAGCTTGCTGTGCTTTGTGTGCTTGCTGTGCATTGTGAGCTTGCTGTGCTTTGTGTGCCTGCTGTGATTTGTATGCTTGCTGTGCTTTGTGTGCTTGCTGTGCATTGTGAACTTGCTGTGCTTTGTGTGCTTGCTGTGCTGTGTGTGCATTGCGCCGAAGGTGCTTGACCCCGTGTTGCTGCTTGCAGCTATATTTAGGGGTCAAGCACCGAAGGTGCTGAGACACCTATTGGAATTGTTAGTATTATTATTATTATTATCGTCCCATGGGAGTCTATGGCAGCCCTATGAACCGTACATAGGAAAATGATGAAATTTGGCACAGTTGTAGAGGTGGTCATAAATAGTCATGTGACCAAAAATGGGGTCTCTAGCAATAACTCTATAGCGCCACCAGCAGTGCAAAAAATCAATGTTCAAACTGTTATAAATAGTGAACCATTTGATCTATGAAAATTCTACTTAGTACACGTGATTGCTCTCATCCCGCTTATTGAATTTGATACTTTACAGTAAGACTCCACCCATTACAGTAACGGCCATTTTGAAATGTACAGTATTTAGTTTTTTCGCTACTCCTCCTTCAAATGTGGTTCAATTCTTATGAGATTTGGCACAGGTGATCTTTGGAGTGAGCCGCATAGAAATGACTGAACAGAATTTTGATATTTATCTTTGTTCAAAAGTAATAAATGCGCAAACTTAACGAGGTTGACGCAAAAATGGTTCTGAAGCTGTAGCTCGGTCATTCTTTGATCAATTGAAATGAAATTTGGTACACTTCATGTCGACCATGAACTTGGGGTCCATGCCAAATTTGGTGACAGCGCCACCTATGGGTAATGAGATAGGAAAATAGGCTATTTTTGCCCATAACTTCTGAACTGTTTGTCAGAAAATTATGATCTTGATGTCTATGGATTGCTTACCTCATGCCGCATCTGTCGATGTGTATTATGCCGGGTTTGACCAAACCGCCTGTCCGCCATTTTGAAATTTGATATAAATTGTTATATTTTTTGAACTATTGGACATATCTGCGCAAAAATTGATAAGGAGCTTTGACATGATATCCTGAAGGTACCTGAGAAGTCAGAATACAGCGCCACCTAGGGTTTATAAACTAATTTGACATATGTTAATCCTTGTAGCTTTCTAATCTCTTTTCTGCTGCCTCATGAGCTGTGTCATCTGAGTGGCGCATCAAGTTAATCATATGTATTGAGATTCTGAGTTCCTGGGTTTGAATCCCACCTGAGTCAGGTATTTTGTTCTTCCTCATCAGTTCTTCTCAACCTGTCTGTTGTTCAAATGTGTTCTATTTTTCCATGTTTGCTGTTTTTGCTCTGCATTGTGGTGGTTCTTGCTGTGCTTTCTGTGCTTTGTGTGCTTTGTGTGCATGCTGTACTTTGGGAGTTTGCTGTGCTTTGTGTGCTGGTTGTGCTTTGTGTGCTTACTGTGCTTTGTGTGCTTGCTGTGCTTTGTGAGCTTGCTGTGCTTTGTGAGTTTGCTGTGCTTTGTGAGCTTGCTGTGCTTTGTGAGCTTGCTGTGCTTTGTGTGCTTGCTGTGCTTTGTGAGTTTGCTGTGCTTTGTGAGCTTGCTGTGCTTTGTGAGCTTGCTGTGCTTTGTGTGCTTGCTGTGCTTTGTGAGTTTGCTATGCTTTGTGAGATTACTGTGCTTTGTGTGCTTGCTGTGCTTTGCGTGCTTGCTGTGCTTTGTGTGCTTGCTGTGCTTTGCGAGTTTGATGTGCTTTGTGTAATTGCTGTGCTTTGTGTGCTTGCTGTGCATTGTGAGCTTGCTGTGCTTTGTGTGCTTGCTGTGCATTGTGAGCTTGCTGTGCTTTGTGTGCTTGCTGTGCTTTGTGTGCTTGCTGTGCTTTGTGTGCTTGCTGTGCTTTGTGAGCTTGCTGTGCTTTGTGTGCCTGCTGTGATTTGTGTAATTGCTGTGCTTTGTGTACTTGCTGTGCATTGTGAATTTGCTGTGCTTTGTGTGCTTGCTGTGCTGTGTGTGAATTGCGCCGAAGGTGCTTGACCCCGTGTTGCTGCTTGCAGCTATATTTATTATTATTATTAGGGGCCAAGCACCTATGGTGCTGTGGCACCTATTGTTTCTGTTAGTATTATTATTCTTCTTAATCTTAATCTTCCCCAATGGGAGTCTATGGCAGCCCTATGAACCGTATATAGGAAAATGATGAAATTTGGCACAGTTGTAGTGGTCGTCATAAATAGTCATTTGGCCAAAAATGGGGTCTCTAGCAGTAACTCTATAGCGCCACCATCATCTCAAAAATTCAATGTTCAAATGGTTATAACTCATGATCCATTTGCTCTATGAAAATTCTACTTAGTACACGTGATTGCTCTCCTCATGCTTATTGTTTTTAATACCTTACAGTAAGACTCCACCCATTACAGTAGCGGCCATTTTGAAATGTACAGTATTTCTTTTTTTCGCTACTCCTCCTTCAAATTTGGTTCAATTCTTATGAGATTTGGCACATGTGATCTTTGGAGTGAGCCGCATAGAAATGACTGAACAGAATTTTGATATTTTTCTTTATTTAAAAGTAATTAATGCGTGAACTTAACGAGATTGACGCAAAATTGGTTCTGAAGCTGTATCTCAGTCATTCTTTGATCAATCGAGATGAAATTTGGTACGCTTCATGTCGACCATGAACTGGGGGTCCATGCCAAATTTGGTGACAGCGCCACCTATGGGTCATGAGATAGGAAAAAAGGCTATTTTTGCGCATAACTTCTGAATCGTTTGTCAGAAAATTATGATCTTGGTGTCTACGGATTCCTCGCCTCATGCCGCATCTGTCGATATGTATTATGCCGTGATTGACCGAACCGTCTGTCCGCCATTTTGAAATTTGTGATAATTTGCTATAACTTTTGAAGTATCGGATATATCGGCACAAACATCGGTAGGGAGCTTCGGCATGATGTCCTGAGGAAATCAGAGTACAGCGCCACCTAGGGGTTATAAACTATAACAGTTCTTATCGAATTGCTTATAACTTCTGAATTCTTTGGCATGTAAGCTCTTTTCTGCTGACCCTTGAGCTGTGTCTACTGAGTGGCGCATCTGTTAAGTCGTATGCATAGAGATCCTGAGTTCATCGGTTCGAATCCAGCCTGAGGCAGGTGTTAATTTCTTCTTTAAAAGTTTTGTTCTTTCCCACCTATTCTTCCTGACCTGTCTGTAGTTCACATATGTTCTATTCTTGCCATGTTTTCTGTTGCTGCTCTGCACTGCGGTGGTTCTGCTCTGTCATTGCAACGCTTTGGGTACTTGCTGCGCTTTGTGTTCTTGATGCACCTTGGGTGGTCAATTCGCCCTGGTTGATTGATAGGTTGTATGTTTCTTGCTGTGCTTCGGGTGCTCATTGCGCTGATGGTGCTTGGCCCCGAATCGCTGCTTGCAGCTATATTTATTATATTTCTTCTTCCCCAATGGGAGTCTATGGCAGCCCTATGAACCGTACATAGGAAAATGAAAAAAATTTGCCACACTTGTAGTGGTGGTCCTAAAAAGTTATGTGACCAAATATGGGGTCTCTAGCATTAACTCTATAGCGCCACCAACACTTCAAAAATTCAATATTCAAATGGTTATAACTCTAGAATAATTTGATCAACAAAAATTCTACTTAGTACATCTGATTGCTCTCCTCGCGCTCATTACAATGAACACCTTACATTAAGACTCCACCCATTACAGTAGCGGCCATTTTGAAAAGTACAGTATTTTGTTTTTTCGCTACTACTTTTGCAGCGTTCATTGCATTGTTACGCAATTTGGCACAGATAATCTTTGGACCGAGGTGCAGAGAAATGACCGAACAGAATTTTGATTTTTATCTTTGTTCAAAAGTTATAAATGCGTACATTTATCGATGTCATTATCTCGGTCATTCTTTGATCAATTGAAATAAAACTTGGTACCCTTCATAAGGACCATGAACTGGGGTACCATGTCAAATTTGAGGACAGCGCCACCTATGGGTCATGAGATATGAAAAATGGCTATTTTTGCCCATAACTTTTGAAATGTTTGATAGAAAATTATGCTCTTGGTGTCTATGGATTCCTTGGCTCATGACAAATCTGTCGATATATATTATGCCAGAAATTACCAAACCGCCTGTCCACCATTTTGAATTTTGTCATATATTGTGATAACTATTATTCGATATAATGTATCGGCACAAAAATCGGTAGGGAGCATCGGTATGATGTCCTGAAGGTACCTGGGAAATCTGAAAACAGCGCCACCTAGGGTTTATAAACTATATAAAACAGCCTATAACGTCTAAAAACTTTGTCCGATATTCATTTCTTTGTGAATTTTTATTCACTTGTTTCTGCAGATTGCAACGATATCTCATTTGTCAGTTTCCAACATTCTGTTAATATTTTATTACATAGCATATGTGAAGTAGTTTTTTCGCTACTACTTTTGCAAATTAAGTCTATTTTATGCCGGGCTCTGCTCACATAAACTTTAGAGCAATCCGCATAGAACTGACCAAACACATTTTTTATATTCTCTGCCATTCCCGAGAAATACCTCTCCAAAGTTGACTGTCCCTGTGACATTGTCTCTTTGTCATATTAAATTATTATGACTGTATTATAACATGTTGTGCATTCCTATACAACATGTTTTTCTTGACTTAAACTTTAACTGTTCTCACTTAAACTATCTTATTCTCATATAAATTGTAATTTTGTTATTTCTGCTCTGCATTGTCATGTCTGCATCTTCCTTGATTGTGCCATTTGAATGTTTGCAGCTCTGAAAACCTTGGCTAGCTACACTGCCTGTGTAGCGCAGTCTACTAAACGCATGCATCAAAACTCAGTGGTTGAGGGTTCGAATCCCACCTGATGCATGTGTTATGTTTTACTAATAAGATTTTGTTTTGAGTTAATTCTCACCTATTATTCTTAACCAGTCTGTTTTCCATGTTCTGCACTGCTTGTCATAATTTGGTTGCCAATCGCCACCACCATTTCAAAAATGCAGTAGCAGCCATTTTGAAAAGTACAGTATTCAGTTTTTTTGCTACTACTTTTGCAGTGTTTCTTGAATTGTTACACAATTTGGCTCAAATTTTCTTTGGACGGAGCCGCAGAGAAATGACCGAACAGAATTTTGATTTTTATCTTTGTTCAAAAGTTATAAATGCGTACATTTATCGATGTCGACCCAAAATTCGTTCTGAGTCATTATCTCGGTCATTCTTTGATCAATTGAAATGAAACTTGGTACCCTTCATAAGGACCATGAACTGGGGTACCATGCCAAATTTGAGGACAGCGCCACCTATGGGTCATGAGATATGAAAAATGGCAATTTTTGCCCATAACTATTGAAATGTTTGATAGAAAATTATGATCTTGGTGTCTATGGATTCCTTGGCTCATGACAAATCTGTCGATATATATTATGCCAGAAAATACCAAACCGCCTGTACACTATTTTGAATTTTGTTTTAAATTGGGATAACTATTATTCTATATAATGTATCGGCACAAAAATCGGTAGGAAGCATTGGTATGATGTCCTAAAGGTACCTAGGAAATCTGAAGACAGCGCCACCTAGGGTTCATAAACTATATAAAACAGCCCATAACTTCTGAAAACTTTGTCTGATATTCATTTTCTTTGTGAATTTTTATTCACTGGTTTATGTCGATTGCAACGATATCTCATTTGTCAGTTTTCAACATTCTGTTCATGTCTTATTTCATATTATATGTGAAGTAGTTTTTTCGCTACTACTTTTGCAAATTAAGTCTATTATATGCCAGGCTCTGCTCACATAAACTTTGGAGCAATCCGCACAGAAATGACCAAACACATTTTTGATATTCTCTGCCATTCCCGAGAAATACCTGTCCAAAGTTGACTGTCCCTGTGACATTGTCTCATTAAAATTATTATGACTGTATTATAACATGTTGTGCATTCCTATACAACATGTTTTTCTTGACTTAAACTTTAACTGTTCTCACTTAAACTATCTGATTCTCATATAAATTGTAATTTTGTTATTTCTGCTCTGCAATGTCATGTCTGCACCTTCCTTGATTGGGCCATTTGAATGCTTGCAGCTCTGAAAACCTTGGCTAGCTACACTGCCTGTGTAGCGCAGTCTACTAAACGCATGCATCAAAACTCAGAGGTTGAGGGTTCGAATCCCGTCTGATGCATGTGTTATGTTTTTCTATTAATATTTGTTTTGAGTTTATTCTCACCTATTATTCTCAACCAGTCTGTTTTCCATGTTCTGCACGGCTTGCAGTAATTTGGTGGCCAAGCATCATCACCAGTTCAAATATGCAGTAGCGGCCATTTTGAAAAGTACAGTATTCATTTTTTTTGCTACTACTTTTGCAGTGTTTGTTGAATTGTTACACAATTTGGCTCAGATTATCTTTGGACCGAGCCACATAGAAATGACCAAACATAATTTTGATATTTATCTTTGTTCAAAAGTAATACATTTCCAGTAGCTCAACCAAATGCGTGATGGGCATGAAATCCAGAGGTTGCGGGTTCAAATCCACCATACGGCGGCAATCAAAATGGTTGACAAATTTGTGTCATGTAGAGTCAAATGTTCGAACAGGTTTGACTACCTACAGGGGTTTTAAAAAATATTCTCTTCTTGAGAAAAATCTCTCCAAACTTGAACATACACATTGTCACTTCAGCAATCTAACTTAAGCAGCTGTCAGAATGTATGTCTCCCCTGTAGCTCAACCAGATGAGTGACAGGCATGACACCTGGAGATCATGGGTTCAAATCCTGGCTAGGGCAGCAATTGAAGTCTCTTACTTTAGAGTCAAAAGCTTCAATTCATTATTTGTATTTTACTTTATTATTTTAACAGGTATTATTTCGTTTGTGCTCTTTTGGTTTAAGTCTCATGTGTAACATGTATGATGCTTTAGTGGTTCAATTGTTTTCTAGGTCAGCATTGGACTAATCGGTCCTTCTTTCAACATGCACATAAATATTATACTTCAAAATTTTTATTTTTTCATTATGTTCATTCTCATCTCTGAGTCCTGTGTGCTGATAGTTCCCATACATATCTGCTACATTGCATTCTTCAATTGCATGTCCTTTCAGCTTCGTTGCGTGTTGCAGGACCATTGTTGCTTGGCCCCGTATCGCTGTCTACAGCTATATTTTTTGTTGTTTTTGTTTTCAAAGTTTTCTTTTTATGAGTTGTTAAAAGTTTACAATTTTATGACATGGTCTAATTGTCTTTTCCTTGTTATGACAATTGAAAACACCACACTGGAAGTTCCTGTTTCAAACTTACTTGACTGCTTTTTTGCACTTTAAAATTAAAACCTAATCTACGAGGTAGATAGGTGGTAGCATAAAGAAATAAAAAAAAATAGATGTGAAAATATATGTGACCTTAGTCAAGGTCCAGCTGGTGCAATTATTTTTTTAAAGGGAGTTTAAGGTTACGTAACCCAACTAATATCTCTACAGTTATGATTAGAGATAAAATGGTTAATTGTTCATCAGTAATTGTTTAATAAGCAGTTATGGCACTTTTTCCAAGTCTTCATTTTTTCCCCTTTAAACATTTCAATAAATACCGTACCATGGCCTGTCTACCGAGGTTCTGCCGTATCATGGAATTTTGATACCGTTACATCCCTAATTGTTACTGTAAATTATAAAAACTACGATTTATATACAATTCCTTAAATGTTAATTTATAACAAGAAAAACACTGAAATTAATGATTTGTTTGAGACACTACGCTTTATTATTTTGCACAGAAATACCTGCTTGCTTACTTTGACTTTGATAATCTCTGTTTTCACTTTAGATACAGAAAAACCTGATGATTCCTATATCATTTGTTTCAGGAATCTCTTTTCTATCATTTCAAAGTGAACACCGACCATAATATTGAATTACAAGAGAGACAGTCATGGCAGGCATAAATATAGGTTCGGTGCAATTCTTTTTTGTCATTGCAAAAATGTAAAGAAACAGCTTACCCGTTTTGTAGTTTAACTTTGGACAAGATCATCATCAAATACATTTTAAAACATATACCTGTATAAAAATCAGGTTTCTTGATGTTTAGTTTGATGAACTCCTAAATATGATCCTAAATTTGACACGCAGAGAGCACCTAGCGCGTTCGGCTAAATTGCATTCGCCAGCACCATGGCGTAGCACTAATACAACCAAAATGTACTAACTTCAATTAGATCAGAATTTACGTTTATAAGAAATAAATTATTTTAATAAAATAAGGTCAGAAGTAACAAAGTGCAGAACAAATATGTGCAAAATGCCTGAAGGGCACGGAAACAAAACACAAGCCAAATAGTTAAATCAGATAACCCCAAGTGATATATAATAATAATTAAAAAAAAATTGTTATAAAAATAACGAAAGTATAGCCAGAATTGCCAGCTTTGTCTTTTTAAATGCAGAGGTTTATTAACCTGTAAACCTCTTTGCATATGGAAGTGTAGCCCTGTCAGGGGGTTGTTAGATTTATTAACGCATTTTATTTATTGAAAGCTACTTCACATATTATTTGCATAGCATTATCATAATAGGCTGTATATTAATATATTGGGAGAAAGCTGTTATATGTGAAATCGGATAATGTGCACCCATAAACAGCTAAAATTAAAGGATCCTCATTTCATAACACATCTGCGATGATTCGACTATGAGATTGGTAGTCAGGCTTCTCCTATCGATGCATTGAATCTTCGACTATTCGAGGTCACCCCTAGTGGATTGTGATCACTTTTGCATCTTTTTTCATATAAAATTATTGATTGACCTCGGTAGACTTGGAATATTAAAAAAAAGTTGTGATTGTTTTGTGTGCTGGGTTTTATATCATATAATAAATAAATGGGTACGTTTTTGCCCTAAATGTATGAATAGTGTAATGTCTAATAAAATACAATTAATCTTGGCCATTAAAATCCAAAAGCATATCCCAATACATTTCATCATAGCAAAATTATACCCCAATATATAATTTCATACCCTAATATATTAAGTTTAACCTGCTGCCGGTAAAGCCGCTAATTTAGTAAATGCATCTGTTGGTCGTATTTGGGAGAATGGACAAACGACCAAAACAATCTTATGGGTTGCAGGATAGGTTGAAAGTGATTACAAATAAATCCAATGAACATGTTATACTTAGTTATATAATTTGTTTCTCACAGATGCTTTTGTTGGTGGCGTGATCGGCCTTCTGTTTGCCTACATCTGTTATCGCCAGCACTACCCACCATTCCTTCACATAGACTGCCACCTACCATATGCCACTCTGGGTGCATCAGCTGCGCACAACATGCCAACATCTCAGGATCAACCTCAGCTCACTGACAATACTACCATCCTGCCCCTGGAGAGTATGAACAAAGGACCAGTATGACTAGTAGAGACATCCAGAGCTTTACCCCCTTCCAAGTGGTGTTAAACACACTTGACTCACACTTTAAAGCAACACTATGTAGTTTTTTTTACCTTTAAATAATGTCTCTAAAATTATTTCAGTGATAGAACAACTTTTAACTGGACAAATTGTACTGTTGCTGCAACCTGAGCAGCCTCCTAGCTGCTACAAGCACACTCTGAAAGTGGCGGTGGAGGGTAGGAAACACAGCCCCGCCCCTCCCCCTGCCTGCAGAATAGTGTCTGATACCAGGCACTGTTGCGCTTTTCAACCACATGGGGGAGCTGTAAGTCATTTTTACATGGAAACTACATAGTGTTGCTTTAACATTCCAATGGATTGGTTCATGCCATTATGATTACTTTTTCAACCTTCCAACCCTTGATCAACCCAGTTTATTAGGCACTGAGATATACTGCTAGTTCCAGATTAATAATAATAATAATAATATGTTTAACAATGTTTAACAATATAAACAAGTTGTAATTTAGGAAAGTATGTATCCTTTATATCGTTGTCTTTTGATTCAGTGTCAAGCGTGCATTCAAAAGATGGCATTTTACAGACACAGCAAAATTACACTACACTTACAAAACATGCTGGGATGGTATCCTTTAAAAAGGATCAAATATGTACATCTCGGTACAGATATGCATACTTTTGATAACAGTATGTACTTTTGAGGTACTAATATGCAGTCTTTAGCAACACATATGTACTTTGTGAAAGGGTACTACTCAGTGACAGCTTTTGAAAGTGTACTTTCAAAATAAAACTAAAATAACAGCCTCAGGCAAAGCTAAAATCTAAAGGAAAAAAATGAGAAAAAGGTTTATTGAGGATTTCTGGTTCCCAGAATGCTTTGCATGAGGCTGTTTTTTATAGTTTTATTCTGTAATGATAAAGACTTGTTAATGTTTAATGTTAATTTATCTTTGAACAAACTGTTGCCAGTAAATAACAATGCCGTCATCCTTGTCAGTTTGCACACACATTCTAGCCTGGGTTTCCCCATGCTGCCTTGCGCGCAAATTTATTCACGCTGCAAGTCTAGCATGGAAACTATGGCCCTTTTTTGCCCCTGAAATAGGGAACCAATCACAGAATGGGGAGGAGGCTGCAAGACGATGACGACGTCTATGCGACACACCGAAGCATTTTGTTATTTTTTTTATAATACGGCAACAGATGCGAAGTTACTTTTCAATGCAGCCTTAGACAGTGTTCTAAGTAGTTTTGAACGCAAGTTTATTAAAAAAAGAGAAACTTTTGGGGTTAAACAATTTCATATCCAAGAAGGATGTTTGTGTATGGTAAGACATGATAACCACAGAGTTTTATAGGACCAACCTGCTAGGCATCGTCATCGACGAAGTACAATTAACTTATACATGGTAAGTGGTATTTATTAATATCATATTGTCATTATGCCTGTACTGTGGTTGTCATAGTGCCACAAAAATGTGTTGCTTTTCAAAACAATATACAGCTACCGGTTTAAGTTGCATAGCTTTTAGCTGCACTCGTACAAAATAAAAGTCATTTACTTTTAAATTGATGTCACTCTACATACGTCATCTGGTATAATTGAAATGATTGGCTATGAGCTACGTACAGATGCTTTTGATAGACATTCGTAGTGCCCAATAAACGCCTCTGGGCATTCGTAAACCACGCCTCAAATACGAGAAAATGAGCATATGGTTTCCAGACCATGTGTCATTCTCTATGACACTGGTCTGGTGTTAGCTAGGCTAGAAACGTTCTGTGACACAAAAGGTTCTTAAAAAAAAGTTTTTTTCTTATAGTGTAAACCCACATAGCAATTTTCTTCAGGCCCACACAGACAGTTTTTTTCTCGGCCTACAAAGAACGACGGCCCTACAGTGGTCCAGATCTGGATTACAGACAAGGGCCACACATGGGCCACAACTGGCACAGGTCTCAACCGGTTAATAGCCCACACAGACCGGGGCCAAAAAAGGTTCTTACATCTGTACCAGTTCTCAGCAATAGATAAACCATATCAAAACCAGCATTTAAAGGGGCAGTGAATCAAAAAATTTATTTGAACTTGATATTCTGTAATATAAGAGGTCATCATACTTAAATGAACATACTGCAAGCTTGAGAACTGAAAACATCCTATTTACTAAAATATAACAGTTTTTGGCACCAAACCATTAAAACTAGGGCCGGGCCGATCCACTTTTTCTATTACTGATACGATTTCGATACCTGTATTCTGAGTATCGACCGATCCCGATCCAATACTAGTATTTTTCTTGATCCATTTAGAATTGTGTGTGTATAAACACATAAATATATATATATATATGCACACATACACACAAAACATGTTGCACAAAATCAGGAGAATATCATGTCAAGTGATTTTTTTTTAATGAGATATAAGTTAAAAGAATGTAAGTGTTCTTAAATATTTATTAATTGTTTTTGAGTGGACATACGACTGAGCAAATAAATTGTTCAAGTACATTTTTACTTAATTGCGCAAACTGTCACAACATGAAAGACTTTTTAATCAGATGTTTAAAATACGGCTTTTGTGTGTGTCTGTGTGTGTGCGTGCGTGCGTGTGTGTGACATATTTAATTCACGCTACTCCAGTGTATTAACTCGGCGAACACCAAACCATTCAGTTTTTGTGACCTTAAATATCTTCATATATGCATTTGTTTTTCGCATAAGGCTGTTGAATATATTAGGAAGATTTTGAATATAGTGTATAATACCATTTATGGTGCTTTTATAATAGTTTTACTTTTCTGTAGCATGAAAGTAACAACCACAAGTAATGCACAGTATCGGATTTGGATCGGCCCCATTTTTCCAATACCCGATCCAGCAAAAAAGGTCCGGATTGACCCAATATCCCATCCAATGTATTGGATCGGCCCACCCCTAATTAAAACAGTCGATTCAGGAATGTGCTGAAATATGACATCAGATTAAAGCAATAAACCCCAAGAAGCAGTGGGTTACCAGTGCATTTTATAACAGCTAAGGGGCGTTGTTAGGCACGACGCGAAGCGGAGTGCCTAAAACCCCCTTAGCTGTTATAAAATGCACTGGTAACCCAACGCTTCAAGGGGTTTATTGCGTTTATAAAACGGTTACTTCATATGCATAACGTTAGCGGGATTTTATAAAATAAAACACAAATAAGTTGTAATTATATTAGTACAAATATTATTCTTCCGCCAAACAAAGTAGTTCCTCAGAATCAAGTGTGACTGAAACAGAGCGCAGTTCCAAACCAACAGAGATGCAGCAAAGACACAATGAAAATATGATTTAAGACTGTGGTGTTTATTTTATAAATCACCATTTATCTGTTTATACATTAACATTTATATTCTGCAACTGTTGAAGTGATGATCAAATAAGCTTGGAAGCATGCTGAACTCTTTCCCCGTCAGCGTTTTTTTTTTAAGTTGCAACCCAGATTTAGTTTAATGCCTTGCAGAAAAATTATCTTCTTTAAATAAACATAAAATATCAAATGAAAGAACAGACCATCCGCTTTCAAACAAAAAAAAAAAAAAAAAAAAAACGTTTCATTCATCCTACCTTCATTTGTTCTCTTATCACCTCTCAAATTTTTTAGCTAAAAGCGGAGATAATTCAATTTTTGTGAAGAACTTATGTAAGAGATCAGATTGAGCCATCAAAACTTACACGCTGTGTTTTTAGTGTTGAGTGAATGCGTCAGTGTTTAAGTTGGGTAAGATCGCCACCCAGTGGATAATAGCGGACGTATGAACTTGAGTTATAAACTCTTCAGACAACGTTTTCACTTTATCGACGAGATGACGCAAAAATATTTATTGACATTTATCTGGATATCGCCATTAATTGTGCAATTGTAGACAAATTAAAAATATGATTAAAGACTGTGGTGTTTATTTTCATAAATCAGTACGCAGCAACAGTGGCGCAGTGATACTTATGTAATGTGGTCTGAACCGTGAGGTTACCAGTGTATTTTATCACGCTTAGAACGCGTTTCAACCAATCAGAATGAAGAACCAGGGGCCTCATTTATAAAGCGTTTTTACGCACAGATTTGATCTTAGACCGTGCATACGCTCAAATCCACTCAAACGCTCAGATTTATAAAACTCGTCTTTGACGTGGAAAAGTACTTACTTCCACGTCAGGTTCCGACTTGACGTACGCACATTTCCTTGTGGCAATATTGCAGTATTGCAGGTAGGCATATTCGAAACTTTTTGTTTTGTACCTTTTGTGGTCAACATACAGAAACATTTTTTCATTTGTTTTGGAGTTGTCCTTAAAAAAAAAAAGGTTAGATTTGTGCTCTTCTGTTAGAATTCATATATTTTGCTTAAGACTTTGTTTGGAAAATATTTAATTAGTTTTTTTTTCTCTTATGATATCTTATTACATAAGAAATATTATTTGATTAATGTGTTACTTTTGTTTGCAACTTTTATTATAAATAAATGTAAATATGGTGATTATAAACCATTATTCCGTATTTTTTATTAGAAGTTAAGCAATAGGCTACCTAAAATCTATTAATAATCTGATAAACTAGAAAGCTGCTAAATGTATGTATGTCAGCATTTCCATGTTTTTATTTAAATCTTTTTCTCTTTCATCCCCTGGCTAATGTAAAAAAATTGTTGAATATGTTTGACAGACATGGGGACTTGTGACTTGGACTCGAGTCGACTCGAGTCGCTATTTTTGTGACTTGTGACTTGACAAAAAATAAAATACTTGAGACTCGACTCGGACTTGGAAGTTAAAGACTCGGGACTTGACTTGACTTGAGACACGATGACTTGAATGACTTGAGTGTTAATCACATCATGTTTTCAGTTTAAATATAAAATATATAAATTATTTAAAAAAATTAAGTTGACCCAGCTGGAGCGCAAGCTGAGAATGGCGTTGTCATGACTGAATCACGACACTATCATTCGTCATGCCCTCTCGTACCTTACGCACACCACGCCCACTTAGATCAGATATCAACATGTCAACCGGAGGGGTACGGAGGGTAATCGCTTTTGGCTTCAACAAGATTGCAAAAGACGAACAGTGCTTTGCAAGACATGCAACATTAAAATCACAAGCAGCCAGAAGGCAACCTCCAATTTTGGTCGTCATTTAAAGAGCCATTATGCCCAGTAAGTGCTTGTCAATTTGTTAATATCTGGTTAGTTGGTAGTTAGCTAATGTAATAGCTAATGTAGCCCTGTGTAACGTAGCATACTGTGTTGGGGACAAATGTGGGCAAAATAATTTTGATTTATTTTTTTAAATACTTATTTTTGAATACTTCTTTTTCAAGTTTGCCACCTGAACACACACACAGAGACAAATTCTTGATTCTACAATGTTAGGGGGGGTTCACATGTCGCGTCTTTTGTGCGCTCAAGTTCGTTATTTCAAATTTAGGCGCGCGAACGGAAGAGGTGCGACGCGCTCGTTTTTTCTGGGCACATGTTTGAGAGAGAGAGAGAGAAAGAGAGAGAGAGAGAGAGAGAGAGAGAGAGAGAGAGAGAGAGAGAGAGGGGAGAAATGTAACAAAGTTTAATGTTGTACGTGAACTGTGTTTGAGAGAGAGGGAGGTGTTCAGAGAGGGGTCTGTTGGATGTTAAGCTGTTATTTGTTTTATTTGTTAAATAATTTATGAAGTTACAATTTTGTTTGATTCCAAGATGTATTTTACTGAACATGAGTATTTACAATGCAAATCCAAATTATTGTAATTTACTGATAGTTACTTACTGTATATCTTGTCACTTTATTAAGATCAGATTCTGCAGGTAAAATTACAATAATAAGGTGACTTGACTTGGACTTGACTTGACCTACTACAGAACTTGACTTGACTTGACATAGCCTGTGACTCGACTTGACTTGACTTGCCCAAGAAAAAAAATACTTGGGACTTACTTGAGACTTGAAGGTTCAGACTTGAGACTTACTTGAGACTTGCACATGTGTGACTTGGTCCCATCTCTGATGTTTGATGAAAAATAAATAAATATTCGAAACTTTTACAGCGTCAACATCATCTGTATTAGAGCTTAGATCGGGCACAAAAAACCATAACCGATGCTCCTGCACGTTGTGTCCGAGCGCGGCCCGACCGACACATTACCGACAATGTTTTAATAGTGCGCCGTGACGTTCTCAACTACAATTCAGAGTTGTTTGAATTACAGAAATCTGTTTAGAATGATCTTAATGAACTAATGCAACAAGGACGAAGCATGTAAACTGCGCTGTTTGTTTATTCAGAATGGAAACCTAAAAACATGCAACAATGATGCACACAGAAAATGCGGAAAGGCATACTACTCCAAAATAATTTAACCAGGTTTTAGAATATATTTTAAAACAAAATATGTTGGCCTATTTTGATATTTTAAAATGTAGGCATATTCTAATGCAAAAAGATGGCGCCCAGGCTATATGTTCATGAAACGATTTTTCTAGTTCGTCATCTTTTCAAAAAATATTTAAGAATATAGCAAAATTGTTTCGCGGTGTTTAACGCACATGTAAATGTTACAGAACATGTGCTTTATTGAATGAAAGTAAAACGGATCGAATTTAAAGATTAAAACGACTTGAAAGGAACTAAATTGTGAAGCCTCAATGTATCCTACAATAAGGGACATGCGACATTTAAGAGTGATGGGTATTTCAAAAATTAATATAAATTATTCCCATGCATCGATTTTAATGTTAAACATCTGTAAATCCAAATGAATCCATATGGAATATATTCCGACAGTTTAAGATACGATCGTTGAATTTTAAAGCCGAAAATATCTTATTTTGACACCGCTGCGCAGGAGGCATGGCAAACTGAAACAAAACTTTAAAGACACAAATATTACGTTTAGCCTACGTGTAAAACTATATTTAAATGAAACTCGTGAACGGAAAGATCCACTAATAATCGCCTTATCTTGAATGATGTCAATAAAGTTTCCATGTTAGAATTTAGAAATATTAAAAACTTAAGCAAACGACAACAAATATGTTTTCTTACCACTCGCCATTGTAGCAGTCAGAGAATTTGGCCTTTGAAAATGTAATATTTATATGCTAATGAATTAAATTAGGGGCGTTTAGAAGGCGGAGTTCTAAGAGCATTCAGCTGCGCACATATTTAAGATCATTTGCAATTTATAAACCGCACATCTGGAAAAGAGGCGTACGCACGGTTTTTTGTGCGTAAGCTCCTTTTCTCTGAATCACACTTACGATCATTTCAGAAATGGTCTTAGATGAAATGTAGGATAGTTCCTACGTCGCACTTTTATAAATGAGGCCCCTGAACTGCCCGTTTTATAATAGAATTTAAACACCTCCCCAAACCCAAAACATAACGACTACTTTTGTAGCCCCACCCACAGCTTCACGTGACACACGTGTGGGCCAGGGGCAAGGCAAACCATGCAGTGTCTCAACAATCAGTAAACATGTCTTTAAAGATTGGCAAATGAAACCATAATTACTTTTCAATACATTTTTCCTGAGGGACTTTTATTTTGATGCTGTGACCTGGAAAGAGTGTTTAGTTGTGGAAGAACCGTCTGGGAAACAACACAGACGTTTTATAACCTTAACTCAGAGGCTCAGAACATAACGTTAGGAATGTGTTAAAAATCTCATGTTGCGCTGTCACAAAGCGATAGGCTACTGTCTGTTATTTTGCCCAATTTCGCAATAAACAAATTCAAAAGATTTCTGTCTGAAATAAATATAAACTCCCAAGTGTGCCTCATGCTGTTTTCTGGAGGAAATGACAGACGAATTAATCTCTCTGTCTGCGTGTGGATTATTTTCACCTCAGTGACGGTAAGAATATTTAGTAATCTTTAGGGTTAGGGTTTTTTTTATTCTTCTCAAACTTTTATTTCATAACAGTGGTGAGGCTACACACTCAAATTGACAGCTGGTCCACCAAGTCAAAAGAAACACAAAATATTTTATTGGGAAAGCAGAAGAAATCACGCATTAAATGATAATTAATGATAGTCTCTTTAATACTAATCGCTCAAATATGCATCATTCAGAAATAAATAACTATTTATAGAAAGTTAACTTTTGTATGTGTTTTTTAAACTTTGCAAATGTTAACATGCAAGCAATTTTAAACTATTTGAGTGCAAAATGTTAAAGTGAGCTGTTTTGTGTGCTCACAGACAATGAGGCACATACATACTGCACACTCATAAGCGGATGCACGGAGACGCACAATTCTAAAGCATGCAAACTTAAAATTAGCGCGAAATACCACAGTCTTGGCACCTATTCTCATAAAAACATTCAGTTATGTTTTAAAGTGAGTGCAAACAGTTCAGAAAGAAGTCAGATCTTTATGTTGGTCTGAAAGTAGCAGTTCTTATCTGCTTATGTTTCATTTATATTAATTAAACAACAGAAAACAAAGGAAAATCACTTCTGTATCTTTTAAAATATTAATTATATTTAATTTATATAATAAAGAAGACAGTGTTGATGTTTATTTGATCCTATTTATGTACCCAAATACTACTGTTAGATCTTACTTTATTTGTAACTTTGTTCTTTTCTATTTTTATATGCTCATAATTTCTTAATTTGTTCTTATTTTATTTTCCCAACCCCAGTTTTGCTGATCCGAAAATTATTCGATCTATGATTTAAAAAATGCAATGTAATGCATTTAACCAATACTTTATAGTAAAATTATGTAATTTGAGAGTAGGCATTTAGGTCCACCCTATTTTACCCCTATTCTGTTGAAAATTTCTGGCCTTGCCAGTGTTTCACACTAATTTGAAGGGTAAAAACATTTAAGGTTTGAGTTTAGGGTAATTTGGGGTTTCTTTGATTAAAACCAGGATCAGATGATTGTTGATCCAGGATCACATCTTACTTTGTCAAATCACAGCGACCCTATAATGACGGGGTGGGGCTTGGCCGAGGGGTGGGGCTTAGCTAGGGGACCCCCCATAAGCTTTGACATAATTCGAAGACTGTGTAAATGTCAAGCCCTGGTTATGTGTATGTAAGAGCAACCTCACAAGCACAATAAAAATATACAAAGTTATTGATAAGGACTTATCAGTCACGTTTTAGATTCTGATGCGTGCATACTGTGTGCATACAGTATAAGTTTAAAGTTTTGTTTCTACTTTACTGTCATGATAAGTGAGTATTTCATGATATGTGTATATACCTAGTCTAACCACTAGATGTCAGTAGTGAAGCACTTACTGGTATGTTGATACTGCATGAAGAAGACAAGTTGTTATGTTGTTGTGGTCTAGAGTTGCGCCATGTGCACATCGTTCTGAAATAAAGATATGTTTGTCAGACAATGTTTATTTAATTAAAGAACAAACATTACATGGTACCAGGAGTGGTAAGAAGTTCAGATAGTCGTCATCTGTAAAAATTGGAAAGTGTAAAACCGCCTGACGCTGTGAACTGGATTGGAAAAATCGATTGTGAATGGCGAACGTTTAAGCAACGATTTACACTGTATTTGCAAGCAGTGGGACTGGATGATCAGTCGGATGCAAGGAAGATTTCTTTATTGCTCACCGTCGCGGGGGACCGCAATCGATTAAGGTATTCAACACTAGAGCCCTGCACGGGCCAAAATCTCTAGCCCTAACCCGGCCCTGGCCCGTAGTGTTCAAGCCCTACCCGAGCCTAGCCCGACAATGCCTGCAATTTTTTCAGCCCGAACCCGAAATGACCCGAGACCAATATCAATCACTTTTAAGCTCTCTCTGACGCGCGCGCTCTTTGATGCGCGGTCTCTCTCTCGGATGTGCGCTCTCAGATGCGCGCTGTCTCTGCTACACACGCAAAAACACACACACGTCACACGCTACTAAGAAGTTAACTTTTAATATATGTTTTATTACAGGCCTGAAAAACATCATGCTCAAAAATATTGGACAAACTGTCCATTACACAAAAGCATAAACATGAATGAAGGGAAAACATAGTGCTACGGGATCAAACCGCAAAAATAAGTAAATAAACGGCCTACCTTTTCTTTGCTTTTCAGTAACTGAATTGAAGAAATATTTTCAAAAAATGTTCTTCACCAACTGGCAAATAATAAAGGCTTAAATAAAATAAATAAAAATCTGTTGAACTGTGTGTGTGTGTTTATAGTAGGGTAGGCAGCTAGCTATATACGGTGGTCATCATTCAGTTTATTCACGAGTGCTGTGAAGAAAAAGAACAGCATCCACTGTTGAAGGCTTCAGAGATGTCCTCCTCCCTGCTGTGCTGCTTGCAGGTATGCTCAACACATGACGGGCGAGTCTTGCCAACAAAGGAATGGTCTTCACATGTTGACTCCACCAACCAAGCAAATCTCGATCGTCATATTCATTCTTGTCCTTGCTAGGCTTAAGGTTGAGGTATATGTGGAGCTCATCCTCAACAGCTGTGTCATCACCCCAATCAAAGTCTGACAGAGCTCTCTTTTTTGCTGCAGGTGGCAGAGTATCTGACGTCACATCTGTCACTGGCGGCACCGGTTGCTCTAAAGTTTGCGATCCAATTATTTGCATCTTGCAGGATAGCATTTCTCTCATTTTCACAAAACATCCGCAGCTGATTGTATTTTGGCCACAGGAATACTGCCAGCTTATGGAGTGACTGAATCTGGACCTTTTTACCAATCCATTCCAAGTGGCGCGCAAATTGTGGCTTGATAAGGCATGTCAGTGCTTACTGGCTGGCAATGACGCTTCAGCTTCTCGTGCCACAACACAACAAGGTTCAAGGTTGGATATTGATCACCTTCCAACTCCCGCTGGGCTTCCTAGAAAGGGTGGAGAAAACCGACCAACATCTGGGGACACATCAGCCATTCTTTGGGCCTCTCCACGACTCTCCAGCTTTTCATGTAGTTCAGCATACACGTCTTTGATAGACTTCAGTGTGAGAAATACAGTGCTGTAACGTGTTTCACCCATCTGCAGAACGGTCTTGGATAACTGGCTTGCCAGACCGCTTTGTTTTACGTAGCGGACCACTTTCTTAACAGCCAGTAACGTTCCAGCAACCTCTGGGACTGTTACTGACAGCTCATTGATGTCCAAGGCATGTCGGAGGACCGTGTTGTAGATGTGATCCTGACAGTCCAAGCACCGGTAAGGTCGTAATGCAGCAACAATATTCGAACCTTGATCCGTTACCCACACCACCTTACTCATTACAGAGGGATCAAACTTAAGAACTGTCACAAGCTGCTTCTGCAATTCCTTGCGGATATTTTCAGCTGTTTTTGCATCATCGTGAGGGAACATGGCAGTTGTGAGTACATTACTTTTCAACTTGAAATCTGACGTAATGAAGTGACATGTGATCGCCATGTAACTGACCTTGCGGTAATCATCAGTCCACATGTCTGTAGTCATCCCAACATTAACTGAACACATCACCTCTTTTATCTCAGCAACAATCAATTCTCTTTTTGTTGTTGCCTTTTCCCGGCATCTGCGTGAGATAGTCGTGGGGTCAGGTGGCAACTTTTCTGCAGACAGGTGACCATAGGCTGCTCCGACGTTTATTAGTTCCTGGGCTAACTTTATAAATCCTCCGCAAGCCACCGTTTGGAATGGCCGTATGTCTTTGCAGCAGAAATCCACACATTTATCAAGAATTTGAGATCTGGCATTAGTTGGCACTGGCTTTGAAAAGAACTCTGACATTGATAACTGTCTGCTTGTGCTAGCAGAGTTACTAGCTGCAGCGCAGCCGCGCTCGACATGTCATTGTAGATGTGATGACCCAGTTTTTTTACTGTCAAGTATATGTTTGCAGATTCTGCACTGCACATTACCAATCGGTTTATTATCTCTCGTCGTAATCAAATCGAAATTTTTCCAAAATGCAGCTTTCCCCGAGGTATTCTGAACTTTTATCAACTCCCCACGATCCAACTTCTCTTTGATGCCCTGCATGGTCTCACCTGTTTAATGCACGTGAGTGACGCACATGAGTGACGCGCGTGCACGCGTGTTGCGTTTGTGTTACATTCTTAGGCGATGTATAATATTTATAATATAATAATTATAACGTTATTTCATACACACTTTGTGATGTCGTGTGCTCTGCTGCTGCACGTAAATTAAATGCACAATGAGGAGAGACCCTGAAATAAGCCAGAGTCCGACCCGAGCCCGGTCTGTAAAAAAAAAAAAAAAACGGCCCGAACCCAGCCCAAATGGGCTTAGCCTGTCGGGCCCCGTCGGGCCCCGACGGGCTTGCAGGGCTCTATTCAACACGCTGGTGTTTGATCGAGCAGAAGATTCAATTCAATTTTATTTATATAGCGCTTTTCACAAAAGTCAATTGTTTCAAAGCAGCTTTACATAAATAGAAGCAGTGAAAAGCACAGAAAAACGACAGATAGCACAACAAAATACATGATAGCATAAGCATTTAAATTTGCTGCGGCTATGACTCAATATTATAAGTGAACGTATTACTAAAGTAACGTCTAGAAGAGGAAGCTAAGTAAAGCCCAAAAAGTCTGCCTCCCCGGCAGTGTTGTAATATAACGAAGTAAAAATACTTTGTTACTGTACTTAAGTAGAAATTTCACATATCTGTACTTTACTTCGCAATTTAAATTTATCTCAACTTTCACTTTTACTCCACTACATTTTCTAGATAAAATTTATACTTTTACTCCGATACATTTTCACTAAGCATATTCGTTACTCGTTACTACAAAATAAAATCAGAAGAATTGTGTGCGACCTCAATAAGGGAGGTTTTCACACACACTCTATTTTAGCGTAGTGTTGCCAAAGGAGGAGGAAGCACAACTGTAACTGCAATGAAAGCACCTACTGGAGGACCTCCTGTTATCGTAATCGAATGAACATGGTGAGGAGGATAACGTTATACACCCATGGCCGTATTTGTAAGAAATGTTTTTGTACCTTGGAATTAAAGATTCTTACTACCGAATAAAGACCTCTTATGCCTACCGAAAATCACTTAAATTTTGTCATTTAAAAACTCCCCGTCCAACCTGAAGAATCACATAAAGGTAAGTTAAAATAATAGTTATTAAGTAAAGCCACAATGTCAATGTGATTCAACATTAGTTATCATAAGCCGTATGAGATAATTATCTGTCTGATGTGATGGTTTAATAAACGTCAACGTTACCGTTACACCGCTGATTTTATTTATTTAACAGAGAACTCTCAACTGAAACACGCTTAACTGTTTATGGTAACATTATAGCATAACTGCCGGCCAAATATTCCCTCCGGTAGGCTAATGAGAAATATTTTTAAAAACTGCTAATGTTACGGGTCCCAGGTCACGTGGGACTCGCGAACAGATTACTAAATTTAAATAGTTGAAATGCCCTGAGTTAACAGGAAAAAACAAAGCAAGGAGAAACAGAGTTAAGTGGCTTTCCTCTGCGTAGCTCAGTAGTTTCTTTTATTAACACATATCTATAATTTAACAGCATACAATAAATCCTATTTTAATATCTTCAATCACATGTCACACATAAATCACAATTATCTATCAACACACAGTTCTGCCCTACTACAATAAACAATAAAATGTTCAAAAGATGCATCTTCTTAATACACATTAAAAGTACTTCTCAACTCAGAATAAATCTGTTTAAACACTGGCTCAATGTGACCAGTCAAAATGATACTTTGTATCTCCTGCATTGTGATACAGCTGTTAGTTTGCTTTTACTCAAACTGCAAGTTACATTACAAAATGTATTATTGTATGCTGAAAGTCTCTAAAATATATACATATATACAAATAAAATCACAATTTCTGTATCTGTTGTTTGTATCCTAAACCCCTTTATATTTTTACAGTCCAACTGAATGACAAACATAACACAGATTCCCCATCGCTATAAACTAACTAGAAATCAATTTACTAAAATTTATATACTATCAAGATATGCACTTGCATGTAGTTGTTGTTCATGACTATAAACCAGGTTTCATTTTGTACAGTAAATTCACATACCTGAGTTAACAGGAAAAAACAAAGCAAGGAGAAACAGAGTTAAGTGGCTTTCCTCTGCGTAGCTCAGTAGTTTCTGGAGTACACACAACGCATCACCATGGTAACCTGCAACTGTTACTCCCCCCTACTGGCTGAACTGTTTTGTTTTAAAACTCAGCTTTAATATTAAAGTCATGAAAAGTGCAATATCATCATTAAATTATATAAAAAAAGTAAATACATAAATAAATTACAATCAAAACAATAGACATTAACATTGTGATACTCACAACAAAGAAAAAAGATAGCTCCTGCTACATAACTTTTACAATAACTTTTCACTTGTTCACTCTATTAGTATCCAATCGTCAAAGGTGATACCCAGTAAGCAAGTGTAGGTGGTGGTGTGAGGATAGGGTAATGTATACTAGGGTAAGTATTGTGGATGGTGTAATACGGTATCTGATTTATCTCATAAGTCTCAAAACTATTTACTGTTGGCTGACCTATTGTGTCGTAATGAAGCCTATTTGTTGGCTGTCTCTTACGGGTAGATCTCCTAACTTGTCCTGTGTGACTATTTGCAATAGGGGTCAGAGAAGGTGTTCTTAAACTCTCTCTTGGTTGAGAGATAGTTGGTTCAGGAATCTGATCACTTTCTTCTTCTGATGCCTCTGTTTCCGTTACAAGACACTCCTTTTCTTGGATTTCCACTGACTCATCCAGTTCATCAGATCGTTCTGCAAATATCTGTACTTGTGTAAATCTCTTTTCCTTTACAGGATTCTCCCAGGATCGTCGTCGTGAAGGATCACAGGTAGGTAAACAGGTTTGTTGTTTTGGTTCACATGCTTTTTGATTTGGAACTCGTATCCAACCGTAATGTCCATGACTCCCTTCGTCATCTGTATCGGTGCCAGTGTTTTGTGTTTGTCTGTCTTGTCTTCTGGTGTCTTGACGCCTTATTTTCTTTTCAGGTACTGCAGGTATATCAACAGGTAAGTCATTCACTTGATGTAAAAGATTCTGATGCAATACTCTTGACTTTGAACTGTTTGTTTCAGCTACCACTCTGTACACAGGACTATCATGTACTTGTTCTTTCACTGTATAGATGTTTTTTTCCCAGTATGACCTCAATTTCCCAGGGCCTCCTTTTTCACCCAAATTTCACACAAGCACTCGGTCACCAGGCTGAAGAACCACTCCTTTTAAGTGTTGGTCATAGTACTTCTTTCCACGTGCACTCGAGCTTTTGCTGTTTTCAGAAGCAATCCAGTATGCTTCCTGCATTCTCTCAGCCCATTTCTTGGCATAACTGGTTGGTTCCTTACTTCCTTCAGTAGTTTTTAACTTAAACAAAAAGTCAATTGGTAAACGTGGATGCCGCCCATACAATAAGTAAAAGGGTGAGTAACCTGTTGCTTCATGTCGTGTGCAATTATAAGCATGGATGATTTGTGGTAAGTGTTCCCTCCATCTTTCTTTTTCCTTTTCCTCAAGTGTTCTCAACATCTGTAGCAATGTTCTATTGAACCTTTCAGCAGGATTTCCCTGTGGGTGATATGGAGAAGTTCTAGAATGGCTCACTCCAGATAGCTGCTGCAATGTCTTAAACAGCTCATTCTCAAACTCTCTTCCTTGGTCATGGTGCAATTTGGCTGGAAATCCAAAACGAGGAATGAAGTCATTAAAAATTCTTTCAGCTGCTGTTTTTCCTGACTTATTTTTGGTGGCATAGGCTTGAGCAAACCTTGTAAAATGATCGACAACAACAAGAATGTACTCATAACCTCCTCTACTACGTTCCAAGTGTAGGTAATCAATTGATACAAGCTCGAAGGGGAAACTGGTGGTTATACTGCCCATCGAAGCTCTTGTGTGAACGGCTGGTTTCTTTTGCTTTACGCACGGACATTATCAAGTAACATATGCCTCAATGTCCCTTTTCATGAATGGCCAATAGAATCTTTCTCTGGCAAGGTTGAGGACTCTCTCCACTCCAACATGGCCCATGTTATCATGTAGATGCTTAAAGACTGTATGTTTATACTGGCCAGGAAGAACAAATTGCTGTCTATGTTCGGTCTTACAATATAAAAGTCCTCCTTCCATGCATAGTTTCCTCCATTTATGCATTAGTTTCTTGACAGCTCCTCTGGCTCCTCGTCTTATGTCACTACTAAGTATGACATTAGACTCCTTAAGTTTAATGATCTCTGCAATATCTGGATCAGTTATTTGTGCTTTTCTCAATTCATCCTGTGTTTTCTCTTCTAGGACCTCTTGGATACTACACTCAGGTAAGTCTTTCTGAGCCATGTTGAGAACAACAAGCCAAGCTACATCCTGTTGCTCTGCAGACCTACTTCCTTCCCAAGTGGCCTTGACTGTTTCACAGGACAGTTCTTCTGTACATTCTGTGATGTATTGGTCAATATTTAGTGAAAATCTGGAGAGCATGTCAGCATCAACATTCACTTTCCCAGGTCGGTATTTGATATTAAATCTGAAATCTGAGAGTTCTCCAACCCATCTGTAGCCCACTGCATTAAGTTTTGCTGTACTCATGATATATGTCAACGGGTTATTATCTGTATAGATTGTGAAATGAGGTGCATAAAACAGATAATCCCTAAACTTATCACAAACTGCCCATTTCAGTGCAAGAAACTCAAGTTTCCCAGAATGAAGTCTGTAATTTCGCTCTGCAGGTGTTAACGTTCTTGACCCATATGCAATAACGGTAACACTTTATTTCGATAGTCCACTTTAGACATTTTACTAACTATAAGTAACTTTGCAACTACAAATCAACTACCAATCTTTAGAGAATCAGTAGACTGTCTGCTTAATATCTACTAACACTTTAATGTGATGATATCTCAACAGACATTCAACTGTCTATAAGTATCTTTGCAGGTGCATGTCAACTTATTCCACTAACCCAAACCTCTTCCCTAACCCCAACCCTTACAGTCTACTAATACACAAATGACAGTTAGTTGACATATAGTTGCAAATTATTGAAAGTTAGTTGAAATGTAGTTGCAAAGTTATTTATAGTTAGTAGAATGTCTAAAGTGGACTATCAAAATAAAGTGTAACCGCAATAACTCTCAGTTTCCCATTTTGTCTTTGATAGAGAACGGCTCCAAGGCCCATTTCCGAAGCATCAGTATGAAGTGTAAAAGGTAAATCAAAATCTGGATAGGCCAAAATTGGTGGGGAGGTAAGTGCATCTACCAGTCTACTCAAGACCCTCTGGTGTTCTTCAGTCCACTCTACTAATGTATGAGAAGGCAGCTGAACATTCTTTTTTTTCTCTTTATTTGTTTTTCCTTTAACTGTTTCTGCAGGATTCTTCTTCATTTGTAATAAGTCATAGATAGGTTTTGCAATGCAAGAGAAATCCTGGACATAGGAACGATAGTAACTCAGGAAACCCATAATCTTTCGTACCTCTCCAACAGTGGTAGGTGTCTTGGTTTTTAGTACACGCACTGCATCAATGTCCTTCGGGTCAATGCGCACTCCATCAGCTGACACTAATCGTCCAACATATCTCACTTCCCTTTTAAACATCTCACACTTCGCTGGTCTAAGCTTAACTCCATGTTGCTGGAGGGCTTGTAGTACTTTCCGAAGCCCTTCAACATGGTCTTCAAAAGTCTTGGCAAAGCACAGTATGTCATCCAAATATGGAATGCAACATTCATCTCTCAGGTCACTTAACACGTCCTCCATACATCTTTGAAATGCAGCGGGTGCATTTGTCAATCCAAATGGTATTCTAACCCATTCATGGAGACCCCATGGCGTAATGAAGGCTGTAAGTTGTCGTGACCCTTCAGCGATGAAACCTTGATGATAAGCCTTGCCTTGGTCCAGTATAGAAAACCACTGATATCCTCCTAGGGTGTCTGTTAAGTCTTGAATTCGAGGAAGAGGATGTCTATCAGGGATTGTTTTCTGGTTTAACAGCCTATAGTCAACACAGAGTCTTAGTGTTCCATCTTTCTTTCGGACACAAACAACTGGTGCTGAATAGGGAGATTTTGACTTGACAATCCACCCTCTTGCAAGAAGATCTTGTATGTATTCTTTTACCTCTTTATATAAAGGCTTTGGGATAGCAGAATAAGACCTCTGAACTGGAATTTCATCTGTGAGATTGATAGTCATTTGTAAACTTGGAATGCAGCCCATATCTTCATCATTGCGAGCAAAAGCTAAAGATTCTTCATAGAGCATTTTCCTAGCAATGCGTTGTTGTTCTTCAGTCAAATGGCTAATGTCCACAGGAGGATCCCAGCACAACACTGCTTCAGTCTGATTCCTGTCCAGTTCTTCCATGGTCTCAGCACTATTTACTTCAATTTCAACTGGTTCAACTGTTTGGTCTGTCTCTACAATTTTTGCAATTGGTTGTATGCTTCCAAGTGTTGCTCGACGAGGCAGCACAATATCATGTTTGGTGTAATTTACTAAGGGGACCTGAATGAATGGCCTTGTTGTCCCACAAACTTCCAACAATCCATCGCCAACTTCAAGCTGATCAAACTGAGGGTCCTCTTGATTAGACTCAAACAGAAGAAGGGAATCTTGCGAGTTAAAAGTTGTAGGTACTTTACATTTAACATTGGTCACATGACCTGAGGGAATTATAACTTCCTGTAGCCCCACCCTAACAGCACAGCATGGTACATTAGATGGCTTTTGAGTCTGAATGAAGTTCGCAATTACGCCTGCTTGATCATCTTCTATTTCCATTGCTCCACTAAGTAATGTTGTGATAGTAGACATAACTATTTTTCCACTTGTCTGTCCCTTAATCAACTGTTCAATCACATTAAATCCAAGCAGAGGTCGTTCACAAACCATGCTACCAACCAAAAAGGGAACTTGAATTGCCAAATCAGGATCACTGTTTCCAGGTAAGTTCACAGTAGCTTCAACCCAACCATCAAACAGCAGAGTCTCTCCATTAACAGCCAGTACATTAAGAGGCTTGCCTCCTAACAACTCACTTAGAGGTCAAAGTCGTTGATGAGGTAGGTATGTTTTCTTCCAACTGTGGTCAAGAATACTGACTTGAGCACCTGTGTCAAGTAAAGCAGTCACAGAGTAGCCGTTTATGTAACACTTTAACAAACACTTGTTTCCAACTAATGCTGCAACCTTGTTCTGTGCTGAACCTGTTTCTCTCGATTTGTGAGGACAAACTGCACCATCCACATTGACATCACGGGCCCTGTTATCTGCTGACCTTGCTTCATCATGGTGTGGCCTGTTTGCTGCCGATCCTCTTTCCACTGACTGGTAAGTTCTTCCTTCATCTTTAATTCTGTTACAGCATCCAACTGCTCTATGTCCTTCCTCTCCACAAACGAAACAGTGATTGCATCTGCTGCGGCCCTTCTCATTACATTTGGGACATACACTCAGTCTTCCTCTTCTTCTTGTAGATGTTGTACGATTTGAAACGCCTGGTCGTGGTCCAGCGTTTGATGAACAGTGACAAGTGTACTCAATATGCCTGTTTTGTTTTAAGGAGTCAATAGCATTTGTTAAAGCTTCAACTTGGGTACTTAGTTCTTGAATGGATTTTGTTTTGCTTTTCCTCTGAGTCGTTGAGTTCTGTTCACTTTCATATGATTCTGCATCAAGCTGTGCACTGTGAGCATGAGTTTGTCTTCGTTGTGCGCTCTGGCCTAGTCTGCGCTGACGTTCACTCTCTTCACTTGAAATCTTCGTCACCTGTTTTAACAATGCTTCATCGGAAACAGTATAGTCAGACAGAAGAGGTTTTAATTCACTTCGAATGTCACTGTATTTTGGCAGAAAGCCCTGATGGATTGTGCGCAAGAACACATTCTGAACGGTGTGTGGCTCATACTCAATATTGGTATGACTCTGTTTTGATGCAAAAATTACTTTTTGTTTTAATCCTATGACCCGATATAGAAACTGCTGTGGGGTCTCATTTTCACGTTGTCTGGTGCTCATCAACTCTTGGAAAAGTTCACTGCTACTCCTTTCACTCATGTGGAATTGCAGAAAACTCAGTCACAGTTAAATCATCTTTGTTAATGAGCATCTCTTTGAATTGTCCTGGCTTTATTATGCGCAAAACCGCTTGAATGATCTCACTCTCAGTATAGTTTGTTCTGTAGCCTTCGTCGATCTGCTTACACAAACTATTGTATCCGATGTCAGAAGTGTTGTCACCTACCTGACCCCCATGTATTTTGAACTCTCTGTGTGGTATGTATGACAAATCTCTCATGTACGATCTACTATCAGACTGAGGGGATTGTAAGTGTCTTGTATGCTGCATATTATTCTGGGGTTTTTCTGTTCTGTCAATAGGGGTCGGTATTTTAAACTCTGACAGTTTCCTTCCTAACTCCTCATAGCTGGAAAGAAGCTTTTGATACTCTAAATGTCGTGTATCACCATCATCTTTTGTAGATACTGGTGATGTAAATGTCTGTATGTGTGTTTTTACTGTATGTGTATGGTTCTGTATGACTGGTGAAGGTGTTTGTGTATACACATCAGTCTCAATCAGATCACACATAGCCTGATCATTAACATTATCAATTATACGCTGCTGAATAATCTCTTCGATACTGTCATTTAAAAACAGTAACTGTGCATAACCTTGATCTTCTAGCTCAGTTAATGTATCACTGTGCATGTAGGAAGAGATAATATTGAAACATCCTTCCTCGTCGTCTCTGGAAATGGTGGAAAAGTCCAGACCTGCCGGTGGTATGATGTTTCTAGCAATCTGAAACAATTCACCAGCAGTCAGGGTGTAAAGACTTCTCTTGATGTTCCAGATCAGTCGTTTCCTCTCGTTGGTCATCTTGACTCAGCTCCAGACAGTATGACGTGCAACAATGCTCTCTTCCTCTCTCAGCTTTGGACACCCACAGCTGTCTCAGGATCGCATGCACCTGCCCACTTGTCAGTCTCGTCCGTGGAGTATGAGCTTCAAGATCGCAATCTGGAAATCTCGGTGGAACCTCCAAGAATCTGTTACGGGTCCCAGGTCACGTGGGACTCGCGAACAGATTACTAAATTTAAATAGTTGAAATGCCCTGAGTTAACAGGAAAAAACAAAGCAAGGAGAAACAGAGTTAAGTGGCTTTCCTCTGCGTAGCTCAGTAGTTTCTTTTATTAACACATATCTATAATTTAACAGCATACAATAAATCCTATTTTAATATCTTCAATCACATGTCACACATAAATCACAATTATCTATCAACACACAGTTCTGCACTACTACAATAAACAATAAAATGTTCAAAAGATGCATCTTCTTAATACACATTAAAAGTACTTCTCAACCCAGAATAAATCTGTTTAAACACTGGCTCAATGTGACCAGTCAAAATGATACTTTGTATCTCCTGCATTGTGATACAGCTGTTAGTTTGCTTTTACTCAAACTGCAAGTTACATTACAAAATTGATTATTGTATGCTGAAAGTCTCTAAAATATATACATATATACAAATAAAATCACAATTTCTGTATCTGTTGTTTGTATCCTAAACCCCTTTATATTTTTACAGTCCAACTGAATGACAAACATAACACAGATTCCCCATCGCTATAAACTAACTAGAAATCAATTTACTAAAATTTATATACTATCAAGATATGCACTTGCATGTAGTTGTTGTTCATGACTAAAAACCAGGTTTCATTTTGTACAGTAAATTCACATACCTGAGTTAACAGGAAAAAACAAAGCAAGGAGAAACAGAGTTAAGTGGCTTTCCTCTGCGTAGCTCAGTAGTTCCCTTTCAGTCGGTCACTACGACGTCACGTCGTGACCGACGAATTGGGAACTCGCTTAGAGAGACCAATCTGCTTCATATACTACTAAAACGCCAATGAACTTGGCATTGAGATATTTGCATAATGCTGGCGCCGCCCCGCCAGGTGCCTTTATAAGCAGCAGGTGCAAATAGGGAAATTAGCTTTTTCGCTTCGAAAGCCGGCTTTATCTGCTACTGAGAAGCTACTTTACTCTGTTGGGATTTGATTGCTGAAGTTGGTTGAACTAGCAGTATCACAGCGGACGCTTCGCTTATTCCACGGCTCTACATCTGTTTATTGTTTTGAGTTTAGTGTGTGCGTTGCCTTCCTGTGCGCTCATCAACTAAGCATCTGAGTGAATTTCCCTAAAAGAGTGATACGAGAGAGCTTTGTGCCTTGTTAAAGGCAGCCACTCTCTCGTATATGCGGGGATCAGCGTCCTTTTCAGGATAGTTTTTCGCCCGTGCGATCTTGGATGCGAGAAGTATAAGGGTTCCAGTGACGGTCACGAGCGCTGTCTTCGTGCTCAGGCATCGAGCACTCCGGGGCTGCGTTCGTGGAGAGTTTCTGTTCTCTCTGTGAGAGCATAACCCTCTTGGATTGCGGAGACGACTGTCGTTTCTACGGGAACGCTGTCCGCGCCTTTGCAGTGCTGACGCCGCCATGGTGCGGCTGTCAAGCGCTCGCAGGGCGCCCTTCGCGTCACTACGCTGAGTAGGACGGAGGATGCGTCCTCCACCTACCGGCCTTCTCATCCTCAGCCGGTTGAGGCTCCGGTGGAGACTGCAGAGTCGTGTTCTACGATGTCTGCCGAATCCATTGGACCTCCTTCTGGTCCCGTCACTTCTGCAGCATCAGAGGGGTGTCCATTTTTCCTCCGAGGCAGAGTCGTTCCGGAGATGGCGGCCGTGCCCGCGAGCGGCGGAGACGGTAGAGTTGGAAAGGTTAACCCCTCTCCGCCCGAACCGTCCCGCCCACATGATTGGTACTTCGGAGCTGCTCGGGCCTCTCGGTCCTCTCCTCCTGTGCCTTTCTTCCCCGACGGCACGAAGAGCTGACGTGATTTGCGGCCGGCCGGATTGGCAGAGGATCACTCTTCAGGAGATGGAGCTCCTTCCCCCGATAGAGGGTCGGGTGGAAAATCCTTGGCTTGCATATGTTCCACCGGCTGTTTAGCCGGTACCCACTAACCACACATAGAGTGCATTCCTCTTCCCTCTCCAGGTCTCCAGAGGATCGAGAGAGCCGTGAGCGGGCACACACCAGCTCACCCTACCTCTCCTCTATCGTCAGCGGGTGACCTGAGGAGTCCGAGCTCTCCGCTGAGGAGACCGGACCACCAGCACCCTTATCGGAGTCTGCGCTCTCCGCAGAGGAGACCAGACGACCGTCACCCTCAGCGGGCTCAGGTCAGTGTCACACACACATACTGTAGATGTTTATGCTGTCACAGCAGACGCACCGGCAGTCCCACCTGTCTCGCTTCGCTGCCCCACCGCGGGTACTTCGGTAGTGTCGTTATTTCTCCTCGTACGGTGCCTGGGTGCTTGGCTTCAGTTCCCAGCCCGTTTCGTTGGGTTTTACGCACGATCCGCCTCGGTTACGAATCCGGCACACCCCAAAATTTCGGGCTTTCGTTTCACTGTAGTGGAAGCGTCCGATGCACATGTACTGCGTGCAAAAGTCGATATCCTGTTGGCGAAGGATGTTCGAGCCGGTCCCTCTTACCGAGATGATGATGATAGGGTTTTTCCAGCCTTTATCTCATAGTACCCAAAATACGCGGCGGGTTACGATCGATTTGATTTACGCACCGGCTCTACGAAGGTGTTCTTTTTGGATGATAACGCCGAGGCTCGTATTTCAATATTCAGATCGGTTTGCAGCCTTAGACCTGTAGACGTGTACTTTATGTGTCCATCTCCCCTCGCTTTAGACCGTTTTTCGCTCTGCGTCGTGGGGTGGGCATATTAATACGAAGTACACCATTCGAGCTGTCTCTCTCTCTCCGTGTCTCCATGTGCTAGTCACGGCATTAAAATGTCAGAGAGAGAGCGTTGTTCGCATTCTGCTTTTTTCTACGTCGACTTATAATAGCCCGTTCTTGGCAGACGTGCGCGAACACAGAGAGTTAATGCTTTGGCATCTCGCTCGTTTAAGTCTTCAGGTCGACTGGGAAAGAGCAACTTTGCCCCGTGCAGAGGATCCTTTTTCTCAGTATGGAAATAAGACTCGGTCGACTAATTGACGTGTTTAACAAGAGCGCGCAACCAGTCAGTTCTGACTTGCCTCGGTTTAATTCGAGGGAAGTACGCGGTCCCTCTGAAACAATTTCAGAAGCTCCTGGACATATGACAGCATGCTGCGGTTGTGACGCCGCCCGAGCTGCTTCATATGAGACCGCTTCAGCATTGGCTTACGATCGAGTCTCGAGGAGAGCGTGGCACACCGACATACACCGTGTAAACATTGCACCTGCGTGTCATTTAAATTTTTCCCTGTGGTAGACCCGGCATTTCCGATAGAAGATATGCCCCTGAGGGGTCTCCTGGCATTCTGTATATTGCAATGCCCTCAGCACGGGATGATCAGCCACGTATGACGGGCTTGCAGTCTCAGGGGTGTGCATAGCACCCCAACTGCCGCGAGCGGTGCGCTGTATATCTGGGACTTGTACGCTCCGCTATGGAGATGCGAGGGAAGGATGTATTAGCCGACACCAATAACATTGCGACTGTTGCGTTATTTACCGTTAAGGCGGTTTTGCGCTCTCGTCACCTGTCGCATCTCGCTCGTCATCTCCTCCTTTGGAGTCAGAAGCATCTGAGGTCCCTTCGTGCCATTTACATCCCGGGTTCGCTCAATACAGCGGCAGACGCGCTTCCCGAGCTGCGCCCCCGGCGAATGGCGACTCCACCTCCAGACGGTCCAGCTAATTTGGAAGAAGTTCGGTTGTGCGTAGATAGATCTGTTTGCGTCGCCGGACGATACCCACTGTCGCCTATTTTATTCACTAACCGAGGGCAGCCTCGGCGTGGATGCGTTGGCACACAGCTGGCCGCGGGGGGTGCGTAAATACGCATTCCTTCCAGTGAGCTTTATTGCGCAGACACTGTGCAAAGTCAGGCAGGACGAGGAGAGCCTTTTATTAGTCGCCATTACTTTTTTATTACTCAGACCAGCTCTTTGTTTGTTATGGTGGCCAGCAGAAAGGGAAAGCTGTCACTAAGCAGAGGATGTCTCATTGGATAGTTGATACTATCGCCCTGGCTTATAATCTTCAGGGTATTCCTTGCCCCTTTAATTTGAGAGCGCACTCCACACGGAGTGTTGCCTCATCTTGGGCTTTAGCTTGTGGTTCCTCGCTAACAGACATCTGTAGAGCTGCTGGTTGGGCGACACCTAATACGTTCACTAGATTTTACAGTGTTCGTATCGAGCCTGTATCCTCTCGTGTTCTTTCCTCATCAGGGGGAGCACGGAGAGCAGTCTCGCAGGTCGGCTTGCAGCCTCCAACTGATGCTTCATAACTGTGTCAGTATGGAAGGCCTTCAGAACAAAAATGCGTAATGGTTTGAATTGTTCTTCCTCCGCTGCCTTGGCAGCCTTTGTTGCGGAGCATTGGCTGTCAGCCTTTCACTAGCTGTATCCTCGCGAACCTACGTGTCTGGCTCGGGCTCCACATTGTGTCCCACCGGGTTCCTTTGTGAGTATTTTTCCGTGGGGTTAATCCTACCAGCCCACGTTTCCCTTAGCAGAGCACTGCTTTGCTTACACAGCCACGGCTGTCTTTATTCCTCAACTACGGTTGACTTCGCCCACCATTAGCCCTTAAGACGGGCGGTGGCTTCCGCAGCGTTCCTATCCCGCTCAGGTAGGGCGCTTCCCAGTCGCTGGCACTTCTGTGGGGTTAAAGGAACATCTAGTGCCCGGCCTTCTGCCTTAAAACCTATCTCCTCCTCCTTAAGTGGAACCGGAGGGCTTTACGCAGACACTGGAAGAGGTCAGCCCCTAGTGGCGTTTTGGTAGGGATTCCCAATTCGTCGGTCACGACGTGACGTCATAGTGACCGACTGAAAGGGAACGTCTCGGTTACGGATGTAACCCTCGTTCCCTGAAGGAGGGAACGGAGACGTCACGTCCCGTCGCCACAGGTGCTGCCACCTGCTGTTTATCGGCCGGTCTCATTTTCCCGGCTTTCTCAGCGAAAAGAAGCTAATTTCCCTATTTGCACCTGCTGCTTATAAAGGCACCTGGCGGGGCGGCGCCAGCATTATGCAAATATCTCAATGCCAAGTTCATTGGCGTTTTAGTAGTATATGAAGCAGATTGGTCTCTCTAAGCGAGTTCCCAATTCGTCGGTCACGACGTGACGTCTCCGTTCCCTCCTTCAGGGAACGAGGGTTACATCCGTAACCGAGACGTTTCTGGAGTACACACAACGCATCACCATGGTAACCTGCAACTGTTACTCCCCCCTACTGGCTGAACTGTTTTGTTTTAAAACTCAGCTTTAATATTAAAGTCATGAAAAGTGCAATATCATCATTAAATTATATAAAAAAAAGTAAATACATAAATAAATTACAATCAAAACAATAGACATTAACATTGTGATACTCATAGGTGTATCACACTAAGTTCATCAGTGGCTGGTTAGAAAAAAAGTGTTAAGGACTGTATTCACGTCTTCAAAAGCATCATACGTTTTGTCAAACTTGAGATTTCCTTTTATGTTAATTAACTCAAAACTCAGTGGTTATAGGATAATGTTGTGCTAATGTTATACATTGTGAATGCATTGTTGATCAAAGTCACAGTGCTTTCATTGCCACACAACGAGTTGGCATTTTTTTCTTAGTAGAGCAGCTTTAAGGGATACTCCACTTTAATATGCTCATGTTTTGAAAGAAATAAGTTATTATTTCTTTTTCATTTTTACCTGAAGTTCATACAAAAGTGAAATTTCTGCTTTTTTATTTGATGTCAGCTCTAAAAAATATGCTGTTTGCTCTTTGAACTTAAGAGAATTGTGCCTGAAAAGTCCTGGGAAAGATAATTGAGATTAAGAAGATAATGGGAACACTGAATATACTTTACAATAAGAAAGCCACAATCTAAGGTCTAACCACTTGCTTTAAAAAAAAAAAACTTTTTACTTTTACTTCAAATACTTAGGTACCTTAAATATCAGAAAATTACTTTTGATACTTAAGTACAGTATATATCAGATACTTTCAGACTTTTACTTGAGTAATATTTTAAAAGATAACTTTCACTTCTACCAAAGTTTTTTTCTAGTACAATACTTGTACTTTTACTCAAGTATTGCTTTCTAGTACTTTATACAACACTGCTCCCCGGGGTGAAAAACCCCCTAGGAGAAAAAAAACCCCGGGCTTTTATCCGAGGAAAAATAAGGCCTAGGAGGGAAAAACCCTTGGGAGAACGGATAAGGAGATTTAGCGGAGATTAAGCAGGTTCTGCCGGTGATCGTTGGTCAGGCATCAGCTGGGCATCAAGTTGAAGGACGGCCAGTAGATCAGAGGTGTGCCGACTTTCACATCTACCGGGACTGGGTCTGTTCATCTAGTTGTCCTCGGGTCGAGGACGAGACAGGGAGAAAAAAACAAAATCGTATTAGCGTAGCGGCCGTTCATATGTATTGAAGTGTCACACAGTGATGTGGTTTAACTCAGCTTAGTTCCAGACAGACTAACTATTGCGGCATAATTATATTATCCAGAGTTGAGGATTTTGCAAATTGGGGGCCCAATGCGAGGGTATATATGGTAAATAAGGGTCACCTTCCGATCTTTAAAGCTCTACTGTGTACTTTATTGAGTTAATTCTTAACAAAAACGCATGTTTTCTTTCAAAAGTATGTGCTCACTCATGTGTAATTACTTCCCACCCACTAATCAAAGTATTCTCGTAAGTGTAGAATCTGCTATTTAAAATGCATACCGTCGAAGCGCTCTCTGGCTGAATCCATGTTGTGCCTCCATCTTTGAAATACATTCGCCGACGAGGGACATTCCTGAAATTCAAGCTCCGCCTTTCGCGCTTTCACTCTACACTCACGCCGGCCGATAGCTGAAGCCTCCGGAGGTTGCATGTGTAGGCGGTATACGTCATCAAGACAGTCTTATTTCAGAATATTAACAATTATAAAGCTAACAATTATTCTTAGTTAATTGTAAATTGATGTAATATGCTTATGACTTGCTAATGTAATGCTCAGTTGATTTAAATAAACCAGGCTTGATGACGTATCCAGCCTGTGACCTGCGTAGCTGAATCCTTCGGCTGCGACAGCTGCAAACAGTAATTAACCTGCGATCTAATGCTTTGATTTGAAAGCCTGTTAAAGACATATTCTCGAGGACATTAAAACAAGTCGCCAAGGAAGCGAAACGGGGATTTTAAACGACAACGCGACAGGAAAAACATCAAGACCAAAGTCAATATTGGAGTTAGTTTTCCAAGATGGGGCTCAAGGGACACTGAAGTTGCACTTTATATCTTCTCCACAGGTAATTCAGCATATTCGTTTACATCGATACAGTCCATGTTGTAAACTTGAAGTTTTATAGTTCCTTGGCTAACTTTAGCATGATTATGCATAACACTTGTTAGTGTAAACATGCATGTGGTTTAATGTGTTTGAACAGCCACACGCAGTCTCTCCGCCCATTTATGTAATCTGAGGTACTGAGATAAATGTTTTTCATCTTTTCTGACCTCTAGCACAAACACACGGTGACAGCCCTATTTTTAGGCTTTCATTGATAAAAGCGTCTGATCTGCGCGTCTTTCGTTTCATTTTACAAGCGTGTGAAAGTTGCGCGATCTTTTTTCACCAATATGAGAGAAAGCTCTTACATATACACGGACATGTAACATGCTTACTTAAAACATAAGCATTGTACTCTGACATAATGTCTGACACAATACTCTGATAAAAGCGTCTGATCTGCGCGTCTTTCATTTCATTTTACAAGCTTGTGAAAGTTGCGCGATCTTTTTTCACCAATATGAGAGAAAGCTCTTACATATACACGGACATGTAACGTTTACTTAAAACATAAGCATTGTACTCTGACATAATGTCTGATGTAATACTCTGATAAAAGCGTCTGATCTGCGCGTCTTTCGTTTCATTTTACAAGCTTGTGAAAGTTGCGCGATCTTTTTTCACCAATATGAGAGAAAGCTCTTACATATACACGGACATGTAACGTTTACTTAAAACATAAGCATTGTACTCTGACATAATATTAGTTCGCGTCCATTTAAACCCGTCATGGTTGCTTTTTGTATGTGCTTTTAAGCGGACATATCATGACAATCAGACTTTTTTCATGTTAAACATAAATCTGTGTGCTTTGATGGATCACAGGCAAAGGATATTGCAAATTGTTCATTTTTTGCTCATTGCTTTTGCTTTGTAGCTACTGGAAGCCATGTTAACCTTGGCATGACACGGCCGGGCCACCGTACGAGTTAAAACGCGTTCCGAATGGGGGGGGCTAGAAAGTAATATTCAGTTGCTTGTCATATAGACTTTCACCGCTAGATGGGAGTAGATCTTACACAGTGGAGCTTTAAGAGAAAATGAAACCTGACGATCCGTTTGACTAAGGCCTAAAGCCCCACTGTCGTCGTTAATGCAGGTTCAGTGGCAAACGGATCTATATTGTATACCATTTACAGGACCACGAGAAAACGCCAAAACATCGCAACCCGACCATACGTGCTAACCCGTTTGACTAAGGCCGGAAGCCCCACTGTCGTCGTTAATGCAGGTTCAGTGGCAAACGGGTATGTATGGCATACTATTCACAAGACACACGAAAGCGCGAAAAACGCAACCCGACCATACATACCAACCCGTTTGACTAAGGCTGGAGGCCCCACTGTCGTCGTTAATGCAGGTTCAGTGGCAAACGGGTCTGTATGGCATACTATTCACAAGACTTACGATAGTGCCAAAATCGCAACCCGACCATACGTGCCAACCCGTTTGACTAAGGCTGGAGGCCCCACTGTCGTCGTTAATGCAGGTTCAGTGGCAAACGGGTCGGTATGGCATACTATTCACAAGACACACGAAAGCACCAAAATCGCAACCCAACCATACGTGCCAAACCGTTTGACTAAGGCCGGAAGCCCCACTGTCGTCGTTAATGCAGGTTCAGTGGCAAACGGTGGCAAACTATGTAATGCAATTCATTTTAAGTGTTCATGCAGAAAAGTTTTTATTTATTTATTTGGTTGGTCTGTGTTATGACCGTGAGTGCTTTGTTCCGTAAAAAAAACTATTGCGAGTTAAGTACCTTTACTAGACAAATTATGCGAATGCTTTGTTAAAGAGAAAAGTTTTAAGTCTAGATTTAAAATGATCGACTGTGTCTGATTCTCGGACATCGGTTGGTAAATCATTCCAGAGCTTAGGGGCTAAGTAGGAAAAGGATCTTCCACTTTTAGACACTTTTGATAGTCTAGGGATAATCAATAGGCCAGAATTTTGCGACCGTAGTGTGCGTGATGGTTTGTATTCTGATAGTAATTCTCTAAGATATGAGGGTGCTAAGCCATTTAAAGCTTTGTAGGTGATTAGTGATATTTTAAATTGTATGCGATATTTAACTGGTAGCCATTGTAAAGATGCCAGAATTGGGCTTATGTGGTCATACTTCTTAGATCGAGTAAGTACCCTTGCAGAAGCGTTTTGAACTAGCTGAAGCTTTGTAGACCTGATTTGAATGGCATCCCCTGAGTAGCGAGTTACAATAGTCTATTCTAGAGGTCATAAAAGCATGAATAAGCTTCTCTGCGTCAGATGTAGACAGTATATGGCGTATTTTTCAGATATTTCTAAGATGACGCACCTGATGCTGTGAACTGGACTGGAAATATCGATTGTGAATGGCCTTGGACTGGTATATGGCATGGAGAAATTTCACAGTTATGTTTATGGACTTCCAAAGTTTGTGGCAGAGACAGATCACAAACCAATAATAGCCAACATCAAGAAAAATTTGAGTGAAATGTCACAGAGTCAGGAATAAATGCTGACTTTTACAGAATGGTTTCAAACTGTGATACCTGCTTAAGTCATCGAGCAAAACAGCAAAAAGAACCAATGATCATCACTGACATGCCAAGTGAGCTGTGGCAGAAAATTGGAACAGATTTGTTTTTCCTAGATGAAAATAACTAAATAACTACTAGTTTTGGACTACCTGTCTAACTATCCAGAGATGACTCTGCTTCCAAATACATCTACTGCCAGTGTAATCAAATAGTAGCAAAGCATCCAGGAATTTGCAGTGGAGTATGATTTTGAACATGTGACATCGAGCCCGCTATATCCGCAATCTAACGGGAAAGCGGAGAAGGGAGTACATATAGTTAAAATGCTACTGAAGAAAGCAGCGAGCAGCAAGTCTGACCCGTATCTAGCATTGTTAAATTACCGTGCTTCACCACTGGAACATGGTCTATCTCCAGCTGAGATGCAGCCACAGAGAAACAAAGGTCTGCAAAAGAAAGAAATGCAACTGAAAAAGAGACAGAAAATAAACTATGACAGGACCTCCAGGAGTCTTGGATCTCTTGCTAACAATGACACTGTAAGACTTGAGGATAGCAATACCTGGCATAGAAAAGCCACAGTCCTTGAGGAGATTTATCCGAGATCTTACACTGTAAAAACAGAGGATGGTCAAATCCTGAGGAGAAATAGAAGTTTGCGGAAAACACAAGAAACAGTGCCACAGGATACACCACCTGTAGAATCTGAAACAGAATCAATTATGGACAATACAGAACAGGAAAAGGAAACACACATACCTGAATTGAGAAGATCCAAACACACAGTTAAACCACCTGAGAGACTTGATCTGTAAAAGAGGCATTAGTAAAGTGATCAGACATTTAAGTATTTAGAATTGCAAAAGAGAGTAATGACAATTGAATGTTAATTGAGAGATGGTTTACATAAAGTACATAATTTCGACGTTGTCACATAATATGTTTTGTCCAGTAAGTGTGTAAGAATTGAAATGCAGTAATGTTGAAACCTTAAATCTAAAAAAAAAGGGAGATGATAAGTGAGTATTTCATGATTACCTATTATATATACCTAGTCTAACCACTAGATGTCAGTAGTGAAGCACTTACCGGTATATGTTGATACTGCATGAAGAAGACGAGTTGTCGTGTTGTTGTGGTCTAGAGTTGCACCATGTGCGCATTGTTCTGAAATAAAGATATGTATGTCAGACAAAGTTTATTAAATTAAAGAACAAGCATTACACTTTACTATACGTATTGTCATTTATGTGTATCATCTTTAGCACCCAAAATCTTTTGTGGCTCAAACATATATGTGTTCGGCTGCTATTTTTACACATTAATGTTTTTAAAACATTTCCCCACATGTAATGACAGGGAATGAAACTATCCAATCATAGCAGTGGGCGTTTACGTCCAGGTCTTCAATGCGGCCCGCCCCTTCAAACGAACCATTTCTTCAGAGAGCCACTAATCCATGTTACAAAATAGCCTATTACTTATTGCTTTTGATGTTTTTGAATGTAAAAACCACACAAACATCATAAGTAAACCTCAGACAACAGTATAAAACAATACAATCGACAGATTCATTGCCCCTTTAACAGAACCTCAAAAACTGAGCTATATAACTCAAGCTAATCTTGACCAAATTATATAATAAATGATCATAATTATAATCACAAGAAAAAATATTTCTGAAATGTTTGCCTTTTTATTAATTAATCACGCGCAAGACAAAAACACCACAACAGACACATTTTATGTGTTAAAACTATTCTACCCTTACGAAAAATAAGTATACTTCAAGTTTCATTTTATTAAGTATACTTAAGTAATGTTGGAGTATAGTTTTAAGTATACTTTATGTAGTAAGTGTACTAACATTTATGTTCTAGTTGTATACTTGTAAGTGTACTGCTTGAATACCGCTTGGGACTAAATTGGCCCACTTTTAGTATGTAAAAGTATACTTCTAAGTGTACTATAAGTGTAAGAGTAGTCAACTTTAAGTGTACAACTAGTGCACAATTAGTTCTTCATTTGTACTGCAAGTGAACTCAAGAGTATACTAGTAGTTTTCTAGACTTATACTTCAAGTGTACATGCAAATGTTCTGTTAGTGTACTCTTAGTAAACTAGTAGGTTACTAATTTTGTGCTGCAGGTATACTTGCAAGTGTTCTTTTAATATACTTTTATTTAACTAGTAGTTTACTAGTCATATACTGAAAGTGTACATGCAAGTGTTCTGTTAGTGTACTTTTAGTAAACTAGTAAGTTACTTATTGTGTGCTGCAGGTATACTTCCAAGTGTTCTTTTAATATACTTTTAGTTAACTAGTAGTTTACTAGTCATTTACTGAACGTGTACATGCAAGTGTTCTGTTAGTGTACTCTTAGTAAACTAGTAGGTTACTTATTGTGTGCTGCAAGTATACTTCCAAGTGTTCTTTTAATATACTTTTAGTTAACTAGTAGTTTACTAGTCATTTACTGAAAGTGAACATGCAAGTGTTCTGTTAGTGTACTCTTAGTAAACTAGTAGGTTATTTACTGTATACTGCTTGTGTAACAAAGCACTTTGACACTGAGGATCCATCTGCAGGTTTTTATTAAACACACTCATAGTCCAACAGGCAAGGTCAAACAACAGCAAACACAGCAATGTAGGGCAGGCAAATCTCGTAGTCATGAAACAGGCAAAAGGGTCAGGGCAGGCAACAAACATACTCATAAACCGGGTAAAACAGATAAAGATCAATAAATACAGATAGATATGCAGCCAGGCAAACCGCTCCGCAATGACAGCCCGTACAAATCAAGACTTTGCACTTTCTGAATGTTTCCAGAAAGTTTATATAGGCTGTTCAATGAGTTTCAGGTGGCAGAGTAATCAGTCCAGGTATGCGGGATTATGGGAAATGGAGTCCAGAACGAAAGATAATATTCAGGGGATTCAGCCATATATATATATATATATATATATATATATAGAAATATACAACCTCAAATCAGAAAAAGTTGGGACACTGTAGAAATTGTGAGTAAAAAAGGAATGGAATAATTTACAAATCTCATAAACTTATGTTATCTATATTCTATTGTAAATAAAATATATCAAAATATGAATGTTGCAAGTGAGACATTTTGAAATGTCATGCCAAATATTGGCTCAATTTGGATTTTATGAGAGCTACACATTCATATGCGTATAAGGAATAGCTGGAGCAGGACCAATGTTTACGAATAGTAATGTTGTCCCATTCTTGTCTAATACAGGCTTCTAGTTGCTCCAATGTCTTAGGTCTTCTTTGTCGCATCTTCCTCTTTATGATGCACCAAATGTTTTCTATGGGTGAAAGATCTAGACTGCAGGCTGGCCATTTCAGGACCCGGATCCTTCTTCTACACAGCCATGATGTTGTAATTGATGCAGTATGTGGTCTGGCATTGTCATGTTGGAAAATGCAAGGTCTTCCCCAAAAGAGACAACATCTGAATGGGAGCATATGTGGTTACAGAACTTCGATAAACCTTTCAGCATTGATGGTGCCTTTCTAGATGTGTAAGCTGCCCATGCCACACGCACTCATGCAACCCCATACCATCAGAGATGCAGGCTTCTGAACTGAGCGCTAATAACAAATTGGGTTGTCCTTGTCCTCTTTAGTCCGGATGAAATGGCGTCCCAGGGAAAACGCCTGTGCTTCTGGATCACGCATAGATATGGCTTCTTTTTTGACCTATAGAGTTTTAGCTGGCAACGGCAAATGACACGGTGGATTGTGTTCACTGACAATGTTCTCTGGGGTAACACTTTATTTTAAGGTGTCCTTAATAAAGAGTATTACCTCATTAAGTACTTAGTAGTAGATGGTGTAATTACATGCAACTAAATGTACCTAATATTTAACTAAGTTATGGAACAGCATGTACTTACAGATTGTAATTATGCACATGTAATAAGCTGCAACTGTTACACATATGTAACAGGTCGAGTCTGTTACAAAGCTAACTACTGGTGTAATAAAAGGTCTTGTTACATATGTGTTACAATGTTATCATATTGAAAGTACTTTGTGTAGTACTATGTAATAACAAGTACCTACATATGTTACTAGTTACATAGTTCACAGTTTAAATACATGCATTAGCTTGTTAATTACATTTAAATAACATACTATTACATAGGGTTAAGCTACGTAAAATAAAGTGTATCTAGAGTGTACTTAAGTGTACTTCATGTGTATCTACATACCTTATCCATCTGTAACAAAGTTTGAATCGACTCACTAGTTCACAGTTTAATTACACAAATTAGCTTCTTAATTACATTTAAATTACATACTATTACATAGGGATAACTACGTAAAATAAAGTGTATCAAGAGTGTTCTTAAGTGTACTTCATGTGTATCTACATACCTTATTCATCTGTAACGTAGTTTGAATCAACTCACTAGTTCACAGTTTAATTACATGAATTAGCTTCTTAATTACATTTAAATTACATAATATTACACGGGGATAAGCTACGTAAAATAAAGTGTATCTAGAGTGTACTTAAGTGTACTTCATGTGTATCTACATACCTTATCCATCTGTAACAAAGTTTGAATCGACTCACTAGTTCACAGTTTAATTACACAAATTAGCTTCTTAATTACATTTAAATTACATACTATTACACAGGGATAAGCTACTTAAAATAAAGTGTATCAAGAGTGTACTTAAGTGTACTTCATGTGTATCTACATACCTTATTCATCTGTAACGTAGTTTGAATCAACTCACTAGTTCACAGTTTAATTACACAAATTAGCTTCTTAATTACATTTAAATTACATACTATTACACGGGGATAAGCTATTTAAAATAAAGTGTATCTAATGTGTACTTAAAGGGATACTTCACCGATTTAGCATTCAGCTTTGTATCTGTAGAAACCCGGCAGTATTACTGAATGACCATGTTTCCCTCCATCATTTCCCCCTGAGAGGAGAGATATCTGCATTTTGGTTCTGCAAAAAAAGTCCTCCAATGATGCAAAAATCGTCATATTACATCATCGGAGGACTTTTTTGCAGAACCAAAATGCAGATATCTCTCCTCTCAGGGGGAAATGAGGGAGGGAAACATGGTCATTCAGTAATACTGCCGGGTTTCTACAGATACAAAGCTGAATGCTAAATCGGTGAAGTATCCCTTTAAGTTTGAAACGACTTACTAGTTCACTGTTAATTACATGAATTAGCTTCTTAATTACATTTAAATTACATAATATTACACGGGGATAAGCTACGTAAAATAAAGTGTATCTAGAGTATACTTAAGTGTACTTCATGTGTATCTACATACCTTATCCATCTGTAACAAAGTTTGAATCGACTCACTAGTTCACAGTTTAATTACACAAATTAGCTTCTTAATTACATTTAAATTACATACTATTACACGGGGATAAGCTACTTAAAATAAAGTGTATCTAGTGTGTACTTAAGTTTGAAACGACTTACTAGTTCACTGTTAATTACATGAATTAGCTTCTTAATTACATTTAAATTACATAATATTACACGGGGATAAGCTACGTAAAATAAAGTGTATCTAGAGTGTACTTAAGTGTACTTTATGTGTATCTACATACCTTATCCTTCTGTAACAAAGTTTGAATCGACTCACTAGTTCACAGTTTAATTACACAAATTAGCTTCTTAATTACATTTAAATTACATACTATTACACGGGGATAAGCTACTTAAAATAAAGTGTATCTAGTGTGTACTTAAGTTTGAAACGACTTACTAGTTCACTGTTAATTACATGAATTAGCTTCTTAATTACATTTAAATTACATAATATTACACAGGGATAAGCTACGTAAAATAAAGTGTATCTAGAGTGTACTTAAGTGTACTTCATGTGTATCTACATACCTTATCCATCTGTAACGTAGTTTGAATCGACTCACTAGTTCATGGTTTAAATACATGAATTAGCTTCTTAATTACATTAAAATTACAAACTATTACACGGGGATAAGCTACGTAAAATAAAGTGTATCTAGAGTGTAGCAGAGCGACGTGATCTCATTAATTTCAATGGAAACCGGGTGACTTCCAGCGGCACGAGCGAAAGTGACTGTTGGCGACCGTATGGGCACTTTATGCAAATGTCGAGCGAATTTCGGGAGCGACAACCAATAAGAATAAACCAGTTGTCATGGTCTTGCCAGACCTTGGTGCTAGATTCAGGTCTGAGTTCAGTTGGCAAGACCATGACAGTACTATGTTCTGTGTGGGGACATGTGGAGTTATATTGTGTATGTGGCTTCCGCGTGTTCCCAGTGTCTTGTCACTTTTACCCTACTCCCTTATGTGCTCTCGTCTTGATTAATTAATCATGTGCACCTGTTCCCCATTTGTGTTGTGTCTTTATTATGCCCTCTCGTTCTCTGTCTTGTGCTCGTTCGTTCGTCTTGATTCAGTGTGTAGTTCATGTCTTTTGTGTTCCCTGAATCGTATCCTCAGTATTCTGTTAGTTTGTATCCAGTGTTTGTTTCTTGGTTTTGTATTTACTTCCTCATTGTTTATCATCTGTTTTACCCCCTCGTGGGTTTTTGTGTTTGTTATTTAAATAAACCTTTAGTTTATTTTTACGTCTTGTCTGCGTTTGGGTTCTCCCTTTGTTCCTGCCGTGACAGCAGTGGAGTTCATGTCATCCTTCTCTCGTCAGTTACTGGCATGGATGGTACTCATTTGTTTATGACAAGCAGATTTAGAAATGCTTAATTGAAAGAGACGGGCGACACACAGCGATAACATCACTGGCTGTCTGAATGTGGCTTTAGCTTATAGCTAACGGTACTGTTAGTAGGGGTGTGCCGGTTTCAGAATTGGTGATGACGGTTATGACGTGAGTCAAATGTGACGGTTCATAACATAACCGTCTGTGGGGGGCGTTTTGCTCGTTTAAATGCTTGTGGATTGACGCGAAAGTGTCATTTTACCATAAAATCATGAATGTGATTCCAAGTGTGTTTTAAGCAGTAATGACTTTAAGCAATTTAACAGAAAGCAATGAAATATTTAAAAACACAATGTTGACAGAAGACTGCGCTGTCACTCTCTGCTCAGAATAAATGAATCCTCTCTCATCTATTTTGATAATCTTCAGAGAAACAGATTTAATTGTGTCTATATCTGTCATTACATGGACCAGAATGTGGGTTAAAAAGCGTCTTGAAGAGGTTTTGCTCATAAATGCATGTAAAGTAAAGTAATATGAACTTGAGATTTTTATACTGTTACTAAACTGCACAGTATGCACAGCAAACGCAGCCGACAATGGCCACGCGCGGCAAACGCTCTGCACATACAGTACGCGCTGTTCAGTGCTCACACTTGCGAAGTAAACCGGCGTTTGAATAAACAAGACACTGATTAGCTACTTACTCTACGTTTATTTAAAATTAACAGCAAGACAAGCAGTGAATGTGCTTTCAGGAGAGTTAGTAGATTAGCATGGGAGAATTTGAACTTGAAAAGCGGAGTGTACTGACGTCTTTCCGCGGTTAAAACAACATTCCTTCTTATGGTCATTCATGTTTATTTGATGCTATAAATTAACTAGAAGGAAGAGATGATTTGAAAGGTGAGACTTTGTTTAATATGTTTAATCTCAAAAGTAACCGAAAAGTAACCTGGTCTGTCCTGTATGTCAGCACGTTGTCAGTGTCTGCTCCGCTCTGTATTTTTCCATAAAATCATGAATTGGGTTCTCCCTTTGTTCCTGCCGTGGGGCGTATAACACAGACTGTTAACAATTGTTTTAAATAGTATTTAAAAATTCTGTATGATACATTTTTTTATATATATTTTAATAACACGGTTTTGCCGGTTATAGAGTTCTAATGACGGTGTTCAACTATAACCGTCGGTCTCACGGTTATATAATGACCGTCACAGCCCTAACTGTTAGCCTGTTATATCGACAAATTAATGTGCGATTGTTTTGTCAAATATGAAGAGTTTCGTTGCAAAACGAGCAGTGTTGGAAAAAGTTACTTCCAAAGTGTAATACATTATATTTTACAAATTACTGACATTTGGAAGTAATTAGTTACATTACAATATTACTGTCTCTGAACTGTAATGAGTTACACTACTTTTGCGTTACTTTTGAGTTACTTTCATCAAAATAACAGAAGTATGACTAGGCATTATAAAATGTTAAAATGTAGTTTATTGCTGCTTATAAATCTAGAAGTTATGTCTCGGCCCTTGAGCTTTGAATAGGCACAGTGAAGACTTATGGCAAAATACAGTAACAATCACTATCATAATCATAAACAAAGACAAATGATCTGGTAAAAGTCTGGTAAATTATGGTACACATACCAAACACAATAGATCTAGAGCCCACTATAATGCAACCTATAGCCTAATAACATCATGGCAAGACACGCAACCTCTTTTGATTTCTATTCTTTAATTCACTTTTAATTCAGAGTCACAGCATAAACCTGTCATGCACTTGGTTGAATGAATGAATTAATATAGGTTCCCATACAAAGGCTGGTAAAAACTTTAAACTGTCAGAATCCTGCCAGATCCTGTTGGTATTTAGATCTAGTTTAGCATGGCAGGGTTCTGACAGTACATATGTTCTATGTGGGAAATGTGTGGTTGTAGTATTGGGTTATTCCGACCACGCATTTCCCGGGTCTCGTCACTTTTTCCCTGATCCCTTACTTGTAATTATTTCCAGCTGTATGTAATTTACTTTCTCCCTATTTAAGAGTCCTTGTGTTTGTTGTCCAGTGCACGTTCGTCTTGTTTCCTGCCTTGTTTGATGCTTTGTCTCATGCCCTGTCGGTTCCTGTAAGTTTGTATTATATCCTAGTTTAGAACTGTTTTGTGTTTGCTAAGTTTAATGTTAGTTTTGTCAAGCTTAGTGTTAGTTAGCGTCGTGTTTTCCCTGTCTTGTTTTGCCCCCTCGTGGGTTTTGTTTTCCTGTTTCCCCTCATGTTTAATAAATTCCTTTTGTTGTAAACGTCCGCATCTGGGTTCGTGTTCTGTGTTCCCCAAATTTCTGACAGAACGAACGTGCCATTATAGAACCCAGCGGACTATGGCAGAGGATCCTATTTGGTGGAATGCCCTAAGCGCGGAGTCACGTTCCGGATTTGGGTCCTTTCCACCGCAAAGAGGACTGGATCTGCGGGTCTATGCCCAGAAGGTCATGGACAGGAGGGCCTGCTTTTCAGACCGGATGGTCAACCGGTACCTCCTGGCCGGCCTCGATAAGCCTCCTCCAATCTCGGAACGAGCGGGACTCATCTGTTTACCATTTTGGGAACTGGTGGATCGTCTCGGCCAACAGCAACAACCCCGGGATGAGAGTTTGAGGGTCGGCCCACAGTCATCCGCTCCAAGGGGTCTCGTTATGGGATCGATTAGACTGGGGAGTCTGGTCCCCGCCTCTCCGACTCCGAGGGGCTCGCTCACACCTGTCTCACCCACACCTACTCCTGTTCTTCCTGCTACACTTCCTGTATCCAAGAACCGGAGGAAGAAGAACAGGAGGAAGGGGGATCTGGCTCAGCCGCCGGAGCGCCCAGAGCCGCCGACGCAGCCGCCGCAGCACCCAGAGCCGCCGCCGCAGCGCCCAGAGCCGCCGACGCAGCCGCCGCAGCGCCCAGAGCCGCCGACGCAGACGCCGCAGCGCCCAGAGCCGCCGGCGCAGACGCCGCAGCGCCCAGAGCCGCCGACGCAGACGCCGCAGCGCACAGAGGCGTCGACGCAGACCCCAGCGCTACCCCAGCCGTGTGCGCAGTCAGTCTAGTTTAGCATGGCAGGGTTCTGACAGTACATATGTTCTATGTGGGAAATGTGTGGTTGTAGTATTGGGTTATTCCGACCACGCATTTCCCGGGTCTCGTCACTTTTTCCCCGATCCCTTACTTGTAATTATTTCCAGCTGTATGTAATTTACTTTCTCCCTATTTAAGAGTCCTTGTGTTTGTTGTCCAGTGCACGTTCGTCTTGTTTCCTGCCTTGTTTGATGCTTTGTCTCATGCCCTGTCGGTTCCTGTAAGTTTGTATTATATCCTAGTTTAGATCTGTTTTGTGTTTGATAAGTTTAATGTTAGTTTTGTCAAGCCTAGTGTTAGTTAGCGTCGTGTTTTCCCTGTCTTGTTTTGCCCCCTCGTGGGTTTTGTTTTCCTGTTTCCCCTCATGTTTAATAAATTCCTTTTGTTGTAAACGTCCGCATCTGGGTTCGTGTTCTGTGTTCCCCAAATTCCTGACATAAACAGTCATGTTTAAATGTACTATTTAGATAACCATGTTTAAGTCTACACTAATGTTACGTTGTAGTTTAGGTTGCTGTTTGTAAAAAACTGTAGATAGTATAGGAATAGCCTAGCAATCTATTATGTATATGGACTGTAACCATAGCAACGTTAGCTTACCTTGTCATTGCTGGTGTTCATATGGATTTTACTTGGAAGCTTTTTAAAATTCGTTTTACTTCTGAGGTTCAAGCAGCACAAGAGACCGATAGAAATTTTCTGTTGCTTTTACTAAGTGCTCTCATTCGCAGAATTATGCGTGTGCGGCGCTACCGGACCTGATTGCGACCACTTTAGTCAATGTTTATTCAGCCGCGGACTTCCCAGAAGCGGCTCATTAAGAAACGTGTTTATATTTGACACGCACCGCATCCAAATTGCAGTTCAAATACAAAATTAAAGTAAAAATGAACATGCTGCATGCAGCACCCGGAAACAGACATACCATTTTACCATCGCGTGCATTGGTCAAAAATAAAATAAATAAAAATAACACGGTCTATTTTTGAAATGCATTGTTGTAACGCGCCCGTTACTAAGACTGTAACGAGTTAAATATTACCAAAATTTTATCAGTGATGCATTATATTACTGCGTTACAGCAAAAACGAATATATTACTGTAATATATTACACTGTAAAAAAAATCCGTAGAAATTGCAGCTGGATTGCCGGTAATTTACCGTAGATTTAAAATTATGTTATTTACTGGCAACATTTTGTTCAAAGTTAAATGGACATTTAACATTTACAAGTCTTTGTCTTTACAGAGTAAAAAAAAACAAAAAAAAAACAGCATCAAGCAAAACATTCTGGGAAACAAAATCTGAAGCAAAACCAAGAAAAAGGTTGATGATCATTTCTGGTTCCCAGAATTCTTTGCATGAGGCTGTTATTTTATAGTTTTATTCTGTAAAGATAAACACTTGTTAATATTTAAAATGTATTTAACTTTGAACAAACTCTTGCCAGTAAATTACATAAATTTAAATCTACGGTAAATTAACGGCAACCCAGCTGCAATTACATTGTAATTTCCACGGATTTTTTTACAGTGTATATTTTGTAATGAGTTACTCCCAACACTGAAAACGAGATAAATCCTTTTTTTTTTTGTCAAAACATGTTTATTATTATGTTATCAGGTTATTATTTTGTTTTATGGTGCTACTTAGCTGTATTTTTTAAGTTATGAAGGTTTAAATCAAAACAACCCAACTGCAGTTGAATTGATGTTAATTGGAATGCACAACCAAAAAACAATTAAATTAAAAAAAGTTATCTCGTTTTGCAACGAAACTCTTCATATATTGATGTTTGTATATGTGGTACTAGTTAAATAAAAGATATGGAAACGGAAGACCCCCCATTTAAATTTTGAGTGTTATATATATATATATATATATATATATATATATATATATATATATATAATTTTTTTTTTTTTTTTTTTCAGAAGAATAAGAACATGATAAAAAGGTAATTTGCCTGAACTGAATTTCTTAAAGTACTTCAGGGACACACTTTTCATTGTAAAAGAGTTCTGCAGTAGCAATAGAATAGAATAGAATAGAAATAGAATAGAAAGCCTTTATTGTCATTATACTCAGTTCAATGAGATTTTTAAAGAGCTACTCCATATAAAGTGCACACATAATAATCACAGTGTAAATTAGCCAAATAATGAGGTGGTTGTGTATAATAGTGCAGGGATCAGTGCAAGTTATTATAATATTCATTCTTCTTTAGTGCAAAGTTGTATTTAATATGGTCACAGCTTTAGGGAAAAAGCTATCCCTGAGTCTGTTTGTTCTGGCCCGTATGGACCTGAAACGTCTGCCAGAGGGCAACAGGTTAAAGAGGTGGAAACCAGGGTGGGTTGTGTCCTTCAAGATGTTTCTGGCCCTGCTGATACAGCGAGAATTATAGATGGCAGACATGGAAGGCAGAGAGCAACCAATGATCTTTTGTGCGTTGTTAACCACCCTCTGCAGTCTCTTCCTATCAGCCTCCGTGCAACTGGAGTGCCACACTGTCACAGCGTAAGTCAGCAGGTTCTCAATGGAGGAGCGGTAGAAGGTAACCAGTAGCTGAGTGTTGAGATGCTCCCTCCTGAGCACCCTCAAGAAGTGTAACCGCTGCTGGGCCTTTTTCACCAACTCTGAGGTATTGATCGACCAGGAGAGGTCTGCAGAGATGTGGACACCGAGAAATTTGAAGGACTTCACTTGCTCTACAAATTCGCCATTGATGTATAGGGGTGCAGGAAGGGGTTTGTTCCGCCTAAAGTCCATGATTAGTTCCTTAGTCTTGGTGATGTTTAATGCCAAGTTGTTTGATGCGCACCACTGCCCCAGTTTCAGGACCTCATCTCTGTAGGCCACCTCATTTCCCCTTGTGATCAGCCCCACCACCGTTGTGTCATCAGCAAATTTGACAATGATGTTATCTGGGTGGACGGGTCTGCAGTCGAAAGTGTAGAGGGAGTAAAGAAGTGGGCTTAGTACACATCCCTGAGGAGAGCCAGTGCTGAGGGTGCGGGGTGATGAGAGGTGATGACCAAGTTTCACCTGCTGGGGGCGATTGATCAGAAAGTCTTTTATCCAGGAGCAGGTGGATGGTGGCAGCCCCAGGTTGACTAGCTTGGGGATCAGAATGTCCGGTATTATTGTATTAAAAGCTGAACTGAAGTCAATGAAGAGCATCCTTACATAGTTTCCCTGTTGTTCTAGGTGAGTCACCGCTGAATGAAGAGCAATGGTTATGGCGTCTTCAGTTGATCTGTTCGTTCGGTATGCAAACTGATACGGGTCCAGGGTGGGGGGGAGGCAGGCTTTGATGTGTCTTAAAACCAGTTTTTCAAAGCATTTAGTGACAACTGGGGTGAGTGCTACGGGGCGAAAATCATTGAGGCAGGTTGTGGGTGACTTTTTTGGGATTGGAATGATTATGGCAGATTTCAGGCAGGGTGGAATGATGGCTCGTTCCAAAGACAAGTTAAAAATGTCAGTGAAGACATGTGATAGCTGGTTAGCACATACCTTGAGAACTTTCCCAGGTACCCCATCTGGGCCTGCAGCTTTCCTAGCGTTCACTGCAGAAAACACCCGCCTTACATCCTCCCCATCCAGAGTGAGTGAGGGGGGGGGGGTGCTGGGGGCTGGTGGGGGTTGTAATGGTCGTTGGAGCTGCGTGGCTGAGTGCTGCGATTGAGAGTCAAAGCGGGCAAAAAAACTGTTTAGCTCCTCTGCCAACTCCACATCTGAGTCCTCGGGTGTCACAGCACAGCCTTTATAGTTGGTGATGATCCTTATACCCTGCCATACCTGTCTAGGGTTGTTGAGATGTTCCTCTAATCTCCTTTTATATTCTGCCTTTGCAAACCTGATGGCTCTCCTTAGGTCGGACCGCGCGATGCTGTACAATGCTCTGTCACCTGATCTGAAGGCTGAGTCACGTGCACGGAGGAGCGTGCGGACCTGGTTTGTCATCCAGGGTTTCTGGTTTGGGAACACCCGGATGCATTTTTCCACAGTAACATTCCCCATACAATACTTGATGTAAGACAGTACTGTGTCTGTGAATGTAGCCAGGTCATCATGGTATAAGGCATTCCACCTTGTGTGTTCAAAGCAGTCCTGCAGACAGTGGATGGCATTCTCAGGCCAGGTGGTGATGGTCCTCTTTATGGGCTTTGTTTGTCGATTGAGAGGGGTGTATGCTGGAGTGAGAAGTAGGGAAAGGTGGTCTGACTGGCCCAGGTGAGGGAGCGCTATGGCTCTATAAGCATGCTTGATGTTGGTATACACATGATCCAGAATTTTTTCCCCTCTTGTTAAACATTTTACATGTTGGTGGAATTTTGGTAATACAGCCTTGAGATTTGCTTTATTGAAGTCCCCCGCGATAATTTGGAAACCATTGGGGTGGGCAAGCTGGTAAGTATTAATGGTGTTTAGCAGCACAGAAAGAGCAGTGTTTACATTAGCGTCTGGTGGTATGTAGACTGCAATAATGACAACACTGGTTAGCTCTCTAGGCAGTTAAAAGGGTCTGCATCTCACCGACATGAACTCCAGGTCAGGGGAACAGTGTCTATCCAAAATACTGCTGTTGTTACACCAACCTTCATGCAATATGTTTTGAGCATTTAATTAGTGCTTAAATAGACAATTTATGGTTTCTAAAAGAATCTTTAAAAGACAAAAGATAATCTAATGTGAAATGATAATCTAATGTGAATACTGTGAGTCTAAAGAAATGTTAATGTTACTTTTTGGGGTAATTGAGTATGTTCATATGCCTACTTTGGGAAGTTATTTTAATGAAGAGTGCTAAATATATATGAGGACATTCTAGTCAAGCTCAAGTTACGTAAAAATATACTTTCTGCTCAGTTGCCATTGTTCTCTTTAGCCAGTAAACTATAGATTTAAAACAGTAAGTCTTAAATAAATGCAATGTCTTAAAATTAAACACTTGTTAATTGAGCGTATTGTCTCTCTTTTTCAAACTACTATTAGGCTGAATCAAAACCTGCCAGACTAAAGTTGATTTTGCGTGAGAAAGATGTTGAAAACTCTGAAACATCTTGACATTCTTCAATGAGTAATTGTTCCATTTTTACGCAAATAGTGTACACTATGAATGCTGTGAATAAACATATATTTTAAATATATTTATAACAATTTTTTTGACTGTTTTAATCAGCTTTTATTTAATTGGAAACATTTATTTCAAAAAAATAATTTTGGATAGTTATCAGCTGAAGTCATCTATTCCCAAAATAGCACTCTTTAAGTTAACTAATTATAAACAAACTTGAAGTATACTGGTCACTGGTCTAGCTGCAGGTATGCTTAAGTATACAAAACTTAATATACTTACCATATTAATTTTTACCAGGGTAGTTTTAAGAATTTTGGATTAGCCAAAAAATATAGATCTATAAAATGTGTGCAAACAATCCATTCAAGTTATACTGAGTGTATGTTTGCAAGACACTCATAATACATTTGTATTGTACGTTTAACAAAAATTAAACACAAAAATAAACTCTAAATTCACTTATCAAGCATGCATTTAGCACAAACAGCCATATGCTTAAATTGTACTAAGTACACTTGAAGTTGTTCCACTTTAGCACACAAAAGTACACCAAATACACTTAAAGTAAAATATATGAAGTAAAAAATTTGTTGTTCAGAAATAGCACTAAGTAATCAATAGCACACTTTAAATATACTGGTCATTAGTGTGAGCGCAAGTATACTGAAGTATATCAAAATTAAATATTTTTAGCATTCAAATTTTTATGAAGTACACTTAAGTACACTCTAGATACACTTTATTTTACGTAGCTTATCCCCGTGTAATAGTATGTAATTTAAATGTAATTAAGAAGCTAATTAATGTATTTAAACCATGAACTAGTGAATTGATTCAAACTACGTTACAGATTAATAAGGTATGTAGATACACATGAAGTACACTTAAGTACACTCTTGATACACTTTATTTTACGTAACTTATCCCCGTGTAATATTATGTAATTTAAATGTAATTCAGAAGCTAATTCATGTATTTAAACCATGAACTAGTGAGTCGATTCAAACTACGTTACAGATGAATAAGGTATGTAGATACACATGAAGTACACTTAAGTACACTCTAGATACACTTTATTTTACGTAGCTTATCCCCGTGTAATAGTATGTAATTTAAATGTAATTAAGAAGCTAGTTCGTGTAATTAAACTTTGAACTAGTGAGTCGATTCAAACTTTGTTACAGATGGATAAGGTATGTAGATACTAGGGATGTCACGGTACCAAAAATCTAGTAGTCGGTACCAATACCACAAAAAGTACACGGTACTCGGTAACTAAGTCGGTACCGCAGTGTGTAAAAAAAACAATTATACTTAAATATTTTTTTTTATTAAAACATTTCAACATTATAGAAGACTTTTAAGAGCTTCTGTTTAGGTTATCTGAGTTAATGTTTGTTGACTTTTCTCCTGACTCTTTTGGTGTACATCCTCCTCTGGCTGATACTGTTAAAAAGAGAGAGAATAAGAAATACATTTTATTTATTTAACATACTGTCTGACAATGACTAATAAATCAGCTAAAGCTACAGGTGCTAAGGTGCACTTATAAACACATGCACGTGCGCATACACATACACATACTCTGAATGCAAGCATTAGTTTAATATCACTCACATTGTTGCAGGATGACAGTAGTTATTAAAAACCCTTAACATTTTAATACTTCATCCAGTGACATTAGGCTACATTTTGCTGACAGGATGACTAAATGGCGATGCATGGTCGCCCATTTATAGATAGTTTATAAAGTTGCAAATGCAGCGTCATTAACAAATAACTGATTTACACAAAACATTAACATCTAGCATAAAGTTAGCTGGTTACACAGCATTAATGCCAGCTGCCTCAAACAAACATAATGTAGGGTCTGGGTTTCAGAATAAAATTAAAATTTTACAGTTTGTATATAATATTAATGTGAATTAAAACTTACCTCGAATTTTTTTAAGAAATCGGAGTGTCTGTCTTTCAAGAGCTTTGCCAAATTCTATGTTTGATAGCGACAAACTACTTTAGAGAGATTCCCGTGTGTTGTAAGAGGCGTTCTTCCTCTTCTTTAACTCTTGTGGAGCGTCAAATACTTACGCGCGTATATGCTGCCCCCATCAGTCCCGGAAGAGTATTGCAGCCTCGGTACCTCCGGTTAATTGTTTAAAAAAATGTTGGTATCGACTTGGTACCAAAAGTTTCAGTTCTCGTGACATCCCTAGTAGATACACATGAAGTACACTTAAGTACACTCTTGATACACTTTATTTTACGTAGCTTATCCCCGTGTAATAGTATGTAATTTAAATGTAATTAAGAAGCTAATTCATGTAATTAACATTGAACTAGTAAGTCGTTTCAAACTTAAATACAAACTAGATACACTTTATTTTATGAAGCTTATCCCCGTGTAATATTATGTAATTTAAATGTAATTCAGAAGCTAATGCATGTATTTAAACCATGAACTAGTGAGTCGATTCAAACTACATTACAGATGAATAAGGTATGTAGATAAACATGAAGTACACTTAAGTACACTTTAGATACACTTTATTTTACGTAGCTTATCCCTGTGTAATAGTATGTAATTTAAATGTAATTAAGAAGCTAATTCGTGTAATTAAACTTTGAACTAGTGAGTCGATTCAAACTTTGTTACAGATGGATAAGGTATGTAGATACACATGAAGTACACTTAAGTACACTCTTGATACACTTTATTTTACGTAGCTTATCCCCGTGTAATAGTATGTAATTTAAATGTAATTAATAAGCTAATTCATGTAATTAACAGTGAACTAGTAAGTCGTTTCAAACTTAAGTACAAACTAGATACACTTTATTTTACGGAGCTTATCCCCGTGTAATAGTATGTAATTTAAATGTAATTAAGAAGCTAATGCATGTAATTAACAGTGAACTAGTAAGTCGTTTCTGTCACGGTGGGTAAATACACTGCTCTCTCTGTGTCTTGTGTATGGTGTTTACTCACCTGTGATGTCATGTGCTCGTTATCCCGATTCCCTTCACCTGTGTTGATTGTCTCACTCCAGCTGCTCATCATTACAGACTCTCCATATAAACTCACTCTGCTCTCTGTTCCTCGTCAGATCCTCACTCTTTGTTTGGCCTCCGTGTCTTTGGATTGTTTGTACAGCGCGTGTGGATTGTTTTGTGTCGTCTTCGTGTTGGATGTTCCGGTCTCCATTCAGGATTATTTTCCACTTCAGACCTACACCACCAACGACCACCACAACCACCATCACCCGCTTTACCACCGTAGTCCTTCGTGCACCATTACCATCATCTGGACATTGTGTTTGCTTAAATCCTTGTGTTTGTCTACATCTTATAAATAAACCTGTGTTATTCTCCTGCATCTGCTTCTGCGGTTGCTAGAGAATGGGCTTTTTGTCAAGGCGGAGAAATGCGTTTTTCATGCACAGTCTGTTTCTTTTCTAGGGCACATCATTTCGACTGAGGGTGTCCGCATGGATCCTGATAAGGTTAAGGCTGTGGTGAATTGGCCATCCCCAGATTCTCGCAAGACCCTGCAGAGATTTCTGGGGTTCGCCAATTTCTATAGGCGTTTCATTCGCAATTTCAGCCAACTAGCCGCTCCTCTGACTGCCTTGACCTCCCCTAGTACTGCGTTCAGGTGGTCAGACGCAGCCGAGGCTGCGTTTGCCAAAATCAAGAGCTGCTTTGTTTCAGCTCCCATTCTCGTGTCCCCTGATCGCACACGTCAGTTCATAGTGGAGGTCGATGCATCAGAGGTGGGGGTAGGAGCAGTGCTTTCCCAGCGCACACCCTCAGACGGAAAGGTTCATCCCTGCGCGTTTTTGTCTCATCGGTTATCTCCGGCGGAAAGTAATTATGACATTGGTAACAGAGAGTTATTGGCAGTCAAACTGGCTTTGGAGGAATGGCGCCACTGGTTAGAAGGTTCGGGTGTACCTTTTATCGTTTGGACCGACCACAAGAACCTCGAATACATTAAAACTGCCAAAAGACTTAACTCCAGGCAGGCTCGGTGGGCTTTATTTTTCGGACGTTTCGATTTTACTCTTTCATACCGTCCGGGTTCCAAAAACATCAAACCCGATGCTTTGTCTCGACTTTTTGAGCGTTCCGATCGCACTTCTACTCCCGAGCGTATTTTACCGGAGACTCTATTCATCTCCGCGCTCACATGGGAGGTCGAATCGAAGGTTTTGACAGCCTTAGAAGGGGTAACGCCCCCGTCTCGTTGCCCACCGAACCGCTTATTTGTGCCGGAGGAGTTACGGTCCAACGTAATCCAGTGGGGTCATTGTTCCAAGGTAGCTTGTCATCCAGGGGTGAGTCGCACTAAGTTTTTAGTCAAACAACGATTCTGGTGGCCAGGGATGGCTCGTGACATTCACGATTTTGTTTTGGCTTGCTCGGTCTGCGCCACTGGTAAGACTTCCAATCGCCCTCCTGACGGGTTACTTTTACCGCTGCCAGTCCCTTCGAGACTCTGGTCCCACATTGCGCTAGATTTTATTACCGCCCTCCCACCCTCCCAGGGGAATACGGTGATTTTAACCGTAGTGGACCGATTCTCGAAGGCGACTCATTTCATCCCCTTGCCCAAATTACCATCAGCCAAGGAGACAGCGGTTACTGTCGTAGACCACGTCTTCCGGTTACATGGCCTTCCGACAGACGTGGTCTCCGACAGGGGTCCCCAATTTGTGTCAAAATTTTGGAGAGAATTTTGTAAGTTGTTAGGAGCGACTGTTAGTCTGTCCTCCGGGTTTCATCCCCAGAGCAATGGTCAGACCGAGCGAGCCAACCAAGATGTTGAAAGAGTGTTACGATGTTTGGCCTCCAAGAATCCTTCGTCCTGGAGCCAACATCTCTCTATGGTGGAGTACGCACACAATTCGTTGCCAGTGTCATCTACGGGCCTATCTCCGTTTGAATGTAGTCTAGGTTACCAGCCACCTAATTTTCCCAGTATGGAATCCGAGATTGCGGTTCCCTCCGCTCACGCCTATGTCCAGAGGTGTCACCGCACCTGGACTAGAGCTCGTGAGGCTCTACTCCGGGTGGGGGCGCGCACCAAGGCTAAAGCCGATCGCCACCGGTCTAAGCCTCCCGTATACGTCGTCGGTCAAAAAGTGTGGCTTTCTACTCAGAACATTCCGATGCGTTCCGTCTCGAACAAACTTGCTCCCAAATTTATTGGCCCATTCGCTGTTGCCAAGATTATTAACCCGGTAACAGTTCGCCTTAACCTCCCTCCTGCGTACAGGAGAATTCATCCTGCGTTTCACATTTCTAAGATTAAACCAGTTTTTCGTTCACGACTTAACCCGCCAGTCCCGGTTCCCCCCCCGCCTCGTCTCGTAGCAGGGGAACCCACCTATTCGGTGAATCGTATTCTGGACTCTAGGCGGAGGGGACGCGGATTTCAGTACTTGGTGGACTGGGAAGGTTACGGTCCGGAGGAGAGAAGTTGGGTGCCTGCTCGGGACATACTGGATCACTCCCTTATTGATGATTACCATCAACAGGTACAGCAGGCTAGGAACGTCAGGTGACGTCCTAGGGGAGGGGGTACTGTCACGGTGGGTAAATACACTGCTCTCTCTGTGTCTTGTGTATGGTGTTTACTCACCTGTGATGTCATGTGCTCGTTATCCCGATTCCCTTCACCTGTGTTGATTGTCTCACTCCAGCTGCTCATCATTACAGACTCTCCATATAAACTCACTCTGCTCTCTGTTCCTCGTCAGATCCTCACTCTTTGTTTGGCCTCCGTGTCTTTGGATTGTTTGTACAGCGCGTGTGGATTGTTTCGTGTCGTCTTCGTGTTGGATGTTCCGGTCTCCATTCAGGATTATTTTCCACTTCAGACCTACACCACCAACGACCACCACAACCACCATCACCCGCTTTACCACCGTAGTCCTTCGTGCACCATTACCATCATCTGGACATTGTGTTTGCTTAAATCCTTGTGTTTGTCTACATCTTATAAATAAACCTGTGTTATTCTCCTGCATCTGCTTCCAGCGTGTTCTATCGTTACAGTTTCAAACTTAAGTACACTTTTGATACACTTTATTTTACGTAGCTTATCCCCGTGTAATATTATGTAATTTAAATGTAATTCAGAAGCTAATTCATATATTTAAACCATGAACTAGTGAGTCGATTCAAACTACGTTACAGATGGATAAGGTATGTAGATACACATGAAGTACACTTAAGTACACTCTAGATACACTTTATTTTACGTAGCTTATCCCCGTGTAATATTATGTAATTTAAATGTAATTAAGAAGCTAATTCATGTAATTAACAGTGAACTAGTAAGTCGTTTCAAACTTAAGTAGCCTACACACTAGATACACTTTATTTTAAGTAGCTTATCCCCGTGTAATATTATGTAATTTAAATGTAATTAAGAAGCTAATTTGTGTAATTAAACTGTGAACTAGTGAGTCGATTCAAACTTTGTTACAGATGGATAAGGTATGTAGATACACATGAAGTACACTTAAGTACACTCTTGATACACTTTATTTTACGTAGCTTATCCCCGTGTAATATTATGTAATTTAAATGTAATTAAGAAGCTAATTCATGTAATTAAACTGTGAACTAGTGAGTTGATTCAAACTACGTTACAGATGAATAAGGTATGTAGATACACATGAAGTACACTTAAGTACACTCTTGATACACTTTATTTTACGTAGCTTATCCCTGTGTAATAGTATGTTATTTAAATGTAATTAACAAGCTAATGCATGTATTTAAACTGTGAACTATGTAACTAGTAACATATGTCAGGACTCAGTCCGGATCCGGACCCGACGGGAACTTGATCCGGACCCGCGTCGACTTCATATTACAAGTGCATTAATTTCTATGTGATTGATTAAATGTGTGCATTTGCTACTTTACAAATGCATATTAAACTTGTTAACCATTCGTTTAGTTTTTTTTTCTTTTTAGATTTAAGAGTATTTCTGGTCCGAAAATAAAACGATTTTAAAAAAAATTTCGTGTGACGCTGTAGCCATCACACCCAGATATTATGCACAGCTACTTCGGCTTTTGATCAGTAAGTCCTTATCAATCTAAAATCACTGTTGGTTTGAGTCGTTTAAAACATGCATTTGAAAAAGCAACACTTGTCATACATAATCTTTATACATATTCTTTAATATCATGAAATACCTGAAAAGGTTTGAAGAACAGCAATATAAATATATCCTTAAGACATTTCCTGGAGCTGCGTGTTTCTGGTTCTTCGGCTGCAGCGCATATTAAGTTTCTGCCCGAGAGCGCCCCCTGGCTTTTGGATGTAGTGGCATTTCACCGCAATTCATTGAAAAGCAAAGCAAGCATCATCAGCCAATTTATAGGTGCACTCCTAATTTTGGTCAGTGTCTCTGCATACCAACCATACTTTTTTGCCATGGTTTATGCATCTGATGGAGAACAAACTGTGCCCTTTCTCTAATTAGGTTGCTCTGTATTTTCCACCTGTTTACTTTTGGCATATTTCTTGTGTTTGTTTAAAAAAAAATACTTTAAATGCAAAATACACTTATGTTTTTCCCAAACTATTTGTGTTGATTTGTTATATAAACAAATTATTTAAGTTTTTCCGGACCTATGAAAATGATGAGAATTCAGATTTGGACCTTTGAATGTAAACTTTGAGAACCCCTGCTCTAAACCTTTGAATGACATGCACTGTAGATGATGATAACTTCAATCTCTTTGCAATTTTTCTCTGAGAAACTCAGAAAACTATTTTTCGCTGCAGCATTGGGGGAATTGGTGATTCTCTGCCCATCTTGACTTCTGAGAGACACTGCCACACTTTTTATACCCAATCATGTTGCCAATTAAGTTGCAAATTGGTCCTTTAGTTGTTCCTTATATGTACATTTAACTTTTATACTCTTATTGCTACCTGTCCAAACTTTTTTGGAATGTGTAGCTCTCATGAAATCCAAAATGAGCCAATATTTGGTATGACATTTCAAAATGTCTCCCTTTCTAAATTTGATATGTTATCTATATTCTATTGTGAATAAAATATAAGTTTATGGTTTATGAGATTTGTAAATTATTCCATTCCTTTTTTACTCACAATTTCTACAGTGTCACTGTAGAAGTGTATATATATATATATATATATATATGTATACAGTATGATAAGTTTACTTAAAGTATAGTTGAGTAGTAAACTACTAGTTAACTAAAAGTATAGTAAAAGAATACTTGCAAGTATACCTGCAGCACAAAATTAATAACCTACTAGTTTACTAACACTAAAGATTCTCCATAAAGATAATATACATTCGTACACTACATATACTTTCAAAATTTACTTAAAATATACTGTTTCTAAAGGATGCTAAATAATGTATTTTATAAATATGCTGTCAGTGCATTATTATAATGATAACTTTGAAGGGACACAAGGCAGCATTTTTATATTAATAAATCATCTTTACGACAAACAACACAGAGGCAGGCGAGCTAAACACGGCTAGCAATTGTTGCAAATGGCAGAGCCGAGGAAGAAGCATTGAAAACTCTTGACGGAAGGGAAACATATCTGGATTGGAAATAAGCTGATAAACTTGGTTCCGAGGGGGGAGGGACTACAGTTCGTTTTTATTACAACAGTTTGTTTGAAAGCAGCATTTACTTTCAGACACTAGGGGGAGCTCGTAGAGAAATATTACGCAGACTTGCCTGGTTTCCCTTTAACAGATAAAGTACCTTAAATAAACTTTAAAATAAGTTCAAATTAGCATACTTTAAAAATTGCACAGAACTTTAACTCCAAGTTTATTTTTTTAAAGTACTTTTAGAAAATATACTAAACTATAATTATTTTGAAATATGTTAAAAGTTAAATTGTAAGCAAATATATTGTAAGCATACAGTACTTTCAATATATTTAAAGATGGTACATTTCTTTCTAAGTATATTTGTAATGTACTATTGCAAAGTTAAATATCCTTGAAATACAATAAATTATATTTATTTTTCACCAGGGCTATTCATATGGTTTTTTGCAGCTTTCTTGATGTAGCTTTCGTTGTTGCATTTTTACTTTATTTTATACTTATACTACTAAGTACATGGGCCCTATTTTAACGATCTAAATGGGCGTGTCTGAATCCACTTTTGCTAATTTAACGAAAGGAAAAATGGTTTGTGCGCCAAGCGCAGGGTCGAAAAGGTTATGTCCTTTTTTAATGAGTAATGGGAGTATTTTGGGCGTAACGTGCAATAAACCAATGAGAGTCTCAGCTGTCATCCCCTTTAAAAGCCAGTTGCGCTGGTGCTATGTCTAATCCCTATTTAGATGACAGACTTTGTAAACTGAAAAACTAAGCGGAGGAAGAAGATCCCCAGTTTAAGATTAATGTTAAATAATTGTGTTGTTTTTCACTTGTATTGAAATTGTTATTTTTTTATTAAAACCTTTAAAACCCGTTTTCTTTTAGTCATGGAAGTAAAAAAGCAGGCTTTTAATATATGGCTATCCGATATAATAAAAAAATAATTGTAAGAAAAGTTTTGTACTCCAAAAATACTTTATTTGTAACAAACAGGAGATAAAGAATTTACAAATGGCTCTCTGCACGTTTCAGGACTTGGACAGTGTCAGTTTTTTTTAAGCATTACTTAAAAATGTTTCTCATCCCACCATATCCACAGGTACAGCGTCATCATATACAATAAATCTGTGAGGTAGCATTTAAAAAACATTTAAAAAACAGATGCATTTGTTTAAAGCAAAGCATTTATTTACTTACCAGGCTGCAGGTGAAGCAGCTCTTTGTGCCTTCTAACGTCTCATAATTAGTCCTCATTTATGTCCAAGAGACTCAATAACAATCTTTTACATTCAATCCTTTAATCTTTCATATTTAAAAGCGTTTTGTGCTGCTGCGCATTTATGTGTGTGATAAGCAAACCCGCGTTGTCGTCCTGTTTAGGCTCATATTTCGAATGCGCTCTTTAAATAACAAAAAACATATTGCGCCATTGACTTTAGACCAGGTTTTTGTTGGTCAATGGCGTAGTCTATTTTAGTTGCCTCAAAATAGCAACGCGCCAACAATGCGTCTGAACACACCTCTTTTTCAGGCCAGAACGCCCATGGGCGCAAAAGGGGGCGCAAATGCATTTGCTATTTAAACAAAGTGGCGCTAAACGTGAAAATTAAAATTGCGCAGGGTGGAAACTAGCAAAAGACACTTGCGTCGTGCATTGTGACGGGTGCAGTGGTGGACGAATTACACAAATCGTGTACTTGAGTAAAAGTAAAGATACCCAGGGTAAAATATTACTCAAGTAAAAGTAGAAGTACTTGCTTAAAATTTTTACTTGAGTAAAAGTACAAAAGTATCTGCCTCAAAATTTACTTAAGTACAAAAGTACTGTGATTTATTATGGCCGTATCATTTTTGTCACAAAACTCAAATTATGTGAAATAACTCTCTTGGCTAACCAATCAATTAATAGAAGGACATTAATAAATCAGACACTGATGTCTATTAAAATTATCATAAGCCTAAAACCTTAAAAACAAAAAATTTCCTTTAGCATCAAATGAAATAACAGGATTTGAGAACAGTAAGTCTCATTTCAAGATTTATTTGTTAAATAATTTAACAGTTTAAGTGTAATAAAAACTTGACTTAAGCACAGGTTCACAATAGTTTTCAAAACATTAAATACATAACGTTATCTAGAAATCAGTCTCCCTTTCTTTGACAAATAAAACAAGCCAGAATATAATTTCAGAAACGTTTCATGTGCTTTAGCATGTCATATGTATATTGTAATACATAATAAATGTATTTATATATTTTGGAAGCAAAACTTTTGAAAATATTAATAACAATCTCAGTTAATAGGGAGCACTCCAATCCACCTGCCTGTTTAAGCATCATACACTGCATGGCTAGTCAAAATGTCATTTATATTTTACAACAGTGTTGATAGTGATTGTCATTTCAAAATAACAGAGCACTGAGCTTCAAATACAATGAACTTAAGTGAAACAGCTAACTATACGGCTAAAAATAGCTTCAGCCTGCATAGCTTAAAGTTCATTCATAATAACGTCGTATATATTTTAGCAACAAAATTAACAGTTTTCTGCAAGCTACTGTTAAGATTGCTCATTTAAAAATATAACCAGAATAAAAATGGCTTACCTCTACGCGTTTCCTTAGATTTGAAAGATTATTCTTTTAAAACGAAATAGCACAGTTTTAAGGCAGGCAGAGAAGACACGAAGGACTCGTTCTTTTATTCAAGGACTTAAAAAAACGCGCGTAAATAAGGCCATTGTTGTTGTGACGGGTCAGTTATCTCCTCCGTTGTTTTTGAATGCAGTTTCATTCTCCAAACGATGCATTGGCTGGCTGCTGCACTCGCGTGACTCGCGTAGCTTACGTGAAACAGCGCGGCAACCAAAACAAGTTTAAAACGAAGCGCATGCTTGTACCCTGATTGGTGGTTTGACGCATCACGTGTGCATCTTAGTTTTTTTGTGCAGCTTTAGTTTGCCCAGTTACGTTTTTATCCACTGATAAATAAAAAGGAACGACCGATTTTTTTTTAAAATGTAGTGGAGTAAAAAGTAAGATATTTGACTTTAAAATGTAGTAAAGTAAAAGTAAAAGTCTCCCAAAATAAAAGTACTTGAGTAAAGGACAGATACGCAAAAAAACTACTTAAGTACAGTAACGAATTACATTTACTTCGTTACTGTCCACCACTGGCCGGGTGTAAGATAGAGCCCTAAGTCAGTAAACAAGTATAGGCCAAATATACTTCGACATTTCGGTCAGTATAGGTCAAGTATACTTTAGTAAAATTTAAGTATATTTCTGAGAAGTACCTCAGGTACATTTTAGAGAAGTACATACAAAGTAAAACTGAAAGTATACTTTCTTATTTTAAGTTTTAAAGTAGTATACTTATATCACACTTGAATAAACTTCTTTTTCGTAAGGGTAGTATAAACTGCCAGCAATAAACAAAAATACTAGTTTGTTCAAATACATTATTATTGGCATGAATCCAACAGCAACAACTTGAACAACAAAGCAATCTTAACCTTAGTAAACAAACAAAAGTTTAACCTGATGATAAAATATAAAAAACAATTGTGACAGTTAAATTGGTAACATGTGAAACATAGCCCAAATTACCAGCTATACACAAATACATAAGTTTTAATTAAAATGAACATATTAGCATGATTTGAAATTTAAATAAATTACCATAAATGTAAGTTTAAACCAAACTAAAGATATACATACAGAGCACCGTTAGGTAATTTACTCTTAGTAAATGAACAAATGTATCAAAATAATTAAATGGAAACAATACAATTAATAAAAATTTAAACAAACATTTCAACACTATTATTATTAATAGGGTTGAATTGTTCGTTTTATTTTTTATTAATTGTATTGTTTTAATTTAATTATTGTGTGTATGAGAAAGTGTTCAGGATTGTCATCAACATGTTGCTTTCCAACATCTCTTTTCTTTTCAGCCCCTTTTTCCATAGACGTAAACAGCCCACTGTATAAAAGAAAAGAAAACAGATGCAAATGAATATTTGTTATGAAGCAGAGGCCATATAATAAAGCAATTAAAAGCATAACGTTTTAAAACAGACAGATAGACAGACAATTAGAAGATGAACCTTTTAGGATGAACTGATTCTTGTTTTCTTCCTTAAGCTTTGGATGAAAGTGTCGGCGCTAAATGCCTAAACAGTATGAAAAATAGCTTAGACCTTGAAGATGTACTTTTTATTCAGGCAATTAAAAGCAAATGAGATATGTTCTGACCATGTAGTTAAAATATATGAGGAATGTCCCCATTATTATTTACCAAGAAAAATCTAATCAATATAAAGAGGAGTGAGTAAACATTAATTTGTGAGTAGGACCATATACACATATACATACTTGGTGCTAAATAGCACTTAAAATGGTTCACATAGGATTACGAGCCAGTGAACCATTTTAGCGCTATTTAGCACAGTTTGTTTTTAAAGCGTATGCTGTATGTCTATGGTCATCATAATTACTGTCATAGTTTATCCACCTATGAGAAAATCAGCTTTGCAGTTATAATTGTAAAATTTGTCAAGTATTGATTCCGGAGTGTCAGTTAAATATTAAATAACACACAAACACACAAAGTAAAAGCAAGCAAACAAATTAACATGTAATGATAATGATGTACTGTCACTAACTTGAATGTCACCTCCTTCTGCCCTGTCAGCATCCTCTTTTCCCACCTCTTTACCTGAAGCAAACACAGCAAATGGTTACCAGGAAAATGTATCCACATTATATGATGGGTCTGTTTAATGCTTGATTCTGATTGGCTGAGAAATTTTCATTGGGTGTTATTTTTCTGTAAACCGCAAACCTAACTTGTCAAATGTCTTAAAAATAGGCACCAGAGCAATGTTTGTGGTAAAGTGGTATAAGCAGAATAATTGACTCCGGTCCTTTGAATTACTTCAATGGCTCGTTGTCAATTATCCCTTACATATTCCATATATTCCAAATATTTGTATTTTTACCATTTTCCTTTGTAATCAACAATGCAATTAGAGTAACTAAAGTAATGCAAGGTTATGATCACTCACCCTATCAATGAAACCACTGTTGAGCTCTCTGTATTCATCAGCTTTCCCTGAAATTACAAAAGGTGACTACTTAGGCATATCGAGTCATCTTTTGATATATAAATGCAAAGATGCCAACATGAGCCTCAACATTCAATTTAAGTTCCGCCCAACTGTAACAGGTTGTTTTGTACAAAGCTCATTGTTGTGAGAAAGCCCTGTGTAAACAGGTGTGAACTTATTGGCCAGTTATCCAGTGCGTTGTGATTGGCCGAATTACTCAAACGGAAATGTGACATTGCTTACCATGTTTTGAAAGATGAGATTCCAAAGCAATGATGAAAGCCAGGAGATATTATCATATTTACTACCTTATCAATACGAGCCTGAATCTGACCCAGAAAATGCAGAATGTAACAGATTGGTAAGGTAAGGATACTAAAATAAAACCACGTCTGCATCGTAGAAATGACAAACAATCGCTACTCTGCACTGTACAAAACTCACGTTTGAATTGTAAGTAAGATACTAGAAAATGCATTTCCGGAGGAACTGCAAAAATGTGCTTGCTCTGGTGCGGTGATTTGTGAAATGTAAAATTTTAGAATGTTTTTTTATCTTGTGCACCTCACATTGGAGTCCCAAGTTCATGTACAAATTTTGGTTTCAATAAGTGAAAGCATTCCTGCAACACACACACACACACACACACACACACACACACACACACACACACACACACACACACACACACACACACACACACACACACACACACACACACACCAAGGTGCACTCAAACCACATTACGAAACAACAAGATGTTACAAAGCACATGATGAAGAAACACCACCACCACTGCAGAAATTCCTGTCACCCATGGCACATTTAATAAATGGATTAAACTGCTTCTCACATGCACATTTTCACAACTCCTCCATAGTAGACACCATTAGTATTATACACAGTTGCAGGGAAAAACAACAACATTGGGATGGTAAGGTACACATACCACTCCCCACACTCACATGGTATTACTCGCACCAATGGGCCACATACAAGGGCATGTTGTAATAAGAATCATCTGCAGCTGACAAGTTATGAAACAAAATAAAAAATTCACAAAGAAAAGAAACACAATTAATACATCGACCTGGGAAACTCGGAGCCCATACAGAGCACCGTTTTATCTTTAAAACCAAATGTTCATGTCCCCAAAACACATGGATAGGGAGTTGAGCACTCTGGTGGAAGACAGACCAGACACCAGCAGCACCCCTTTAATAATGACAACACGTCGTCCGCACAGCCAGCTATATAACAGGGCTAAAAGAGCGGGAAGAGGTAAAGTTAAACAGCAACCGTCCTCACGGCCGGGAACGAGAGGGAGAATCCTAAAGCGAATAAAGATGTAAACATTACTAATACACATTATTACCACTCTCAATTATAGTTGCGGGTTACGCACTTACCGCTTATCTTAAGCTAGGCACAACACCTTAAGGACACCGGCATACGGCGGTCATAACTGCCCCCAGTGCCCTGGCATACAGGGAGTCAGCCATCATAAAGTTAATTAAACAGAGTTAAAAGGCACCAACACAGGAGCCGACATGTGCTGTAATTCAAATGATTTGATTCGTCATTATGTACACTTAGTTTTAAAATAAGCACGCTTACTGTTTCTGACTTTTCAAACCATAATTCAAACATGAGTTTTAAGCATTGTAGAGCAGCACACTTGAGGTATTCGGCCAATCACAATGCACTGGACAGCTGGCTAATCCGAACACACCGGGCTTTCTCAGAATAATGAGTTTTGTAGAAATCAACATGTTTTATAAAGGCAGGCATAACGGAGCAACAATAATATATGGTATAATAATAATGTTTTTTTAACCATAAACTATGTGAACATATTGCATTACACTAAATACAAAAAATAGCGTTCTTTTAGCAACATAATAGGGGCTCTTTATAAATAAAAACTAGACGTCACTTATTAAATTAAACATGCTGTCAATGTATGACATCATATTATAATCCCAGGTGAAAAAGAAATATATTTAAATAGTATTTTTTGGGACATACTTAATATATTTAAAAGCTACTATACTAAATGCATATTAAATGTATTATATTGAACCCACTTCAAATATATTAAATGCATTTCAAGATATATTTAAAGTCAATTTTAATCTATTTGCATTATATTTAATATATTGAAATTGTGTTAAATTGGAACAACTTCAAATATATTTAGTGCAATTTAAGTGTACTTCTTTAAAATTCATTTGAAATGCACTTCTCATACACTTAAAAATACAGTTAGAATACATTTAAAGCTTAATTTAACTGTGCTTTAAGAACACTTTAATAGTACTTCAGCATATTAGAAATATACTAGCATTACATTAATAGAAATGTATTAGCATTACACTACTATTTTATTATAAAGCTGTTTTTAATATTTAAAATGTTATATTAAAATCATTAAATATTAAGACACATACACAGATTTTGAATACAGAACAATTTAATATACTTCATATTGTGTTGTGTACATTACAAAAATATCTAAAGTAAATTAATCAAGCACAGAGACATACATAATCTCTTGACCAAAGAGAAACAATATAAAACAAATATCAGAGAAATGCAATTACAGAGCTACTTCTATCAAATTGTACAACATTAACATTAAATTTATTAATGAAAAGTACACTATGAATATGCAATCACTAAATATTCATAAGCAATGATTATATAATAATCATAATGTAATTCTCTGCATAAAAAGTTACTGAAAAAAAAATGTTTAAGTGCAATTTAAAGACGGAGTGCACAATGTTTGAAAAACGCTTTGGAAAAGGAAATTGGGCCGACTACCAAAACACACTTGTAGCCAACCAGCAGTAAGGGGTGTGTCTACTAACCGACATCCTTGCCGGGGTTGCGTATGTGTGTGGTGGCTCTATCAAAAGAAGGTCCAGATTCTATTGGGGTAGAGGCATGTTTGTTTAGGTAATTTTAAATGTTAACATCAGGGACGTCACTAGGATTGGAAGACAGGGGGGGCTCAGCCCACAGAGTATTTGTAACTTGTGTTTGCAAAATTTTTGCACTCACATCTGAGTTACAATTATGTCAACAACCAGTCAAGAAACCAAGATGTTAACAAGTAAAACATGACAGACATATCCTCCTCTTCCATTTCTACTCTGTTAAATAAAAGTTACTGTAATGTTAGCTTTTAGACACATCAAAGCTGCATGGGGGAATTTAGGCCAGACTTTGCTCCTGATTAGTTATTCTATAAGCAATGACTTAAATGCTATCTGCAAATTGGTCACATGAAACATCCAAAATGTCCATAAACAGAGGTCAGACAGCTAAAAAGTTGGTAAGTTAAACAAATGAGAAAAAGCAGTACAAGAAATAGAAAAAAATTGGCATCACTGCATACTTTACCAGGTAAGCTATTGACCAGGGCTCTCAAGTTTTGAAGACAGGCAAGAGTGACACCCCTCCAAATACCCCCCCCCCCACCACCCCAAATATTATTTAACTATTAGGTTGTATACTACTAACCTTATTGCAATCCACTATTCCATTGTATTCCCTGTGTGTCATATATGGGACTAGAAAATGTTCATTTGGGAATGGAGATTTTTTTACAATGAAGACTTCCTGATTCATTATTCACTGTGTAAATACACGTACACATTTCCAGTACAAACACATCATTTTACTGTTTGCATTTCTATGCTCACATAGAAACCTTAGCCAAGGATTTTTTTTGACAAAATAAACTTTTAACCAGAAAATAAGATAAATGTGTGTGTTCACATAAATGTAAGCATAAACCGGATTTGCTAATCTTATAGGTTAATATTATTAGTTGATAGCCACTGTGTTAATCTGGAAATTATACAGATCTAAAATTTAGAAAAGGGGAATGACCAACAAGTGATCTACCTTAATACTGAGTTGTCAAGATGCATTATGATGTGGTTTTCAGGACAGGGTTTAGATTAAGCCAGGACAAGGCCTTAGTTATATTAGGATGTTTATGTAGTTTTTACAAGCACAAAAATATTACAGGTGTGCATCTTGAGACAAAACAACGTGACTGATGTATTTTAAGATATGTTAGTGCAAGCTACTTTTAGTTAAGAACTAAAACTCAAACAGGCATTTTAGTCTTGAACAAGACTTAAGCCCTGTTTGGGAAACAGCCCCTATGTCTATACTGTAGGTCAGGGGTCTCCAACCTTTTTATAAGCAAGGGCTACCACAATGGATAAAACAATCTGGATGGGTACTTACTACTTTCTGATATAGTTTAATCAAAACGTTTTTCTTTTACTTGTTGTTTTATTTTACTTTACTTGTTGATACGTTTTAGTATTGTTTAAAATGTTAAGATAGGTAAACCAAGCCAAGCTAATATTAAAAATACCATGTTGAACCCTCAAAAACTTACTAGGAATACACATTATACTACCATACCAAAGACAAATACACAGGTGCCTTACACTTTTTAAAAGGAAGGAGTTCAAATGTTAAAATGTTAATATTTTAAATGAAATGAAACAAACATATTTAATAAGCTATAATTTAATTATATTAATAGATTTTAAAAAAGCTATTTTACTGCAAATATAAGGTGAAATGCCCATTAAAAGCTCAATTTGCACGTTTGATCCAGTTTTTCCACAAAAAAAACTAGTTTTATAAAAGGATACACTTCACAATCACCTGGTGTTTCGCTGCATGAAATGATCTGCCTGACTTTAAAACCTGTTACGTTAATAAGCAATATATAGACGCGTGCTTTTACTGGTGACTGACCTGCTCCCTTCCTGGAGAATATTTCTGTGATTGATTTTGCAGCATCTCGCTGCGTCTGTCTCTCTCTCTCTTTCACATGTCAACCTGAGACGACTGCACGGCGGGTCAGAACAGCCGCCAGGTCAACATGGCCAGTCCGCCCTGCACACACCTTGTACTACTGATGTTCGCTCTGCTCGGCCCCCTGCGGATTGATAAACGCGCTAAATCCATGCTGCTGACTCAGATCAGGGGAGGAGACGAAACTTGACGCAGCATGACGCCTTTCATTGGTTGTTGCGTTAAATCTTACCCAGATACAATAGTGCTATTTTCTGATTGGCTATTGTGTAGCCTATTTCTTTTTTTTTGATTGGCTGATAAGTGGCAGGCTCTAGGGGATACGCGCTTGATTCCTGCCGGTTTCCATAGTGAGAGCGGCGCGACCAGATAACTTTTGTGCGCTGCGGGCCTGCGGCATATATTAAATATATTATAAATAGTTTTCTGCGTGAGAAATACAATGTGTGGCGGGAGTGCGTGACAAAAGACCGAAATGAGTGACTGTCACGCTCAATGCGTGACACTTGAGAGCCCTGTCATTTAGGGGGGCTTAGGAACATTTTGGGGTAGCTTCAGCCCCCCTAAAATAGGCCTAACGACGTCCCTGGTTAACATTGGCTTTCAAAAATAGTGCACTCCGCCTTTAACCAACTTAAGATAAACCTATAAAAAGCTGAACTAAAACACAAAACAGTTTAGATGTCACATGTTTAAGTGGAGGGTCACTTCTTCTTGCAATTCAGACACCGTAGTAATTGAAGACTGCTTTATCACACGGGCTGTGAAAAGGAAACAGAATATACCAATTAACCAATAATGAATGAACATTTGGATATCCATGTTTAAAATAAATTGGCATAGATATGCATGTATGGAAGTTTTGTTAACTTCTCAGTTTACCTTTTAAAGCTTTGACTGTGTCCTCGTCAAGCGTGTCAGTTTTATCTGTCAGAGCACTCTACAAGTGGGAATGAAGATAGGATTAGAACACGCTCATGAAATAAAGCAACCTGTGTGTATTACAGGATATGTTTTACATTGATAATTGTGTTTTATTTGAACCTAGATAATTTTCCATTGTTTGTCTATTGTGGTCTTGCAAACTTAAGGTTCACCTCTGTTTAAGGAGATTTAAGGAAATCAGAAATGATGCCAAACAGGGCTCCAGACTGCTATCAAATGGTGGCATTTTGCCACCTAAATTTGAGAGTGTGCCACTGAATTTTACATCCGGTCGCACATGTGCGACCAGCAAATTTGACCTTTTTTTGTGATATGACACTGAATTTGAAACAGCACATTGTACTTTCTGAATCTATAATTAAAGTAGTTATTAGTAATACAGTCTAAATTAGTAGACATGTGAATATTTGGTTAGCATATTGTTTTACCGTGTGTGCCCCTAAATTTTCTGGTTGCGCCCCTAAAATTTTCAGTTGGGGGCCACTGTGCTCCTATTAAAAAAAGTTAGTCTGGTGCCCTGCCAAATGGTATATGCAAGGATGACTAGGCCAAGTCCCTTACAGCTTTACAATAAAAAAAAACGGTTTTTACAAGAATAATTCAAAAGGACAGAAATTAGCCACCTGGAATGGATGTGTTGCAAACGTTTTTCTTCACTCCACATTTGCCCCGATTCAAAAATGTCAATAGCAGTTGATCTGAAAAACAACAGGCAAGTAAATGATGATAAATGATTTGTTTTCGTTTTAAGATTTACTTACCCCGAGTACAATATATTTAAGACAATATAATATAATCAAACCCAGCCTCGGCAGTTTTACAATCTCTCATAAAAGTAACCCTTCTTACAATGTCATTTTTGTGTCCATATGTAATTAGAAATACATTTAAAAATATACAAAAAGACAATAAGGTTGTCAAGATTGAACTGATATAAACATTAGCCATTGAACATTACTGGAGTTATAATAACCATATGGTCATATCATGGTATTTTCAGGTAAGACAGCTCAAACATTCAATTTAAACTAACGTTAGCGTTGCAAGAGAAACATTAGAAAAACTTAAACGTGAAAACAAATAGCAACAACAAACTTACCACCAAGAATAAGTCTTTCTATGCGCTATATCTTCATTTTTCCTGTCTACTTGGGATCTGGTTGGTCATATTTATGTCGCTGTGCTAAAAAAATGAAAGGTTTTAATGATTTCTGAAATGCTTAAGAGAAATGCCTTACGTTAGTCAGAAAATAAAGATGTTCCAATTACCACACGCAACACAGACATAACGTTACATAAAGAAGCTGGGTTAAATGTAATGTAATGTTTTACTTACTTAATAGTTAACTAAATAAAGAAATGTGAAAATCTGTCATCACTTACCCTCGTGTTGTCTCGTTCATCTCCAAACAAAAAGCGAAATACTTTTTCCCTCAACGTCAGATCCACTAAAACTGCTCACATTTTAAATCGAGTTGTTTTATCTTAGTCCTCTGGTGAAATATGATCGCCGATTAATTAAATAAATACGTTTAATGCAGAGTCGCCATCTAATTTAACAGTTTATACGTTTAATGCAAGCAATCGCATGCACCTCGTGAACCGAACTGAACAACAGCTTTCAAATAGCGCCATGACGTGTTACTATGACAACAACCAATCAGGTTTAGTCACGTGTGTTGTTTGAAAACAAACACTAGCAAACGTAAGATTTTAAGCAAATCTTTGAATGCAATCGGAATGATATAATGTTGAAATGCTTGAGGAAAGTTCAATGTTAGCTTATTACAATTAATGAATCATGTTTTGAAAAAAGTATGTTTTATCCAAATATACTAAAACTTCACTTTAAGTACATTTGTGTTTAGCATATTTCTTAAAAGTGTAATTATGCATATATTTATTACCAGCATACTTTTAGTACACTTAATATAAATACATTAAAAATGTTCTTAAGTTTAGCATATTTCTTAAAAATGTAATAAAGCAGATATTTATTACCAATGTACTTCTAGTACACTTAATACAAATACATTAAAAATATTCTTAAGTTTAGCATATTTCTTTAAAATGTAATTAAGTATATATTTATTACCAAATACATTAAAAATATTCTTAAGTTTAGCATATTTCTTTAAAATGTAATTAAGTATATATTTATTACCAATGTACTTCTAGTACACTTAATATAAATACATTAAAAATATAGCATATTTCTTAAAAATGTAATTAAGTATATATTTATTACCAATGTACTTCTAGTACACTTAATATAAAAACATTAAAAATATTCTTAAGTTTAGCATATTTCTTAAAAATGTACTTAAGTATATATTTATTACCAGTGTACTTCTAGTATACTTTTAAAAAATACGTTTAAATGCAATTTAACGTATTTTTAATACACTTCAAATAAGTATGTTGGAAATACAAATGTATTATAAACATACTATTTGTATTTTAAGTATATTTTTAATACATTAAATACTACGTCTTTTTGACCTGGGATGCATTGTTTGATACAGTACATATAAAGTTTTCCTATGGCCTAATTTGACATTCACTGTTTCACAATGCAAAACATAGTAACCAACATATAATATGCTCCTGTATAGATCAGTAGTTGAGCTTTGTGTTAGCAGCGCATAAGGTTATGGGTTTGAACCCAGCACTCTAAAAATGGCTGGGTTATTTTTACCCATAATGGGTAAATATTGTACAGAACACATGCTGGATTAAAAATGACCCCATGCTGGGTTAAAAGATGACCCAATGTTGTGTTAAAACAACCCAGCATCAATTTAAACCCAGCGGTGTGTTCTGTCCAATATTTACCCATTATGGGTAAAAACAACCCAGCCATTTTTAGAGTGATAGAACACACATACTGATAAAAATGTATGCCTTCTATAATGCACGGTCAATTTGGATAAAATCATCTGCCAATGTTTAAATGTAAAAAATAATAACATGGTGCTTAATCTCAAGAATGTCTCGGCTGTCTCAGAGTCAAAATCACACATCTTTCATTGCAATATCAAAGTGTTTTATTACTTGCTTTGATGAAGATTTGATGGAGATCTAATGTTAGGGGTGTGAAGAATAGTAGAAGACAAAAATAGAACAAAGCGGTAAGGTTTTAAAAGATCCGTTTTCACTGTTGCTGTTTGGTTGTCTCAATAGCAAACATGTTTGGCATGCTTTCATTTTTAGTTAGGATGTTAGAACGAATATCTATGACACAAACATTTTCAGAGGTAACTCACTTTATGTAAAATATTACTGATTGAGGCTGTGGAGAGATATTTTTGTATGTATTAATACATTTGACATATCTCTGTTTATGAGAAAACCAGAGTATTCTAGAGACATTGTGGAAACCACTATGTTTAAGAAAAACTTTGGATGTATATAGGAAATGTGTAACAATGTGATGGGATGTGTAACAAAAAATGTTTGGAGGTAACATGTTCAATTTATGTCGATTAATGTTATTAATTTGTGATGTGGAGAAATCTTTTTATATGTTCAATTCAATTCAATTTTATTTATATAGCGCTTTTCACAAATGTTAATTGTTGCAAAGCACCTTTACATGAGTAGATGTAGAGGAGAACACAGAAAATCAATAGATAGTATAAGAGGTAGAATATAGCGGCTAAGGATAAACCGTACAAGCGAGCGTATTAATAATGTAACGTATACAGTAAAGTGCTAAGTTAAGCCAAAGTTGTCTGACTCTCCCTGGGACGAAAAAAAAACCCTAGGAGAAAACCCATTGGGAAAAACTCCTAGAAGGACAAAAACCCTTGGGAAAAATTAATATATATATATATATATATATATATATATATAGACACAGTAGGGATAGGAAGCGGGTAAGCGGATTAAACTGGTTCAGCCGGTGGTCGTTGGTCGCGCATCGGCTGGGCATCACGTTGAAGGACAGCCAGTAGATCAGTGGTGCAATGACCTTCACAGCAACAGGAACTGGGTCTGTTTGTCTCATTGTCCTCTGGATCGAGGACGAGACAGGGAGTAGACCTGTTTGAGTCGTGACTCACTCGGATCTTTAACCCGGATCTTTAAATTAACTCATGAGTCGCGAGTCTCTAGTGTCATTAACCCGGATCAGTCCTACTTCAATTCAATGTAAAACCATAAACAGCGCCCCCACACACACAAACCTCTTTCAACATTATTGATGAGACTTCCCTCGCACTACAGATCCACTCGTAACAGGCTGATCTGCGCGAGAACTGACCAGAGATTCTCACTCAGAGCAGGAAACATTGCAAACTCGAAAGACCTGCGGATCTGCGCGAACCGCGAATTGAACTCGAGAGACCTGTAGATCCGCGCGAGCCGCGAACTGACTCGAGATTCTCACTCAGAGCCGGAAACAATGCGGACTCGAGAGACATGCAAATCTGCTCTGACTCGAGAATCTCTCAACTCGTAACCAGCTGATCCGTAACCGGCTGATCCGTAACCGGCTGATCCGTAACTGGCTGATCTGCGCGAACTGTCTCTCTGGCTCTGGGGACTACATAAGCAGGACACAGTTTTTTCTATATTTTCTCTATATTATTATGCTATTGTTATTAGACTTATTTTTTAAATGGTCGACCATACACACCAAACCTAAAACCTATAAGCATGTTTTAGAAGTGAAAGGCTTTTGTTGTGGATTTGCTTTTGAGGAGACTTCAGTCGCTCTATAGAACCACTAACTGGCTCCGGCTGATCCACACGACTCAGCCGGTTAGTGGATCTGTAGAGCGAGTGAAGTCTCATGTCCATGGTCTGCGAGTCTGCAATGTTTCTGAGAATCTCGAGTCGCGTGGATCAGCCGGTTACAAGTGGGTCTGTACTGAGGTCCCTTGGAAATTTAGCAATACTGACTCAAGTGACTCACACAACCCGGATCACTTTAGTGAGTGACTCATAACCCGGATCCTTTAAAGGAATCGAGTTTGCCAGGCCTAAACCAGAATTCTATTAGCGTAGGGGCCATTCGCATGTAATGCAGGTGTCATACATTATAGTGGTTTAAGTCAGCTATGTTCCAGACAAGCTAACTATTGCGGCAATAGTATATTACCCATATGAGCTATGTGAGTGCTTTGTTCTAGACAAAATAACTACTGCGGGAAAAGTACATTTACTGGACATTCTACGTGAATGCTTTGTTAAAGAAGAATGTCTTAAGTTTAGATTTAAATTGCTCGACTATATTTGTAGATTTTACATATCCCTTGTTTATGTGGCCACCAGAGTGCCCTACAGTTTCTACAACATTCCTACTTATCCTTTGTTTATAACTTACGAACGTTTCAATATTATCTTTTAGACACTAGACATAAAACTGTAGTTTTCAACTCATTACACATGGCATGCCAATTCAGTTTGTTGAAAGAATGATTATATACGCAAAAGCATGTCTGCCTTCACAAGCACTTTGAACTGTATTTTGTTTATTATTTGTATATGTTCAAAAAATAAAAAATTTAGCTTAACCTAACAGTGACCAAAAAGAGAATTGTGAGTACTTATATTTAAGGCTTTCATGTATTTGAGGAGTGGAGAGAAGTTGTCTAGCATTCTTTGTCGAGTCATAGACAATACTGTCTTATAGTTTTATATACATATTTTATGTTTGGCCAAATGTTGGAAAGACGAATTTTAGCACATCTGTCAATCATCATTATTGCATAGTGGGGCTAGATGTGCGCTGTGAACAGCAGCATTCGTACAGATATTTCTGTTTTTGTGTGCGTCAATGCATGAATGTAAGTATACACCAAATTTAAATACAATCTTTGTCAATTGTAAAACCTGTTTCAGTGTATGTTATGTTTCTTTATCATGTTTAAGCGTATTTAGATTTATTGTGACCGGTTAAAATAGCACATTTGGCACGGTTTACCTCAGAGTTACCTCAGAGTTTTTCATATTTCGTGTTTTTGGTATTAATAGGCTACCACGATTTATAAGTCCATCCTGCTTCCTTATATCTTATTTATTTAAGTTACTGCTGCTGCAAGGATGGAAAATTGTTTTATGTGGAATGATTAATTATTTATTGTCATATACCACATACAGTCAATCTCAAAATTATTCATACCCTTTGTAAATATGACCAAAGAAGATTGTGAAAATAAATCTGCATCGTTAATAATTTTGATCTTTACTTTAAAAAATCTACAAAAATCTAACCTTTCATTGGAGAATAATAATTTTAAAATGGGGGGAAATCTCATTATGAGAGAAATATTTTTCCCTAATACACACTGCATACAAAATGATACCCTTTAATTCAGTTCTTTTGTAACCTCCTTTTCCCAAGAGAACAGCTCTAAGTCTTCACCTATAATGCAGGATGAGTTTGGAGAACACCCGACAAGAGTTTAGAGATCATTACTTCATGCAGTATCTCTCCAGATCCTTCAGACTCCAGTTCCATGTTGGTGCTTCTTCTCTTCAGTTCATCCCACTAATTTTTAACAAATAACTGGCTAACGCAAACATTACATCTAGCATAACGTTAGCTGGTTTCACAGCAACAATGCCAGCTGCCTCAAACATAATATAGGGCCTGGGCCAGGTTGCATAAAGCACCTTAAGTTTTTCCCTTAAGTATGACACTTAACAGGCAAATTCCTCTTATCTAAGAGAATAATTTAAGGGTGTTGCATACAGAATAATCCCTTAAACGGTTCTCTTAGGTAAGGGTAATCGTTAAGTGTTTCACGACAGCGACCCAGGTTTGTCGTTATAAAATACTATTGTTGCCATGAAGACGCAACAGACAAAATGTAAGGTTTTTTTCTGCAACACCCTTAAAGGCTCTCTAAGCGAATCTGCGAGACGTTATTTATTGTTGACGTTTGAAACTGTTTTCAAACAGACGGAGCGTAGCTAACTCCTCCCCCTCCCTTCCGTGCTTTCATGAACGCGCCCAACCCCCACCCCCAAATCCTTTTTGTCGTTTATTGGCTGGAATACTTTGTTTTGTTTTGTGATGCTAGGTTTGCCGTTTGTGAAGCCTGGGCTGTCTACAGAGATCGCGTTTTTTTACAGTTTGATCAGCGGACAGGCAGCAAGCAGATAGTGAGGAGATGTTTCCGGTATGTAACAAAAAATGTTTTATGGTCTAAAACGCTTCAATTCGCTTAGAGCGCTTTTAAGTTTAAAGGAAACGTTAGGTTTAACTTAAGGGAAAATTACACTTAAGGTGCATTAGGCAACCAGGCCCTGGGTTTCAAGATAAGATTAAAGTTTTACCATTTGTATATGATGTTAATAAAGCAACATAAACATATAAACATAGATGTGAACGACTTTTGCAGATTATGAGAAGTAAATCAGGCCAGAGCTAGTTGAACACTATCCTTACGGTGTCTTTCCATTCATGTCTAAGTGGAGGAACCCCCTCACTCCACCCAAACTCAAAACCTTTTCCACCAGACAGCCCTAACCATAATGTAAATTAAGTTAAATCTTCCTGCCTTATTTTCTGGTTAATCAGGAATGTCACCAAAGAATGATTGCCCACGCGTCCCCCACCATTAACTGTGAACAATGAAATTCCCCTCCATAATTTCTCAATCATGGGCACCCTAAGCTGTGCAGCACACAGACAGAGTTTTGCTAACCTGATCCTCCAAGAGAGCAACCAAGGGGGACACAATCACAATTATCACCTTGTCGGCCGTTTGGCCTCCCCAGTTTCTTACCGACGCTCGGTAATAGTTGATAAATTAAACTTTTCCCAAAACCTGTCAGGAGTAGGGCAACAACAACATCATCTCCATTCATAATGTTTAACAAACACTCTTCTTGTTCGGGCTTAAGTTGGCAAGTGCCGGTTCTCCACAACAGAGCGAATAGCTGTCTGTGTCTCCATGTCCGCTGTAAACTAGAAATCTTACATTCGGCACTTAACGTTTACACCACGGCTCTCAGCCCGCCCTGTTTGCTGGTTGGGCCGGCCGTTTTGGAGTCAGAGGAAAACAGTTATAATGGGAGATATCTCAGACTAAGTACAGAAGCTGTGGGATTTTAAGGTCATATGTTTTATTAATATTTTACTTAGAAGTGTTTTCAATAATCATTATAGTATGCTGAAGTAAAAGATTGTTTGTGTTTGTCTAAGAGAGTGGAAAGTTACTGAGAGGAAGCAGCTTGTGTGTGCAAAAGCTACAAGGTCGTGGATTAACTAGGAATGTGCAACTGGTAATGGTCAAGATAAGAGCGAGGCCTGAGGGAGAAAAGCAAACAGACATCCATGTTATTAACCAATGTTTTAATATTCACAGGATAAAATATGCAATGTATTTCTTACTTAATCAGTATTAATCATTGAATAATTGATGTAATAAATATAAGATGTTGTCTTTGATAAATGTGTATTAACCAATGAAATAAAGGTTGCATACAGAATAACCTAATGGGGGCATGGCAGCTCAACCTTGAAGAACAGAATCTCCTGTGTTTGTTCTTTGTGTGTGTGTGTCATTTCTTCCCTAACAGATAGAAACTGGGTGGGGTAATGGAGTCAGATAAACAGAAAGACCAGTTGGAGAGGAGATTTTCTGAAGAAAGATCGATGTCACATATTTTATAAATATGCATGTTACTTCCTGAGCTGGTTGTTCGCCGCTTGCCAAGTGTGGCCTTGAGACGACCCAGCATGCTGTAAAACTTTTTCATATCTGATCAATAAATATTTAAACTTAGATATTTGTATTTTGTGCCTTTCCTCTAAATTATGAACATGCAATGGACGCCTTAAAGTCCAACAAAGCCAAATGAAATTGATCGGAAGTACGAAGTCAGGCTAGCATTTTTTATGATTTTCACAAATGTTTAATGCCAAAAAACAAAAAACATATATAAACATAATATATCAAATGAAAGAACTTATTAAAAGCTTTCATTTAATTTTGTTTTAAACTTGAGCTGTTATAATGAATCTGCAAACTATTATACACCTTTTGTGCAAACAGTAAAGGCTTTTGGTGAATAATTGGTCTGCACTAGTGCTGCAACGACGCGTCGACGTCATCGATTACGTCGACTATGAAAATACGTCGACATAATTAAAATGCGTTGACGCGTCGCTGTTTACATTCATTTCGCGTAATGGCATCTTCTGCAATTGACAGTGTTATCCATACATTCCCTTACGAAAAATAAGTATACTTCAAGTTCAATACTTAAGTAATGTTGGACTATAGTTTTAAGTATACTTTAGGTAGTAATTGTACTAACATTTATCATCTAGTAGTATACTTGAAAGTGTACTGCTTGAATACTGCTTGGGACTAAATTGGCCCACTTTTAGTATATAGAAGTAAACTTCTAAGTGTACTATAAGTGTAAGAGTAGTCAACTTAAAGGGCCCTATTTTAACAATCTGAAACGCAAGTGCGAAGCGCAACGCGCAAGTGAGTTTGTGGGCGGATCTTGGGCGCTGTTGCTATTTTCCTGGCGTGAAAAATAACTCTTGCGCCGGGCGCAAATCAATAAGAGGTTGGTCTGAAGTAGGTTCATTATTCATAGGTGTGGTTTGGGCGTAACGTCAAATAAACCAATCAGAACGCTATCCAACATTCCCTTTAAACGCAAGGGCGCAAGTTCCATGGCGGGTTGCTATTATTATGACGGATTTACCAGGCGCACGCCAGGAGCGGTTCACAGCCGAGGAGACCCACGTTCTTGTACGGGGGAATCCCAAGCTTGCCAGCATAAATCGGGCACGCCGTGTAACGGGAGGTGGATCTGCCTCAGGACCTGACGCCAGGAGAGGACATCGCTGCTTCCACCCTCACCGCTGAAAGGGTTTGGGGGCTTTGAAATCGGACCCAAGAAACGCAAGGTCCAACCCCAAAGTAGACTAACAAATCAAGTTCATATACATTAAGGATTCTTATGAAAACATTTAAATTATTATTTACATAAAATAAACGTAATACAGCCACACAACAAACTTATGAAAATATTTTAATCGTTATTTGCATGAGAATTTTTTAACGCAGCCACACAATAAATAAAAACTATCACCACAATGCTCACCACTATGATTCCCCTTATCTCGTGTATTAATATTTTTTAGTGTAACAATTTATGATTTGCAAAAATAACTGTTGCATCTGTGTAGATTAGATGCAAAGTGTATGCGCGTTGTGCAAGCTATACTGTCAAGCATGCGCCCTTAAAATAGCATAATGAACAACGCGCAACGCGCCACTGACTTTAAACTTTTTTTTTCTGGTCAGTGGCTCAATTGTTTTTTGAAACTGCAAAATAGCATCAGGAATGGTTTGCGCCGGAACACGCCTCTTTTTTTGCGCTGAACCTCCCAGGGAGCGCAAGTTCATTCCCTAGTTTGTCGACGTGCGTCTGTGGAGGGAAAAACCCGCTGTGCGCCGTTGCAAAATACGAATGATACATGCGTCACTGACAAAGTCAATTGCGCTGGGTGCAAGATAGGGCCCAAAGTGTTCAACTAGTGCACAATTAGTTCTTCATTTGTACTGCAAGTGAACTCATGAGTATACTAGTACTTTTCTAGACTTATACTTCAATTGTGCATGCAAATGTTCTGTTAATGTACTCTTAGTAAACTAGTACACTGTAAAAAGATTCCGTAGAAATTACAGTATTACTGGCAGCTGGATGCCAGTAACTTACTGTAGATTTAAATTTATGTTAATTACCTGCAATAGTTTGTTCAAAGTTAAATGAAAATTAAACATTAGCAAGTCTTTATCTTTACAGAATAAAACTACAATAACAGCCTCAAGCAAATCATTCTGGGAAACAAAATATGAAGGAAAAAAACTGAAAAAGGTTGATGAGGATTTTTGGTTCCCAGAATGCTTTGCATGAGGCTGTTATTTAAAATTTGTATTCTGTAAGACAAAGACTTGTTAATGTTTAATGTTCATTTAACTTTGAAGAAACTGTTGTCAGTAAATAACATAAATGTAAATTTAAAGTAAGTTACTGGCATCCAGCTCCCAGTAATACTGTAATTTCTACGGAATCTTTTTACAGTTATTGTGTGCTGCAGGTATACTTCCAAGTGTTCTGTTAATATACTTTCAGTTAACTAGTAGTTTACTAGTCATATACTGAAAGTGTACATGCAAGTGTTCTGTTAGTGTACTCTTAGTAAACTAGTAGGTTACTTATTGTATACTGCTTGTGTAACAAAGCACTTTGACACTGAGGATCCATCTGCAGGTTTTTATTAAACCCACTCATATTCCAACAGGCAAGGTCAAACAACAGCAAACACAGCAATGTAGGGCAGGCAAATCTCATAGTCATGAAACAGGCAAAAGGGTCAGTACATACAGTACTCATAAACCAGGTAAAACAGATCAAGTTAATAAATACAGATAGATAAGCAGGCAGGCAAACCGCTCAGCAATGACAGCCGGTACAAATCAAGACTTTGCACTGACTGAATGTTTCCAGCGAGTTTATGTAGGCTGTCCAATGCGTTTCAGGTGGCAAACTAATCAATCCAGGCATGCAGGATTATGGGAAATGGAGTCCAGAACGAAAGTTAATATTCAGGGGGTTCGGCCATATATATAGATATACAACCTCAAATCAGAAAAAGTTGGGACACTGTAGAAATTGTAAAAAAGGAATGGAATAATTTACAAATCTCATAAACTTATATTTTATTCACAATACAATATAAATAACATATAAAATGTTGAAAGTGAGACATTTTGAAATGTCATGCCAAATATTGGCTCAATTTGGATTTTATGAGAGCTACACATTCCCAAAAAGTTGGGACAGGTAGCAATAAGAGTATAAAAGTTAAATGTATATATAAGGAACAACTAAAGGACCAATTTGCAACTTAATTGGCAACATGATTGGGTATAAAAAGTGTGGCAGTGCCTCTCAGAAGTCAAGATGGGCAGAGATATTCTATATTCTATTGTGGATAAAATATAAGTTTAATATGTTTAATAAGTTTAATAAGTTTATGAGATTTGTAAATTATTCCATTCTTTTTTTTACTCACAATTTCTACAGTGTCCCACTGTAGTGTCCCATTATATATATATAATTTTTGTATGTATTATTTTTGTTTGATTAGCTCACTGATAGCATACGAAAGATTTAGCTTCAAATTGAAAGTACAATTAAAAGGTAAAAGGAAAAAAAATAATACACAGGAACATTGTATTGTACTTTAAGTGCAATATATTTATATTTATAGTATGATGTTAAGTTCACTTAAAGTAAAGTTGAGAAGTAAACTACTAGTTAACTAAAAGTATAGTAAAGAAAACTTGCAAGTATACCTGCAGCACACAATTAATAACTTACTAGTTTACTAAGAGTACACAAACAGAACACTTGCATGTACACTTTCAGTATGAGTACACTAATTAACTAAAAGTATAGTAAATGAATACTTGCAAGTATACCTGCAGCACAAAATTAATAACTTACTAGTTTACTAACACTAGTAAGTAAGATTCTCCATAAAGATAATATACATTCGTACACTACATATACTTTCAAAATTTACTTAAAATATACTGTTTCTAAAGGATGCTAAATAATGTATTTTATAAATATGCTGTCAGTGCATTATTATAATGATAACTTTAACAGATAAAGTATACCTTAACTAAACTTTAAAATAAGTTCAAATTAGTATACTTTAAAAATTGCACAGAACTTTAACTCCAAGTATATTTTTTAAAGAAGAAGTAGTGTTAAAACCTTTTAATAGTTTAAAGTGGAAAAAATTATTGATGTATGATATTTTTAGAGCAGTTTTTGGGAAGGTGTCATTTTGGCCTTAGGATCATTTTGGCCTTAGGAAGTGTGAGTTTTTTATAAAATCGGACCCTGTTAAAAAAATAACAATGCATCAAAATCAATGTTTCTACCAATCTTCGACCCATCCTAGGGTCTAATAATAATTATAATCAAATGGTAGTTCAAATGTTTTTTTGGGGAAAAATATTTAGTTTTTTTTTGTTTTTTCTGTTAAAAAACATGGGTTAATGTAAACAAACTGGCATGTAAAGGGTAAAAATTTCCACAAATTTAATTAATATTTCATATGTATGTTTTAGGCAGAAGTAGTTCTAAAAACTGAATCGTTTAAAGTGGAAAAAAATATTGACATATGATATTTTTAGAGCAATTTTTAGGAAGGTGTCATTTTGTGGCTTTAGGAACACTTAAGGAAGTTTTTTATAAAATCTGACCTTGTTCAAAAAATAACAATGCATGAAAATCAATGTTGCTACCAATCTTTGACCCATCTCAGGGTATAATAATAATAATAATCACATGGTGGTTCAAATGTGTTTTTTGGAAAATATTTTGTTTTTTTGTTTTTTTTTCTGTTAAAAAACATGGGCTAATGTAAGCAAACAGGCATATAAAGGGTTAAAATTTCCAAAAATGTAATCAATATTTGATATCTATGTTTCAGGCAGAAGTAGTTCTAAAAGACGGCATCATTTAAATTGGAAAAAAATATTGACGTATGATATTTTTAGAGCAATTTTTGGGAACGTGTCATTTTGTGGCCTTAGGAACACTTAAAGAAGTTTTTTATAACATCTGACCTTGTTCAAAAAATAACAATGCATGAAAATCAATGTTGCTACCAATCTTTGACCCATCCTAGGGTATAATAATAATAATAATCACATGGTGGTTCAAATGTGTTTTTTTTGGAAAATATTTAGTTTTTTTGTTTTTTTTCTGTTAAAAAAAACATGGGCTAATGTAAACAAACAGGCATATAAATGGTTAAAATTTCCACAAATTTTATCAATATTTGATATCTATGTTTCAGGCAGAAGTAGTTCTAAAAGACTGCATCATTTAAAATGAAAAAAAGTATTGACGTATGATATTTTTAGAGCAATTTTGGGAAGGTTTCATTTTGTGGCCTTAGGAACACTTAAGGAAGTTTTTTATAAAATCTGACCTTGGCTTGTTAAAAAAATAACAATGCATGAAAATCAATGTTGCCACCAATCTTTGACCCATCTCAGGGTATAATAATAATAATAATCACATGGTGGTTCAAATGTGTTTTTTGGAAAATATTTAGTTTTTTGTTTTTTCTGTTAAAAAAACATGGGCTAATGTAAACAAACAGGCATATAAATGGTTAAAATTTCCACAAATTTTATCAATATTTGATATCTATGTTTCAGGCAGAAGTAGTTCTAAAAGACTGCATCGTTTAAAATGAAAAAAAAATATTGACGTATGATATTTTTAGAGCAGTTTTTGTGAAGGTGTCATTTTGTAGCCTTAGGAACACTTAAGGAAGTTTTTTTAAAGGAACTCTTGAGGGTTAATTTGCGCCGAATTGTGAGTTGTCATGCCACCGGGTTGAAGGTTGCTGCTGCCAGCACTTATTCAGCCCCACTCGCGTAATTTGCCGGCTTTAAAAATGTTAGCCAAGACGCACGGGTTGCTTTTGTGAACACGAGTTTTGATTCAGATGCGTCTGTATTTGAGGGCGTTTGCCGCACATCTAGATGCGCGACCTGATACGAACGGCCAATTAAATGAAAATGAGACAAAATAATTTTTAAAAATATAAGTCATAGATGCAATAATGAATGATCTATGAATTATTATTCATCGTCTTTTGATAACAAAAACTTATTTGATGCAAAACTCATCAGTTTATTTAAAACGTTTCATATGAATATAATGTTTTCTTAAGTAAAACAAGTCCATTCAATATTTGTTCTTTTATGACACAAGGTATTTGGCAATGTACATGATCCAAGTACTAAAAATTAAGATAAGGATTTTTTTTCCTCCTGTTCCTCTGCATACTTGATAAATCTTGCTTGTGTATTCTATATCAGGAGTTTCTAAACTTTTTCAACCCAACAGGTAATCTCAAGACCCACCATTTTTAAAAATTATTTTAGTCTAGGACTAGTCTTATCCCTGTCTGGGAAACTGCCCCTGTATGTCTGACAACAGAACAGATAATATGTGAAAATAGCATTCAGTTGTGTTAAAATACAATAAAACAAACAATAACTGTCAGATCAGACAGAGAGTAGAAAACAGATTATCCAAAAGATTAAATAGCTAATCAAAAAAAGAGAACACTGTATTAATAATAAAAAATAGTCGTTAGAGTAGTCGACTAATCGGAAAAATAATCACTAGATTAGTCGACAGAAGAAATAGTCGTTAGTTGCAGCTCTAGTCTGCACGTTACGCATCTAGAGGGAGAGCCCACTGGTAAACATGAGGAAACTCTATCATCTATTAGCTGACGGCAGTAAGTGTAAGTTTTTTACCATAGTAAACTCGAATGGCATCTAAATATCACAGTGGTTAAACACATACACGGGGACGCGCACACTGTAAAAAATGTTTTGTCAGATCAACTTAGAAATTGTACTTCATTTGGTAACATCTGCATTAACTGAGTTTGTTGAAGTTAATATCTCATTTTAGATGACTGAGAATAACTCAATTCAACCAACCCGAAATGCCAAGGTCAGGGTCGGACTGGGAACAAAATTCGGCCCTGGCAATTTCCTCGTGGAACGGCCCACCACTGGACCGACGACACCCCCCCCCCACTCCACACACAAGCCCACCGATACCAAAATCGCCCCTCTAACCCAATGCTTTGATTTATTGAACATTTATATTAATTTCACAGTATAGTTAAAATTCAACCACCTCAAACTCTCTTTGCCATGAACAAAGCTGACACTGTTTGTCGATGCACCACAAAATACAATAATATGTAAAGTATATTAATGATAGACAGTGCAGGTCTATAGATTATAAATAGGTCTATAGATTATAAATGTGACCGGTGTTATAATGGTTTATGTAGCTTTCTTCAGTTTATATTAGATAGAGCAGAAGCAGTAAAAGTGCCTCTCTTTCTATTTCTCTCTTGCAGATTAAAAGATTACCATCTCTTTTATCTAAAATGTTTGCTCAGAAAGCAAAGATGGTTAATTAATAATATTTATAAAAATATAAGAAAGAAAGTGCATTGTGACTTTCAAAACAAGAGCCAGTTGCTATAGCCATAGAAACCAGAGCTTTAACGCATTAGCGCCGACTGGTCGATCAGACCCAGGACCCCGAAGTAGCATAATTAAACTGGGACCGACCCAGACCCAACTGCCCCTTTAAAACATAGACCCGGAACTGTACGGGTCCTCTTTGAAGACCTCTAATGCATACAACTCTGCTCAAGTTCAGAAACATGGACACAACGTGACACTGAGCTTGCCTCGGCTCAAACCCAATTCATAGAGAAACAGAGAGCACGCGAACGTGTCTCGTTGGAAGAGACACGTGCTCGCACTCAAATGTCATTATCAAATAGTGTCATTATCACGGCAGAACAAAAAAAAGTTATGCCAGATATATTTGGGCGGTTGTTAATATACCTGGGTGACTTTTTCTCGCGGATCTTCTCCGCTCCCCCTTTCTTCTTTTTGGAGCCTCTGTTGTCCATAATGATTTTTCTTAAGTGCAAGGCTAAATGATGCGCTATCATCACTGTATATTTCCCCATAAACCTAGCGGCTGCTTGGACAAATCCATTTGAGGGGTGGGGCATGGGTGCGCGATCGTAACACACACTGAACCTGTCATGAAGAAGCCGAAAATATTTTCCTATCACCCGCCCCCAAAGCCAAATGCAACTGCATTTATACATGACGGGCCGAAAATAAATAACTTAAACATTTTGGCATGAAAAAAAAAATCTCGGAGGCCACCGGCCCACATGTCGAGCGGCCCACCGGGCATTTGCCCGGTTGTACAGATTACCAGTCCGAGCCTGGCCAAGGTTTTACTAAGGCATAACTGTCATTGGCTGTAACTTGGTTTGTCCTGCAATTTTAAATCAGATTGCAAGTTTGACATTACCTATTTTGTCTTACACATTGAAACTTTATTTCCACTTTGATGTAAATATGTATGTTATATTAGTTGAAATCTAAATTTAAGTCTGCTGTCACTTCATATTTTGTATTACCTGCAATACCAATTTTGCATTGATGTGACCTCATGTGTTGTATAGAGGCAAATATCAGTGTGACTTTAATGTAATTTCATGTGTAGCATAACTTCAAAACATGTTTTTACTTTGATGTAAAGTAATTTATTGTATAAGGTCAAAATATAGTTTCATTTTGTTGTTACTTCATATGTAGCATAACTTGAAATTATCTTTTTACTTTGATGTAAGGTCATTTATTTTATAATGTAAATTTCCTGTTTCATTTTGATGCAAATTCATGTGTTGCTTAAGTTCAAATCAAGTTTTTACTTTCATATAAGGTATGTTCTTTTATAAGGTCAAAATACAGTTTAATTTTGATGTAACCTCATGTGTAGCATAACTTCAAATCATGTTTTTACTTCCATGTAAGGTAATTTCTTTTATAAAATCAAAATATAGTTTTATTTTCATGTAACATCATATGTAGCATAACCTCAAATCAATATTTTACTTTGATGCAAGGTTATTTATTTAATAAAATTAAAATATGTTTTCACTCTTATGTAACGTTATGCATAGCATAAAACTAATTTTTACTTTAGTACAGAAATTATGTTACAAAGTGAAATCTCATTTACAGCTTCCAATATATTCTTTAAAAAGCACTTTAATCAGTTTTTATTTTAGCAGGGCAGTAAGGAGGCAGGACACAGACAGATGCTTAAATGCCCAAGTGGGGCATTTTATTAAAAATAGTGAAGGGAATGGGGGGCAGTGAGGGGCTGATATGTCCTCCTGGGCTTTGTGGGTGCCTCGTGATTTTGGGCATCCTGGGGAATTTCGGGGAATCGCTTGCTTCGTGCAGTACTGGATAGTTATGTCAGCTCAGCCTGGGTCTTATGCTGTGTTCCAGGCAACCTGTAACCCGTAAATCATGACTTCAAAATCACGACTCAGGACTCTGAACTGGGAGTACAATGATCTAATAGGAGTTCACGGGTAGGAAGTCACGGATTTGACTGCCGTTCCAGTGCACTTTCACAGGTAGAAGGTTGTAAAAACACGGGTTACAGGCTGCCTGGAATGCATACTCCCAGTTCAGAGTCGTGAGTCGTGGTTTTGAAGTCGTAGTTCACGTGTTCAAAAACATGCCTGGAACGCAGCATTAAGTCGCTTCCTAGGAAAAGGGGAACACACATTAGACAGGTTATTTTACTGATACGTTCATACGACACCGATGTACTAAAATTGTTTTCTTTGTATAGACAAAAAATCTGATCACACGGATCCGCGAAAACGACTATCATTGTACGATGTATGCCAGACCCGTCGTTAGTGCTTACAAGCTACAGTATGGACTGCACGCCTCATTAAATCTGCATACAAACACAGTCAACACGAACAAGCGCACGCACACCGTCAGTTTTTACAGATTCATTTTTGTAGTCTACACTCAGCGCATAGCAAGATAGCAACATATTTTTTTTTTAAACCTTTACATTGAAACCCGTTTTCACAACCTTGTTTTCCATAAAAAAATAACTGTTTCAGATTCCAGTTGAAACTTGTCTCGTGTAAACAGTCCCTGCTGCTTCTTGTGGCCTTTATATCGCTCTCTCCCTGATTACCTGAGTAGGGTCAGCTGTGCCCTGGCAGTTAGCGCAGGAGGCAGTCGCACTCAATTATGGTTTGCTGCAGGTCGGAATGGGCGTGGCGAAAGGTAGGTGGCATGTCATGCAATAAAGTTTATCATTGGTGCTCGGTTTACATGTACTTACAGTTAAATAGAACCCTGATATTCCCTGAATATCACACCACTTAATAGTTAAACTTCAAAACAATCCAGGATTACCTTTATTTTACATTTACACTAAAGCAAAATATGATAAAACACAATCCTGCTTTTTCATTTTATTGTTAATGCATTTATATGTTTTAAAGGGCATGTAATCGGATTATCTTTATGTTTTTACTAAAATTAAATGTGATACAAAACATTTTATTGAAAAATATAAAAAGTTTGTAACAGGGAAAAAGATTCAATCAAAAGTACACAGGCAGTGCTCCAAGCTAACATTGAAGTGAAAATATATATAGCTATAGTGCATGGATAAAATGATTAAACTCTGCAGACAAATAATTATGACTGATGTCAAACAAATATTACATTCTATTAGACCAAAGACTGCCAATGGCAATTAGATATATGCAAGACAACTAATATCCTAGCTTCACCACTGAAGAAACATCTAAGCCAACTGCAATTTTTCTGTGTATTTGCAGAGATCATGCGGTTCTCTGTGGCACCGAGCCAGATGATTGCCCAGAAATTGCACCTCAGATCTCGTCAAAACAAATATACATGAAATTTGCAGCTGGCTCTGATGTTTCTTCAGTCAAGGATGTGTTCATTCTAACACATTGTTTTGGGTTATCCTATTTAACACATTGTGTTATTTTAACAAATTATGTGTAATTTCATGTGGATTTTGAGTTCAAATAAATTAAAGGGACAACACAAGATCCGTTAAAACAACACAAAGTTTGTTCCTCCAAAAATAACAAAGATGTGTTGCCCTTAACAAGACAAAATTTGTTTTAAGAGTGTTCAGTGGTGAACCTAGGATATTAATCTTCTTGCATATTTCATTCCAATGGTCTGAATCTCTGTGATACACCTTGGAAAAACAGGTTCAGACCATGTTAACCTCAAAGGTGGATCCGGCTCTACTAATAACTATATTTTGACACCATACGCATAACACTTGGTTTTATTTAAAATAATGTAAGACAAACACAATGAATCACAACTTCATGTAACTGATAACTTCTTGTTTTTAATAATCAATTTATCAATGCCATTTTTTTTCCTTTGCTGAGTCACAACAAATAAAAATTAATCAGCAACCTAGAGAAGAAAAGCTTGGATAATAAAGACTTCAGACAAACCAAAACAGTGTAGATGCTACATAATGTTAAACCATCGGTCCTTGATATCAAAAATATTTCAGCCAAATAATTATAATAAATTACTTGTCCTCCCACCCAAATGCTTACTCTGTTTGTAGCAACTTCACATAAAGATTGTGCACCTTGTTGGACTTTTTCTGACCTTCAAGGTCCATAAATAACTTTTGTATCATCTCAAATGTGTATTTTAAATCTCGTGGGTAGCTGAGGTTTAAACAATACATTAGGCCAAAAAAAAAAGGCAGATGCAACTGATTTTAAATTATTCAACACCACATTTCCTTCTATGACGATTCCCACGTCATCTGGCATTTCAAAGGGTCTCTCACATGGTTTTCGTTTCACAAAGATGGCCATTGTCGGTTTAGAGAGGTCATCTGATTCCTGCTCATCTTGTATATCCTGCAAAAGAAATTAAAAAAAGGGTACACCACACATTATAATAATTAAAAGTTGTACCTGCCAAAACCAGTGCCACACACACACACACAAAATGGTTAAACACTTCAGCTACACAACAGGACTTCGACATTTAAAGCATTTCTAATGTTAAAGCACATCTTAAAAATTATGTAACTTTAATAGAAAATGTTATACATTTAAAATGTCTCTAAAATGCTTAAAATATTCTACAAACAAGTTACCATATTAGCACAGAACAGTGGCCATCATCAATATTAATATTAATTGTCCTTACCATGTAGTCTTTTATCTGGTTTTTGTCCTCCTCACCAAGGTAGAGAATGATGGATCTAAGGATACACTCTCTCCTTATATTTATGTCACTAGTCTGAAAATTATTTAAAGATTTATCAGCAGTAAATACCAATAAATAAAGGGAGTGCAGCAAAAATGTAAACTAAAGCAGGCTGTGAATACAACAAAAACTGAACTGTGAAGTTTAGTGTACCTCATCAAATGCCAACACATATTGGCTAGTTTTGGAACAAATGGCTCCACCTCTGCCTTTGATAACTTTTACAAGATTTGTGGAAAGTCTGTCTAACTCTGCAAAGAATCGAATCTGAAGGGGGACTGTTGTGATGCGGAGAAATTCTGCATTGATCTAAAAGATAAAAAACAGAAGTTTGTTCTCATTAGACAACATAGCAATTACAGTAAAATCAAACATAAGCTTTACATGCCAAAAACATACCTTATTCTCCTGGAAAAGAGTAGGCCATCTATTCATAAAATCTGCTATTTTTGGCTGTTCTGTGACGATTTCATAACGCCTATAGGCAAAAGTCTTTGCCAAAATTTCACGAATTACTTCAAAGCTTTTTCAAGGCTCTCTCGTTTCACCAACTGGCAGACTAGGACAGTAGTTTGCCTCTGCTCGTCTTGGTCTTTTAATATTCTTAGATGGGTGAGCATCTTCATTACCTTTAGCTTTTAGTGAATTAATATTAATTTCGGCACAGCCATGTAATTTCAGCATTTTTCTGTAGTTGGCCATTTTAAATTTTAGCCTCTGCTTCCATCCATAGGATCCACAACAGGAACCGAGCTCCTTTAGGCAAGGATGTCTCTCCACTAATGCCTCTGCTACCTCACTAAAATCAGTGTCTAATGGATATGCTTTAAATTTGTAGATTTGTTCTGCCACTTTTTGTAGAATGTCATTTTTCATCTTCGACCCAACAGTCAACACCTTCTTATTAGCTTGATATTCAGCATTTCCCCTTTCTAATTGAAGCTCAGTCTCATATGAGAAGCACGGGATTAGGAAATTTGTTGGCCATGGATGGGTTCTGGACAAAACAGACTCAGGATGGGAAATGTTTGGGCTTTCTGTGCTGCATTCTGTATTGCATGAAATTTCAGATGTAACGTCATCCATCTCCATGGTCAATCCTGAGGTGGCTGGAGAGCCTAATTCTTGCACTGGAAACATTTCATCCTGTAGCTGAATTACCTTTATGGTGCCAAGATGTTGTATTTCAGAAATGTCAGTTACATTAACAAATTCATCAAAATCAGCATCCAAGTACTGCAGCCTTATGTTTCCTCTCAAATTAAAAGTCGTCTTTACTTTCTCAAGCATATCATCCAGGGATGCAGGCAAGCCATTAGGAAGGATCATTTTGTGTGCATCATCTTTTCCAAAAAGTACTCGAAGCCCTATGTTCTTTGTGCAAGCCATTGTGACAATCTAAAGAGAGAAAAGACATAACATTAATAAGTCACTAAATAAAGTGACATACATCAGTCAAATTCCTTATATACAAGTGGTTACATACCTAACCATGTATGTATCTCTTAACTGTTGTAAGATGCATCCCTGAAACACAGTAATCTGCAAGTGGGTACACATCCCTTAATTCATGAGGCTCTACAAGCAACACTTCTGAATTCAAAGACTTTTCCAAAACAAATGATCTGTAGTGTTCAAAGTACCACGCCTTCAGCTTCCTGACAATAAAACATAATCCGTCTAGCACAACAACCATTTGGACAATTTCACAAAACTCTGGGAGTCCTGCAAGGGAGCCATGTGCCAAAATCATTCCAGTCTTGTAATTTAGGCCATTGTATGTTACATTTTTCGACAAACATGCCTCCTCAATATGCACATATTTTTGCTTCAGTGTTTGTGCAATGTTTTCATTTAGAACATCAAGTGGTAGTATATAAACATCTGTAACTTCAAGAGATGGTTTGGGGACAGAGCTCACATGCAAATAATATGCTATCTGAAATTGATGTTTCATTGACAATGACTGGAGCACATTCTTAAAGCAGCTTGTGTGTCTGACTACTCTCTTAAAGAAGCTATGTTTGGATTCAAAACGCATCGTCCAAACTGCCACCAGTGGACCAAACTGACGAATAAGTTGGGGATAGTGCTCCAAGTAATGGTGCTTTGGCCGAAGTGTTGAATCTGGAAATACCTCTTGAAATCTCACTCTGTGTTCCGAGATCTTAAAATCAAGATATGCTATAGAATCTTCAGTGTGAACTGGAGTGACAACAAGGTCTACAATATCTTTCAAGTCTGTCAAGATCTGCCATGCTTTTTCCTCATAGGGAACCTTACTGCCAATCAACAGAGGCAAAAATCTTATCAAAGCCCAATTTTCATGAGCATTTCCACCCACAGTTTTTTTTGATGCAAAGTTGAGAGGGATAGAATGAGGGCGATTTATTTTGTCAGTCCACTTAAAAGTAAAGTTGTGTATTGACTGATTTAGATCATCCAAAGTGAAATACTTCTTGGAGATAAGTACAGACAGGCACAGGGCAATTTCAACTGGCACAATTCCTTCAAATATGTCATGGGCAATATCAGGTGGAAATCCCGAGGTTACATTGAAAAATGACAGTTTTTCTGACAATATGCAACTTTTCTTCACACCACAGTAACTGGGCAATGACTTTTGTCTGATTGTTTCAAGGTGCTCTTCATGAATTTCTTTTGTTCTGGAACAAAATGTACCGCTTCTAACTTCTTGTGACTGTATTTCTGACTTTTCAGCAGTACAAAACCTGCACACATGAGTTCCAGAAAAGCTCTCAACAAATCCTCCAATACCATGTGCAGCAAGATTATCAGCAACCACAAATTGAACTGTACCTTTTAAAACCCTGCCCAACTTGCTAATGAACACACCATGCTGCTCCAAGTTTACAAGATCATTTATCAGTGGCTCCAGCACCTTCTCGTACCCATAACTCTTAACATCTTCAGATTGGATTAAAGCAGCCAAATAAATTGATGACAAAGATGACTGACAATATGAGGGTAAGCTTCCTAGAACCCAATAAACTCCACAAACTTTGTGTTTTTTCTTTGATGTGCCAAGAGGATTGCAGATTTCAAAATCATCCACATACAGTATCAAAGAAATAACTGAGGCTTCTGAAAGTAAAGGATTCTCTTTAAAATGTAGTCCATCACGATATGATTTATACACTGGTGTTTCAGTGTGTGGTTCTGATGTTCCTTCTGTAAAGTTTATCACTTTATCCAAGATGGGTTGACAATTTAACACCTGCTGTAAAGATTTCAATAATGGTACATACTGGAATGTTTTGTTTTTCTTTGGGTCTAACACATATTCAGTTGGCTCAACCACATTAAAATGACTCCTATAGTAAGCCTTTCGTCTCCATGAAGTGGACAGTGGACCATTGTCTGCAATTGCACAATGAATCGGATTTGACTTACAAAGTGTTGATGCCAACTCCTGCAGTACACTCTCCTCTATCTGGTAGCTGTGATGCTGAAAGACCTGACTAACAATGCTCCGTGTAGCTGGCACACTCAGTGAGCCAATTAAGTACCGTAACTCACAGAGAAGATCATTAATAGCTGAGCTAGATACAAGATATATGTTTTCTAGCTTTAATAAAAGTGAAGCTAGGTTTACTTCAATGTCATTCAACTGGTCTTGGTCTTCATTGGCAAAGCCTGGACTTGTACATTCCTTACTGGTTGATTCCTCAAATTCTGATGTATTAGCACTTTCTAATGGCAAGCCTGAAATTGGCCTTTGTTCAACAACTCCAGGCTTGAAGTCTTCCAATCGGAAATGTCTGTGTTTTCTGTATTTGTGGGTTTTAAAATTGTTATAAATGTTGGTTTCATAAGAGCAACCTAAAAACATACAATTGATTGTCTCATAGTTTTTAAGATGCACACTAATGTGTTGAAAGTACTCTTTGTCTGATGAAAGCTGATTGCAGCCACAAACATAACATGTGTATATAACAGTTGCAACAGCTTGATGTTGTTGCTTAGATGGATGGCCTCTTGATAAATGGCTTATTAAAGCATTCCAAGTTTTAAAGCGGCAGGGGCAGTTCACATATGTGCATGGATACAAATGACCTCTTCCATGGTGCTTATGGTCCAGTCTGTAGTGTTTCAGGAGAACAGATCTTCTTTGAAAAGATGCATCACAATCTTTGCATGTCCACATTAATGTCCTAAAAGACAACAATATAAATTTATTTTATGTACAACACTAAATGCTTTGCAATCAAAATTGCCTAAACGTTCAATAATCATACTCAATTTAACCTTAACTTTGCAATGTGCAACCACACCGCTAGATGCTGCTAAAATGTACACGCTGCTTCGGGTAACTAAACAACAGGATAAGCAGCAATATGTCTGACAACGAGAATAGACACACATGCATGTATCTGTGCGTGTGTGTCTGTGCGTGTGTGTGTGTCTGTGCGTGTGTGTGTGTCTGTGCGTGTGTGTGTGTCTGTGCGTGTGTGTGTGTGTGTGCGTGCGCGTGTGTGCGTGCGCGTGTGTGCGTGCGCGTGTGTGCGTGCGCGTGTGTGCGTGCGCGTCTGTGCGTGCGCGTCTGTCCGTGCGCGTCTGTGCGTGCGCGTCTGTGCGTGCGCGTCTGTGCGTGCGCGTCTGTGCGTGCGTGTGTGTGTCTGTGCGTGTCTGTCTGTGCGTGTGCGTGTCTGTGCACATGCATCTTGTGTATGCATCTTGTGCATGTGCATCTGTGTCTGTGCGTCTGTGCATGTGCGTCTGTGTCTGTATAAACACACACACACACACACACACACACACACACACACACACACACACACACACACACACACACACACACACACACACACACACACACACACACACACACACACACAGTATATACAGTGCCCTCCATCAGTATACATTTTTTCTGTTTGCTGTGGAGACCAGAAATTGGTAAGATGAACCAGTATTTCAGAAGTACAGAATGTCACGTTTTATTAACATTTGATTATGTTTCAATCAACACATATATGCTTTACCAACAAAGAACAACAACCATTTAATGGTGACTTGTGTGTTGTACCCAAATGCAAGACTCAAGGATCAAACTGACAATACACATTCTCTGCTTTTTATGTGTGAACAATGAATGTATCAGGACACAGATCATCAGCCAATGGTCTTACTATGCCCACATTAGTTAGAAGTATTAAAATACAAACGTGTTGTCGTGTCATTGAGCTGGAATATTGTGCATGTTAAAACATTCAAAATAAATGTGACATTCTGTACTTTTGTGTCATGTTCACCTTTTAATGTTTAGACATTGCTTAACTCCACAGCAAACAGAGCAATTTTGCCTGACCTGTATTGTGCCAATGCATATAAAGGACACTTAAACAGCATGTATAAAATTGCAACATACACAAACAGTAGAGATTAAAAATATATTTTATACCGAATAGACAAGCATATCTATAAAATTAACTATAGTCTCAATGTTGATGTAGCGAAGCTTAAATATCAGACAAGTAGAGTTTTGCATATTAAAGTTAACTCAGAGAATCTTCTAAAATGGTCTGAGGACATCGACAGCTTACACTTAACTTAAAAATACTTAAAACTGATTTTAGACAAAACTCACGTTGTCTTTTGTTGTGAATCTCATGTCACGTGTGTGCTGTGAGAAGCACTTACATCATACAGTACAGTATACAGCGAATCAGACGTCAATCATCGATGGATTTTCTTCATTCTGTGTTTCAGTCACGTGTATACAATATTTCTGGAGGTTGTGCGAGTTTAACTGTGTAAGACGACGAATAGTTTGTGCCTATATGACGATTCAGTTTTGGCAGTGATCTAAACAATTCATTCAAACTGATTCGCGAACCAATTCAAAACAATTGGCCCATTTGCTTAGTAAAGAAACCGACTCAAACGAGTTATTCATTTGCGAATGACTCATAAACACGAGACAGCAATGTTAAAATAAAATACACATTTCATAATTAATTAAAATACAGTAACGAAGGAATGCCGCACAGTGTAATGAACTACAAGTAAAAAGTTTCCTAAGTGAGCGTAAAAGTACCATTTTTTTAAATGTACTCTTAAGAGTGCATATTTTCCAAAATTGTATTTAGGTAGATGCACGTTAACGAAATAAATGTACCACCTCTGTAAGTGTGCCATTGCAAAAACCAGTTCAAGCTCAATGACCCCTATTAATAGTCATACACACCTCTCACTTGTGCATAAAATACTTGGTGAAAAAGACCCATTTAATTTGACCATTTACATGTTTTTTGTCTTTGACACCCAAAATAATTTCTTAAACTGAAATGTTGGTGTCATGATGACAACAAAACAGATTTGTGTGTTGCATTTTGCCAACAACAGTAAAGTATCAATCACATCTAACAACTAACAATCTTAATAAATGTATTTTATACTAAAATTAAAAGGAAAATCACAACTTACTTTTAAGCTGGCTAAATGAGTTGCACCAAACGACAAACACCACTTCCAGCTGCTTCTCATTTCAAATGTCCTCAGGTGTTCTTCTTCTTCTTCTTCTTCTTCTTTGAGGTTTTACGGCAGCCGGCATCCAAAAAAGTTGCATTGCTGCCATCTACGGGACTAACACCTTACTGCACTATATTCGGTAGTACAGCCCAGTGTCTATCAAAAATTTGAAAAAATAATGTTTTCCCCTCCCGCTTGATCCTACTTCTAAAATACTTTTCAATGATATTTCTTCCAAACCAACTTCAGACAACTCTCTTTATAAGTCCTTGTCTTTGGTGATCATAATTTCTACAATACATCAAGACATGTTGAACCGTCTCAAGTTCCTGACAGGAACACATGCCACTCTGATGCTTTCCTAAAATCAATAAAGTGCTGTTCAAAAATGTGTGACCAATCCTCATTCTAGACATAATCACCAGCTCCTTCCGACTCATTCCTCCTCTTTTACATGCATTAGTGGAGTCAGATACCTTACTAGATACTAAAAATAAATGCCTCCCTTTATTTTCCTGCTCCCAAAGCTGTTGCCATTTTAAAATGGTTTCTTGCCACACAATACTTTTGCCCTCTGCTTTGGATAGGTTTATAATGACATCTATATTTTCCTTTTGAACAGCTTCCTTGGCCAACTTATCAACCTTTTCATTTGATACAATACCTACATGAGCTGGCACCCATATCAATAATATTTCTACCCCTCTTATTTTCACATCTCTAATTGCCAAAAGAATTTCATATACAATATCTTGTCGACTCCTTGATGACCCTTTCTCAATACTCTTAATAGCTGACACAGAGTCACTGCATATCAACACTTTATGATTTTTTATTTGCTCCGTCCATTGCACTGCCATTAAAATTGCATATAACTCAACTGTGAATACACTTAAAAAATTTGAAGTTCTCTTAAATGCTTGGGCATTCCACCTCTGAACCACAAAAGCTGCTCCTGTAGCACCTGTTTCTTGATCCTTTGACCCATCCGTAAAAATTAATACATGTTCCTGATATCTTTCTCTTACTCGACACTGGAACTCATGTACCAAATTTGACTCTGGATTTTCTAATTTTATCTCAAGTATCTCTAAATCAGCTTTTGGTGCCTCCAACTGCCATATAGGAATTAATGGCCATATTATTCCTGAACAAAATCTCTTATCATATACAGCCATTTCCTGTGCCACTGACTCACACGTCCATCCAAAACTTGGAAGATTTGCCACCTCTCTCTCCCAACTTGACTGGATTACTATTTTAACTGGATGATCATCCCTTTGACTCATCAAGTTGACCCAATAATTAGCCTGCAGCTGCTTCCTTCGTAAATGGAGAGCCATTTCTCCTACTTCTACCTGCAGAGAACACACTGGAGACGATCTCACAGCTCCTATACATATTCTCAGTGCCTTAGCTTGAACTATATCCAATTCAGCTAAAACTGATCTGGCTGCAGATCCATATACCAAACACCCATATTCAATTCTTGCTCTTATTAAATAAATATAAATTTGTTTCAAGGAACCTACATCTGCTCCCCATTCTGTTCCAACCAAACATCTCATTAAATTCATTACCCTTTTGCATTTATCTACTAATTTTGAGATATGCTCTCTCCATGTCATTCTAATGTCAAAGATCACACCAAGAAATTTAAAACTTTTAACCCTTTCCAAATTCCTACCATACAGTTTCATTTGAATATTTCCATCAACTTTCTTCCTTGTAAAAATCATCACCTTAGTTTTCTCAATAGAGAATCTAAAACCCCATTTCTTTCCCCAATCCTCCACTAGGGTTAATGCTTCCTGTACCTTCTTCACAGTATACTTCACATTTTTCCCCCTTTTCCATAAACTACCATCATCAGCAAATAGGGACTTTCCAATTCCTGGCTGAATTTTAGAAAAAACATCGTTAATCATTATATTGAACAGTAGTGGACTAATAACACTGCCTTGAGGTGTCCCATTCTCTACCAAACATCTTCTTGATGTTTCTTCCCCTATTTTAACCTGAAAACTTCTATTATTTAAAAAGTCCATTACCCAGTTAAACATATTTCCCCTAACTCCTAGCATATGCATTTTGATTAAAAGACCCTCCACCCATAGCATATCATATGCTTTTTCCACATCTAAAAACACTGCTACAACAGCCTCATTTTTAATCTGTGCTTTTCTTATTTCATCCTCAAGACATATAATAGAATCAATAGTGTTTCTCCCCTTTCTAAAACCACTCTGACAACTTGCCATCAGTCCCCTTTCTTCAATAAAATGCATTAACCTACCATTTACCAATCTTTCCATTAGCTTACCTAAGTGGGAGGTTAACGCTATTGGTCTATAGCTTGTTGGATTACTAGGGTCTTTTCCCGGTTTTCTTATTGGAATAACAACTGCCTCCTTCCATCCTGTAGGGATCTTTCCTTCCTCCCAAACTTTATTAAATACATTTAAAACCTTTTGAATTCCCTTATCACTCAACTTTCTTAACATGCTATAACAGATTTCATCTTTACCAGGAGCTGAAGTCTTACACTTATCTAATGCATTTCTTAATTCTCTCATTGTAAATGGAACATTATACTTATCCTCTATGTTCCCCTTCTTTTGAATAACATCAGCATATAAAGTCTTAATTTCTTCCCTACCCATTCTCTCTTCTTCTGAAAGATTACAAGAGCTATGAACTTTACTCAGCGTATTCACCATCATTTCTGCTTTCTCTAGATTCGTTATAGCCACCTTATCACCCTCTGAAAGAATTGGATAACTCCACTCTCTTCTATTGCCCTCCATTTTCTTGATCATTTGCCACACATCATTTAAATCAGTACTATTTCCAATTGAGTTACAAAACTCCCTCCAATATGATCTTTTCCTTTGCCTTATAGTCCTTCTCACTTTTGCTTGTGCTTGCTTATACTTAATCAAATGCTGGAAATTATGAGTTCTTTTTAACCATCTAAAAGCTCTATTCCTTTCCCTAACTACATCATCACACTCACTATTCCACCATGGAACCATTTTTTTAGCTAATTTTCCCGAACTTTTTGGTATTGCACCCATTGCAGCCATTTGAATACTTTGTCGCAACTCAATTTCATTCCTTTCTACATCATTTGTTTCTTGAATTGAGCTTATATACAAGTCACTTGCTTCCCTAAATTTCTCCCAGTCTGCCTTTTTAAAAATCCATTTCCCCTGTCTATCTTCTGTGCTCAACCTCACATCAACTTCCAATTTACACATAATTGGGAAGTGATCACTTCCAATAGTACCCTCTTCATATACTCCCCATTCACACTTTGAAACCATTCTACTCGATAAAAACGTGAGGTCTAATATTGATTCTTTACCAGTTCTAATATCTATCCTAGTCCCTCTACCATCATTTAAACAAACTAAATTCTTGTTACTTATTAGTTCTTCAATCAGCTGTCCATTTCTATCAGTTTTCCCTCCCCCCCACAATGTACTATGAGCATTAAAATCTCCACACCAAACAACATTAGCTCTATCCTGGCCTTCTATTTCCTCTAGTTTATTTAATTCTAGCTGTTTACAAGGGTTATAATAATTTATTACTACTATTTTCTTCTTGTTTGCCCATACCTCCACTACCACATATTCTTGTTCCTTCCCTATACCCAATACCCTATAAGGTATACCCTTCTTTACGAAAGTAACACAACCCCCACCACTTCCTTTTTCTCTATCTCGTCTGATAACAGCATAGTTAAGCAAGACAAAATCAAATCTAGGTTTTAGCCACGTTTCTTGTATACAAATTACATCTGGTTTTAAACTTCTATCATCTATGAATTTCTTAAAATCTTGACCATTTGCCAACAAACTCCTTGCATTCCATTGTAAAATGAGCAGCATAAAAAATAAATTCATCCTTTACCTACTTCTTGACTTGCATGCACAGTAAGACAATCCCTCACTTCTTCCCATTTTAACTCCAGCATACCCAAATGTTGAATTGCTGCCTTTGTAACAATTTGAATCCTTTCGGTTTTAGACTTAACCTCAGCTGTTGCATTTATTACCCCTGCAATAAATACAACCAAGTCCTTCTTTTCCTTCCATTCCTTTTCCTCCTTTTGTCTAAGTTCTTGTCTCTGAGTCCATACATTCTTTATTACTATTTCTTCTCTGACACTTCCCTTATTAACCCTCTTTGTTTGTTCCACTCTTTTAACTGCCTCTGCATAAGGAACTCTTTCCCTCCTTTTCACACTCTGAATCTCAGTCTCCCTTCTCATTACCTCACATCCCCAGTAGGCTGCACTATGCCCTCCTCCACAATTACAACATTTTATTGTATCCCCCTCTCCACATTCCCCATAGTCATGTTCCCCACCAAATTTAGCACACCTTTTACTCCCTTTACACATTTTAGCTACATGACCAAACTTCTGACAATTGTAACATCTTATTGGCTTTTGATTAAACTCTCTCACTCTATATCTCATATACCCAAAGTATACCTCTGCTGGCAATTCTTTTGAACTGAACTGTATCATCACTGATTCCGACTCTCTTTTCTCAATTCCCTTTGTTAACCGCTTTGCACTCTGAACAACATCACACTTTTCTTTTAGATTCTTGACCAACTCATTCATCCCAATTGAAAAAGGAATCCCATATATTACTCCTTTACTTCCTTGCTCACCCACTTTCACCACCTTTCCTACTACTGCATTCCCATCATTTGGAACTCTAGCATATTTAACCTCTCCAACCTGACTCTTAATTATTTTGGTCAATTTTATTGGATCCATACCCTTTACTCCTACCTCTTCAAACCTCACTACAATATTCCACTTCTCCTCACTATCCCTCATTCCTCTACTCCTCTTTGCTTTATTTGTCCTCCTTACCTGCCAACTCCCTTCATTTTGTTCTAACTCATCCATACTACAGCAACTATCTTCCTGATCATCTGCCATGATAAAGATTATAAGCAAGAGTATCGTATACCGGACCTATACAGGCCGTCGGCCGATACTTCCGCTAAAATCCTCACCAAAGCTCTTACTATTCAGTCTCACTAAACTATCTAACTGAAGAAAAATATAATACTACTAATAAATAAATAAACAGATTATCTTTGTCGCAGTTCAAAAATCACCACGCCGCCGACTACCAATCCGCCGATCCCTCAGGTGTTCTTTTTATTTTCTGTCCTTAAGAGAAGTTGTCTTGTAGATGACACAACTCTATACCGCCCTCTATGTCTGGGGCTGTGTTAAATGTGTCCATCCCAAGCTCTAGAAATTGAAATTGTATGTTGGTTGAATGTACCCTATTGAGTTTAAACAGCATTCCCTTGTTCTACGTTACATAAACTTGCTTTAAGTAGATTTCAGCTACAAAATTACTTTTATAGGTAGAATCAGGTAAAAATAGCTCACTAAGTCAACAACTGCACATGTTCACTTTTTACAGTGCATCATCTATGCTGAGCGGAGCTGCATCTGGTCGTAGTTTCAGATGGTGCAACACCCGTAAATACTTTTCACAATGTCAGACGTAGCTAAGCTCGACGTAGGACTTACACCCAACTTCTTAACATCCAGCTGTTGCAACCGGCCCCTGGTTATTTGCGCATGATTAAACTTTTAAAGTAAAAGTCTTTAAAAACAAATATTTTTAGCGTTTTTTTGTATGTTTGTTTTTTTAAGTGGGGATTGGGGGTGCGCCAACCCAGTTGGGACATAGAAGGGGGTGCGCAGGAAAAAAAGTTTGGGAACCCCTGCTCTACTTTAAAGATCACAAGCTGCTTTAAAAGTATATATTGCATGTTCGTATCTGCCTGTACCACTTTCTTGTAATACAATCCCAGGATGTATTCACATTATTCACATTTATGAAATTATTATTTGATGTGTGTTTAAATAATATCTTGTCTACACTCTAAATAATCCCCTTTTCTTTCCTGATCAATAATATGCTTCATGTTATTCTTACTGATATTAAACTCATTTAAGATTAATCTAAGTTATTATTGAAACAACATCTCTGCATTAAACAAACTATGCAGATTAAGTCTGTCAAGAACAAAGACTTGTCTTCCCGCTCAATCGACAGCTTCTCACATTGGTCATCTCAACCTCAGGGGGTTGAACAGCTGAGATGTGAAACAGACCTCTCCCCCAGCTCACCTTGGCCTACAGTACTCAACGACACGCCATTCAACTCAGTGGAACTCTCTTCCTCATACTCTTAGGCCAGTGACACACTGGCTGCGTGGCATGAGGGGGGCGTTTCTGTTGCGTGTCAGTTGCTGTGTCTTAAAGGGATAGTTTGGCCAGAAATGATATTAAACCCATGATTTACTCACCCCCAAGCTGTCCGAGTTGCATATGTTCATTGTTTTTCAGACAAACACATTTTCGGATATTTTAGAAAATGTTTTAGATTTTTCAGTTGAATAAATGTAATGTTGCAGGGTCCACGACCTTCAAGTCCTAAAAAGTGTGTCCATCCTCCACAAAATAAATCCAAACGGCTCCAGGATGATAAACAAAGGTCTTCTGAGGGTAATCCGCGTGGTATTGTTGTAGAAATATCCATATTTAAAACTTTATTAACGTAAATAACTACCTTCCGGTAGTGCCGCCATCTTAGACTCCTCTGTATTCAGGAGAGAGTATTAGCGTAGTGTACGCACTTTTCTAAGTGACGTATGACAAATTCAGAGGGCGGGGGCACAGAGCAGCAGCAGAGTAGCCTCCGTAGGCTGCTTAAGCTCTCATCCTGAATCCGGACGCGACTAAGATGGCAGCGCTACCGGAAGGTAGTTATTTTAGTTAAGACAGGCATGTAGACTGTACGATGATGACACGGAAGCTTCGGTGTCAGCGTCACATGTCGCGCAACGTCACCAGCATGCGCTCGTGGTAAACAAATATCGGCGCGCAGGTCGTAGCAGCAAACACACTGTGCGGTGATCATGGCGAATTGCTGACACTGTCAGAAAACTATCGTAGGCTATCTTTGGATGCAAGACCGGGAAAACGACCGTCTTTGAACCTCTCTCATTGTACGACATAGGACCACCGATGAAGAGCCACAATCACAGAAATCGCAACGATTGTTTCACGATGGCAATCTTTTGTCTGGGACAGCAAATAATCGTGCAGTGTATCCCATGCTTTACACATCAGAACCGTGCCTGACGTGGGGCTGGCGCGCTGCTGCTGCTGTTGTAGGAATGCCGCAGACAGACCAGGCATAAATATAAAGCCTACTGATAAAGGACGACAGTATTGACGGCAAAATAGACTATGTTTGACAGGTACAATATTTGAAAAAAAAAAAAAAAATTTATTACATTTAAATCGGAATTTATGTCAACCTATAGACAAAATGTCATTAATTAATATGCATTTGTGTACAAAATGACATAAACATATTTTTTCTATTCTATTTTGCCTGGAAACGCTTCCAACACGCTTGCGTGTCGTGTGAAAAAAAGCCGTCGGTTCCATTTCTAGCATGCACGTGTTTTCCGCACAAGCGCCACATAATAGCCAACGCAAGTATCGCATATTCATTCGCTGTGCTAAGTTTTTATTACCCATTTTAATTAAGGCGATTCGTAGAGTTTCTGATGGTTTGTGCAGAAGTAAAGCCTAAAATGATATTTGCCCTTCTTTTACTCTCTTAATATTCCATGCTTTCTTTTTCTCTGTCATATATGTTTTCTGTATGTTTCTCGTTTGTTTGTTTGTTTGTATGTATAGTTCATCTCGTGTTTTTTCCGCAGTGTAACGTAGTTAAATAAATCGGTTTTGCATTTCACAATTGATTGTTTCTGTGTTCAGTGCTCATGAAAGCAGTACATGTGTACTGGTAATAAGGTAATTTGGATATTAATGTCACAATTTTTTTATGAATCCTCTAGGTTATGGTGGAAGAGGAAAACAATGAGAAATGCCAGGGTTTTACTCAGAAAAACACCCATCCAGGGTTTTGCAGTGATTGGTGCCAGCTACTGTAGAGTGAAACGTTGTTAAATCAACCAGTTGCAATCTAAAGCCGAGTTAATCTAACTAATATTTATTTTTTCTTTCTAACAAAGCTTTAAACTATTCATAAAGTTATAACCATTCTATCTACACTTATGGATAGATTGGAGGGTAGAGATGATTATAATGATGTTTGTAAAATTCTGATAAATATGTGTGGATAAGATTTCAAGTAATCATGTTTAATACCTTACATTTATTTTAATTACATACATTACTAAGATTTAATACTGTGCATGATTCGTGCCTTCCTTTTGTTGCTTTGTGAATCTTTTGATTACTTTTATTCATTCATTCATTTGGCTGAACGTGTTTGGGGAGGTGTGTGCATTGTCCAACATCTGTATAATGACAAAAGAGATGAATGACATCAGTACATACATGTTGTCTACTTGTCATTAGCAAGAGAACAAAGTTATAACAATTCTACACTTATGGATAAATAGGAGGGTAGAAGATTAGTAAGAAAAACAAAGAAATTGACAGATGGTGTTTTGACAGGTCGTGTTTTATGACCCCTTGACAGATGGTGTTTTGACAGTTCGTGTTTTATGACTCCCTTGACAGATGGTGTTTTGTTTATTGTTTTAGACTGTTTTGGACTGACAGTTGCCGCCAGCGTCTCTTTCCCCCTGCCTCCCTCCTTTCTAGCCCGTGCGCGTCTCACCACTGAGTGTCTCACAGCGGGTGCGTGTTGTAAACGAGTAAAGATTTCTAAAAAACTCAATGTTGGTAAAATAATTCACCATTACGGTGACAAAAAGTAAATGATTATTTTTGATTTAGACAAATCAAGAACAAGGCTCTGATTAAAACTTTTTGATTGTAACATCACAAGTTATTTAATTAAATATTCCGTAAACGTGTATAGGTTAAGCATTGACCTAAGCCATAACCTTCGGTGCCGTCAATACTACAATCTTTAGACGAAAGTCTAAACTAAATAAAATTTTAAACGGTTCATGAGGTCCATGAATCTTTTCATGACCTGCTCTATAGTTTCACGCGTATGAAAGATCACTCTCCGGCGGTGCCTGACAACGCGCGGGGTGAGCGTACATATCTGCCGTTTTAAAACAAACTTAATAAATGTAATTCTGTCCACTATGGCAAAATAGGGGCTTATTTTAGATTTAGGGGATTCTTTAACCAAGTCTCTGATTAAGAAATGCACCGATGGTGACAGAGAACTTATATCTGACGTTAATAAACTTTAAAATGTTTTTAAGACGTGTTCATCCCATCTTAGGCGTTCATTTTTAATTATATGATTCTTAAAACTGTAGTGGTAAAATGTAATATGGTAACTCTGACAAAAAGTAAAAGGTTTATTTTAGATCATGAAGAAGATTTTTTAATTCAGAACTATATCTTTGGTGAACATGGTATTCAGATTCAAATGTGTTTTGCAAGAATGTATGTCTCATGCTTGTAAGCTGAAGACTAGCAGTCTTAAAGACTGCAATGTATGCAGAGTTTAAAATATGGTAACTGAGAGCAGAGCTAAAAAAAAATGCATAGGCTGACATTTAAGGAATGAAGTCACAACACCTGTCAAACATAAAAACATGCTAAAAACAACTACATGGGAGGGGTTTCAACTTTTAGAGAACTGTATATTAGGTTGCATTCTGAAAAAGACTCTTTAGTTGCCTGGCCACCAACTCGGCCTTATTGTTGTATGCAATAAAGTCATCTTTTGGCAATGGAACCCTCTGCTGAAAATTATTTTTCATAATCACTAAAAAAAATCCACAACATTTGGCGCCCGAACAGGGACTGGAAAGGAGCATGGAGGTGGATGACCGTTGTGGGCTAAGTTTGGATGAGCGGCATACACAGGACCAGGTAAGCAGTTTTTGCTTATTTACTGGTGTACTGTTGTGTTGCTCATCTGGGTTGGCTCATGGTGGACAGACTTTCAAAATGCTCTTCCAACATAAGAACTAAGAGTAATACAAGTTAAAAAGGGTTCCTTTCCAAGGATTTTGATGCATGGTGTGATATTTTTATGATGAAGAAGGGATTAAAACAGCCTGAGCTCAAGGTGTAATCTGTGGTTTTGCTAAGTAAGCCTTGTTTTAGCATTAACCTGGAACAGATTGATAAATTGCTAAGGGGCAATAAAAAGTTAAATTGCTGAGGGGCAATGAAATATATAATCTGTGTTTATTTTTAAACATATAAAAGGCCTTTGACGAAGGGCCTTTGACGAATAAATAGACTGTAACAGATTATAAAAAATGCTTATTGCAAGAGGGCTATTGATTAGATGTAATAAGCTGATACACTGTAAATGAATAATTTGTATAAAGAAAAAGTAACGAGGTTTTGGAAGCAAATCCATGTTTCAATTTGATAGGTTAAGTATTTAAGCATATGTTGATTTGACATCAATACTGCATTTTATTTACAGTGTATGAAAAAAATAAGAAAAAATTAAATAATCTGTGTTTACTCTGTAAGAGGGCCTTGACGGATACAGGTAGACTGGAACAGACTATTAAAAATGCTTATGGAATAAGCGGATACACTGTAAAAGAATGATAGCATAAAGGAAAAGTTCTTTGGTTTTGCAAGCCATTCATGCTTTATTTTGTTATTTTAAGGTAACAAACATATATGTTAATTTGACATTAATGCTGCATATTTTACAGTGTATGGATAAAAATGATATAAAAAATAAAACATAAATAAATAGATCATGAAACAAAAGTGTTAAAAAGTGGACAGGGGTCTGCACGGGCAGAATTGATATTTATGAAACAGCTCTTTATATATGTTTATATAATAGAGGTCTGAATGGATAAAATATTATTCTGTGGATACCGCCCTAATGCATGACAAAAAGTTTGACTTGTGAGTAAAAGTGGAAAGGATCCTCAACCGTGAAAAACATGTGGTGTCATGTTTAAAGTGTGAATGACTGGGTGTATGTTATAAATAGAGTGAGTGCAGGCCTGACTGAGTGCTGTGGATGAAAGGAGCTAGCAGTGAAGTGAAATAATATAAGTAAAATAATAATAATAATATATTATTTATATAATAAAGTAATAAGAGATTATAGGTAAAACTATAAGTAAATGGTATATAAAGGTTGAAAGGAGGTTTTTACATCAATATTTTAAATCTTAATCCAATGAAAAATCTTTGTGCTTAAGACTAAAGGAAAAAATAGTATTACTTGACAAATGAAACAAATTGAATTGAAAGAGAAACATTAATTAAGTAAGGAACTGCTTGAAAAACATTTGCAGTGTAGAAAAAGTAATATTGGAGAGAAAATGGTAAGCTTGATGTTTACTTAGCTTGAAAGTTAACTGGAATAAAAGTGTTTTTATTTGTTAATTTTCTAATTTTAAAAAGCTAAAAAATGGCTAAATATGATAGAAAAGATTGAATGGAGAAGTAACAGGTGTAGTGAAAAGTCATAGTTGTTATTCTTGTGGAAATATCTATTGGGCAGAGATCTAATAAAAAATGTGTCTAAGAAATTGTCATGAAGGGAACATTTGATGTGGCAATGTGTAAAGAAATGGATATTGTAAATAAATCTATAGTATATCAAAAGAAAAGAAGGATGGATTTGAAGAAAAAAGCATTGGCATTATTAATGAATAAAGGAGATATATATGATAGAATGTTAAAGGAAATTGATAATGGAACAAAAGAAAAGTGTGTTAATCTATATTTATCATGCATACTGTAGAAGGTTGATTTCCAGTACTCAAGGGCACTGTGGAAAGTATAGGTAAAATGTAAATGAAATGATCAGTAGTTATAGAATAGGAAAATTAAACAGGTTTGGGAGTGAATCTTACAAATGAGGAAATATCCTAAATGAAAGAAATTTAATTATTATCAGAAAAAGTATAAGTGTGAAGAGTGTAGAGTAAAAAGACAAGTGGCATTGTTTACACAAAGATGTGAAAAAGAAGATGAGGTAGGAAGATATAAATAAAAAATAAGAAATAAAAATAAGAAAAACATTAAAAAGAATTAATGAAGTAAAATAAGAAGAGAGTAGAGTGGGAGAGTAAGAAGGAGTTTTTTATCTGATGGAGAAATGTGGATATGGGGAAAAAAGATAAAGGTTGGCTTAGGCCATTGGCCTTACAATTTCTTAGTTTAATGAAGGTATTAAGGACCTTGGGAGGCTGATCACTTACCCTCAGGCATTCATGGGACTGGGAAAAGGACTAAGTTGTGGCAATGGAGAAATGAAACAAACCTTTGACCGGTGGACTAACGTTACATGAGGAGGGACTATTTTTGAACATATCATAGCAGTGTGGCAGCCACTGCTTGGACTCTAAAAGCACAGAGAGAAAACTTGGAGACACAGAGAATCCAGTTTTGTTCAGAGACAATAAAAAAGAGACTGAGGGAAATCCAGAAGGAGACCCAGGAATGACCACACTGTTTTGAAATGCAAAGTGAATAACAGTGATGACTCTTGTGTTCAGCTACTTTCAGCAATTCCTCCAAAAAACCAGACTCCTGTACCCATCATAAATGACTTTGCAGCATCACCATCTCAGAAAGAAAACAACTTGAACTGGGAGAGACAAAGAAAACATGCTGAGGACTACAAAAAACCTGGCCACGCCAAGAGAGACTTTCGCTATATCCATGTACCAGCTCTGTGAGTGAAGGGGGGAGGGTGACAGCAGCCTTTCAAAGTCCAGTTTATGGTCCAGTTGTAAGATTTGTTAAGAATATGATTCTCTGGACAAGTATTGCTAATTCAATGTCTATAAACAATAAACAAAACCATGACCATATCTATTCTCATATCAAAATCACACTCCTGTTTACTGGTTAGGAAGATATGCATAATTTGAATTAAGCCATTGGATTTAGTGTTCTCCAGAAGGGTACAAGTATATTAAAGTGATATTAACTGAATCAAAGCAAATGTATATTAGTGTAATAAATAGTGATGTATAACAAACAATGAATAAGGGGGAAATGTATTAAAGCACACATTTTTAATGCAAAGTTATCAAAGTGGGAACTTCAGTGTATTATAATATGATCATGAGAAAGATATTCAACTTAAAAAGTGGAAAAAATAAAATATAGGACAAGAAATTGACATACCATCACAGGAAGGTAAATAAGAAGTAGTTAAGAGTATGGTTGAAAATCAGTTAATAGAATAATGACTTAATGTAACTGATTTATTTCCACAGGTCTCTTGTATACTGGAAAAGATTGGGAAGAAAAGGATTTATGGGATATGATGAAAACAAAAAGCTATACAAAGCCAGGGGGATAAATCAATTATGCTTAGGAATAACATTAGACTTATGTGCTAAAGTAAAAATAATTTGTAAATGCAAAGAATAAATACAGATGATAACAACATGCAAGATAAAGAAGATGTATTAATTGTTAAAAGATGTAGAGAACAAAGTACTAATTGAAGTATCCAATTAATGACATTGTAAGACTAACCAGGTGATATCCAGATCCACATTGCTAACAAATGTTTTCCCAGATGACAAATATTGTAATTGATCTTTGCTTTATATATTTGAGTATTCAAAAAGAAGAAATATTTGTATGTTTTTTATTTAAACAATATACAATTTGGTATAGGAACAAAGAGGCTTTCAAAATAATGAGGGAATATATATTCAATGTACTGGACAAGTGGGGTTAATTTCTGCTACAATATTATTAAATTAATTGGCAATCATAAAAAGATTAAACTTATATAAAAATGAATGATAATTTATTAATGGTAACAACACAGCAGATTTGGAAGCTAAAGAAGCCTCAGAATGCCATACAGAAGTAGTGCTTCTATAGTGTTAATACAAAAGCCTTACTTAGAAGATATAAGGAAAAAAAAGAACATGCTGGATGTTAGGAATATTTTGTGGCACCTAAAGGGGGACAAAGAAAGACATTCAAGACATCTAATGTACACATTGGGGATAAATCATTCTATTGTACAGTAAAATGTTACCTTTCCAGATGGGTGGTTTTAATTTCAAATTAAAAACAGGTATTAAAGAACAAATTAAAATTAAAGATTAAAAAAAAAATGGGTATTATTCTCCATATTTGAGAAATGGTCTCCATATCTAAATTCAATACTGGTTAAATTTCTGTTCGACAGGTAAAGTTTGTGCCAAGAGTAATGATAAAAAAAAAGAATGATAGAAGAAGTAATCCCAAGATCAGCATTTATTTAAAAACAATAAAGTGAATACTGCAACAATAAAGAACAAAGAAAAGACTAAGATGTGTTTACCATCCTTAATCATAAAAAGTATACCATCCCTTCAACGTCAAACTCAGAAAAAAAATGTGAAAGCATGAAACTGAACTGACTGGATGCTTTGTCTCTTGCAATAACGAGTGAAAGACTGCAAACTAACACTGCATGGAATGCTTATTGGTCGACCAATGGCAATACCAATGTCTGAGCTATATGATATAACAAAAATTCATCCTCAAAAAGGACATCCTCTGGAACGACTGCAGATGGAGCTTTTGGAACAATTACAAATAAAGATGAGATCTTATGTGATAAAACTAACTGTATGCATAAGCTATTTGTGTGCAGGAAAAAAGAAAAGGAGCCTGATGAGGAGATGGAGATAAAATGCCATATTATGCCATGGGATCTAGTATATCTGAGGGTCTTCAGGAGAGATTGACATAAAACAAGGATCAGGGAGAGCTGCCCTAACAGCAGGCCAGGGGGAAGGAGCACATCTGATGTTATCTGAGCCATTGCACAGAGTTCCTAAAATACCAGTCGGAGAAGAGGACAACAAAAACACGATACTGAAGAGGAGAGCTGGGGAGAAAAGGAGAACCAAAAACACGATACAGAAGAGGAGAGCTGAGGAAAAGAAAATAATAAAAGACATGATACAGAAGACAACAACAGAAAAATTTAAAGCAATTCAAGCCTACAAAGAGATAAAAGAACGAAGTAATGACCACTCAGGGCATATCAAGCAATGGCAACAAAATTAAGAAAAACATGTAAATGAGAAGAGACTTTCAGGAGCAACAACCAATGAGTGCAAAGCAGTGGAGTTCACAAGCAATACACAGAGACAAAGTTGCTGGTAATGTGTAAAGGACACACAAAGAAAACGTCAAGGAATTAGCCATGAAAATTGAAAAATAAAGCTAATAACCAGTTTGACAATTATCAGCAACATGTGGTAAATTCACACGACTACAGTCAATAATCAAACTTCTCTTCAATCAACTTTTCACCTATCAGCAAGGATCAGTAACACTTCAGCGAGGACCAGTAACACCAGTGAGAATGTAATCTACAATAATCTCAGGAAGAACAAAATCTAGATAAAATACTGAAGATACCAAAACAAAAAGGAGACAAGGACATCAACAGAAGAAAAAGGAGGTCAACGGAAGGAAAAAAATATGTTGGACATTTTATGGGAAAAAAAAAAAACATTATGAATGAATGGTACAAATGGGTAACTTTCAAAGCTAAGAGAAATTGGTATGAACAATTGCTTATTATGCTCTAAATCATGAAAGGTAATAATAGTCAAAAGTCAACATGATATTATAGGGGTGTTCAATTTAACAAATTGACAAATTCTGGTTTAAATATCCATTTTATAGGGCATATTTTGGTAAATAGTCTCAATTTTGGAAAGTTAATAAAAGCATTAAAATAGAAAAAAGGCAGAATAGGAAAAAATATTTAAAGGGAATATTCTATAACATAGAACTTGAACAAATCAAATATAAAATTCCAAAAGCTATTATAAATCCTTAATAATTTTGGCTTTAGGTATGGAAAGGGTGGACAATGCTAGTATACAGTAAAAAGAATGTGGGAATCAGATCATAGCAGTGGACATATGAAGATCAAACAGTAATGTTAGCAGAATTCTTTTGGTTTAATTTTGATTTGATGGGAAATGATAACTTATCTCTTTCACCGCCAGCGTTTTTAAAAAAAGTTACCAGCCAGCGCCAGCGTTTTTCATGATTTTCACCAAAGTTTAAGGCCTTCCAGAAAATGTTCTTCTTTAAATAAATAAACATACAATATACCAAATGAAAGAACAGACCCTCTGCTTTCAAACAAAAAAAACCGTTTCATCCTACCTTTAATGGTTCTTTTGCAATCAGCTTTTGAATATGGGTAGGTTTTTGCAAAAACACCATATTTTGAGCAAAAAGCAAAAATAATTCCATATTTGTGACGGACTTTTCATAGAGATCCCATTCAGAGCGATCTTTAAAACAGACACGGACATGCAGCAGCTTGCCATAGGGCAATACTTCCGGGTTTAAAAAGTTGCGGACCTGGTGGATAATAGCGGTATTGCGGAAAGACGGAAAATCTCGTCATTGGCGGGGAAGCGTTTTCTCTTAATTGACGAGATATCTCGTCAATGGCGGGGAAAGAGTTATGGTGGTTTTGCAATTAGAGAAGAAATATATATGTGCAAGACTAAAGTTAATTTAAGAAATCATCATGATTATATTGAAGTATATTGAACAAAATACTGAAAAAACAAATTATAAAACTAAAATAGTTTATCCCTAAATTGGTTTGGTTACCATATTAACATATTACCATATGTTACAATTTAAGCAAGAGATGAGATAAAATCATGGTTAGAATAAATATTGATTTAATCTAGAATTACTAAATTATATCTACTATAATCAACAAAGGTTTATTAAATTTAACTAATGATGTTTTAACAATTTTAGAAAAACAATTTGATACTACAAAGGGGTATAGTTTTATTGTATGGAGATCAATGTTATGCTAAAAATACAACATAGATATTCATTGAAGCTATCAATAAGCTTAAGAGTTTAGGATAGAAACTGCGGCAAATACAGGAAGAAAGAATCTTAATGTGGAATTGGTGTGATTTAAAATTAGGAAAATGGGTGATTTTTTTTGTCAAATTCTCACAGACATATTTTTGTATGTCAAATGATTAAAGGTATAGGTTAAAGGATGAATCTTATCAAAAGGTAAAGGATGCAAATTATCAGAGGATAAGGATTTGTGATTTTAATTGGATGGATTGTTATTTTATTGTGTACTCCCTATTTTGAAACAAATGTTAATGGAAATATCAAGATGAAAAGTTACTTCATATAGGAAATTACAAAGTGCATCAAAATGGGTTTTGCAAAAGTTAGAAAATGGTAATATCACATCAGAAAAAGATAATGAAAATATTAAGAATTGAAAAGGTATTTGACTAATTTACACTCTTATGATGAATATTTTTATGAATTCTGATTTTACAGCAACAATGACATAATGAAGTATATTCCATGATCATAAAGGTTTGTTAATTTAGGGAGCAGGTTCTTTTACTTCTCCAAGAGAAGATGTTTGTTCCACACTCCACCAAAGTGCGGCAGCATGATTTAGTCATTGGTAAGGGAAAGATGGCTTAGTTGGGCCATTAATTAGCTTAACTTAATTGAACTGGATTATGAAGTTGCACTTTGGGTGAGACTTGTGAAAGTCTCAAAGGGTGGAATGAAGAAGATTTTTTAATTCAGAACTATATCTTTGGTGAACATGGTATTCAGATTCAAATGTGTTTTGCAAGAATGTATGTCTCATGCTTGTAAGCTGAAGACTAGCAGTCTTAAAGACTGCAATGTATGCAGAGTTTAAAATATGGTAACTGAGAGCAGAGCTAAAAAAAAATGCATAGGCTGACATTTAAGGAATGAAGTCACAACACCTGTCAAACATAAAAACATGCTAAAAACAACTACATGGGAGGGGTTTCAACTTTTAGAGAACTGTATATTAGGTTGCATTCTGAAAAAGACTCTTTAGTTGCCTGGCCACCAACTCGGCCTTATTGTTGTATGCAATAAAGTCATCTTTTGGCAATGGAACCCTCTGCTGAAAATTATTTTTCATAATCACTAAAAAAAATCCACAACAATCACAACCTATTTTATGAAATATTCAGTATGGGTATAGCAATGAACTGGGGCCAAAACCACCGGGGGTCGCCAATAACACATTCTTTAGACTAAAGTCTATTTATTTAAATAAAAGTTGAATCTTTTCATGCCCCAGTATTCTGATCACGCCAATAGATCGCGCTCCTGCATTTACAATAGAGAACATACGCGGATGCGTGTTCATATCTACCGTTAAGAAACTTTTAAACGATTAAAGACATTTTCATATCATCTTCTGGGGTTTGTTTTAAATTAATGACAGCTTAAAACCAACTGTGAATATGTGTTTATTACACAATAAATGTAATTCTGTCCGCTCTGACAAAATAAGGGTTAATTTTAGATTTAGGGATTTCTTTAATCAAGTCTCTGATTAAAACACATGAATGCGCGAACCACCGTTGCCAGAGAACGTATGCTGATGCGCTCTTATGGCGTTAAGAACCTTTTAAACGTTTTAAGACATTTCAGCCCCTCTACTGGTTTGAATTCATTAATGTCATCTGATATCCAAGTGTGCACATGTGTATTTACGATAAATGTAACACGGTACGCATTGTCAAAATAAAAGGTTTCTTGAAAATGGTATTCCAGTGTTTGTTTCTTGTCTTGCGAGTGCTCGTCATATTTATTGATGTGAAAAAAAAAGTTTGTTGTTTTGTGCGGTCGGGTTCTGGACGGACAGTTTTTATGAGTCTCTCCTCACCATACGTTATCACCCAGCGGCTCTAGTGTGTCTGAACAGCGGTGGTGTTCAGCGGACCGTACTGTTTCTAAAACTCTGTGTTGGTAAAATAAGTGTAATTCAGCCCCCATTGACAAAGACTAAAAGGTTTATTTTAGATTTTAGGTAGAGCACCAGAGCCTATTTTAGGGGAGACACTGCAGGATCTAAAAGTTTGTAACAGTACAAATTTATTTAATGAAATATTCAGTACGTTTATATTTAAGCAATGAATTGTACCAAAACCACCGTAGGTCAACAATTCTTTAGACTAAAGTCTATTTACTTTAAACTAAATAAAAGCTGATTCGCTTCACGAGATCTGTGAAGCTTTTCAAGCAGAGGGTTCTGTTCAAGCCATTAAAGATCGGGGCTCCGGCGTTTACAATAGAGAACATACGCGGATGCGTGCACATATCGGCCGTTAAGAAGCTTTTAAACGATTAAAGACATTTTCAATATGAATTCTGGGTCTGTTTTAATCTAATGACACCTTAAAACCAACTCTGAATATGTGTTTATTACACAATAAATGTAATTCTGAGCGCTCTGGCTATATAAAAGTTATTTTAGGCATATCATTATCCCATACTCACAAGATAATGATTAAAACACGTTATTGCATAGAGCAATAAACACATGCACTCACGTATCTATGGTTTTAAAAACAAACTTTTTAATGTTTAAGACATTTTGTTCCCATTTTCTGGTTTTGTGTCCACTGTGGATCCCAACCTCTAAGTGTTTATTATACAACAAATGCAATTCTGTCCGCATTTCTAGTTTTAGAACACCTCTGATTTAAACATGGGTTTTTTTAAAATGAAACGACCATGTGACTTTTATGACAAAAGCTATTCGATCTTAATTTTTTGTTTTTAACATCCAAAGGTTCTTATACACAATCCAGAATTAAACATCTAGGTGTGTATGAGTAAGTTTATATCTAATGTCACATGAGCAGCACCGAGTCGCGCTTGTGTCTGAGTGTGTGTGCATCCTGTCTGTTTATGTCTGTGCGTGTTTATGAGCCCGTGTCTTTGCAAGGTGTGTGTGTGTGTGTGTGTGTTTGCATGAGGGTCTATGATGTCTCTGTTTGTTACTAAAGCTTTGATATTAAGTCTGTGCCCTCATTGACAAAAAGTAAAGGGTTTTTAGAGGCTTCATTACACAGATACTGATTAAATCATGTTATCCCTTATTTGCGATTTAAAGAAACTTAAAAGGTTTAAGACATTTTATCTCACATTTTGTTTTTGTTTTTTAATTAATGTAGCCTTAAACCCATCTGTTATCCATTTAGGGAACAATAAAATGTTTGCAAATATTATTTATCAAAGTTGACGAGGTTATAAGCCAGGTTGTCACTAACGTGACAACAAACATTTCTTTAAAGACAAAACATTTAACAAAAATGCCATGGCTTACAGAGACACACTAGACTTTTTTTGTGTGTGTGTGTGTGTGTGTGTGTGTGTGTTTTTGTTAAACATAATTGTGTGCTTCCATTAAACTATCTTTATCAACAACACCAGATAGAATGAACCTCTACATAACAGTAAAATCATGTACACATATTAAATAGGTAAACCTTAACATTTATTTAAAAAAAATATATATACTATTCGAACATCCTAACCTGATATTAGGTTAGATTAGGTTTTAAGGTCAATCAGCGTCTTTAGCTTTACGACTTACAGCACAAAACCCCCAATGACAGGAGCAATGACAGGATTTTTATGAAGTGGCGCAGACCATTGGTTTGCCTGAGGGGATAGGTTCAACTTAGGTTAACATATATCAATGCGTAATAAGCAAACATGAAATTATATTTCACCTATGTTTTGTTACTGATGTTCCTAGTTTCGCATATTTTTCTGAAACAAACTTTTCTTTTCAAACTTAGGCAGCATTCATATATTAGCCTTTTTCATGCATTGTAAATAGATTTCTTCACTAGTGTCAACTTATGTGTGAGCTTATGTAAACTCATCAGACGTTCTCAGGTGTCTTTTCATAATTTGTTCACAGTTTTCTTCGCTAGTGACATCTTATGTCTGAGATTTTTTTTTTTTTTTGTAAATTCATCAGATGTGCTTACTTATGTATTTTCTTAAACAAACATTTTGCTTTTCAAACTTAGGCAGTCTTCACACGTTTGTCTCTTCATACACTTGTTCAAAAAAATTTCTTCGCTAGTGTCAACTAATGTCTGAGATTTTGTAAATTCATCAGATGGTCTTACGTGTGTATTTTCTTAAACAAATATTTGCTTTTCAAACTTAGGCAGTCTTCATACGTTTGTCTTTTCATAAGTTGTTCATAGTTTTTATTTGTTAGTGTCAACTTATGTCTGAGATTTTGTAAATTCATCAGATGTACTTACCCATTTTCTTAAACAAACTTTTGCTTTTCAAACTTAGTTAGTCTTCACACTTTAGTCTCTTCACATACACTTGTTCAAAATTTTTTTAGCTAGTGTCAACTAATGACTGAGATTTTGTACATTCATCAGATGTTTCTTACACGTGTATTTTCTTAAACATACATTTGCATTTCAAACTTAGGTAGTCTTCACACTTTTGTCCCTTCATACACTTGTTCAAAATTTTTCTTCGCTAGTGTCAACTAATGACTGATATTGTAAACTCATCAGATGTTCTTAGTTGTATCTGCACAGACAATATTATACTTATATCATTTGTCTTGTTTTCTTTTGTAAGTGACAACATATATCTGTGATTGTTTTTATGAACACAGTTGGTTTCATTTCTGTAGTTTATGTAACACTTTGTCAAACTCTTAAAGGTAGTACTAGCTGTTTAAAACAACAATGCAAAGTGTTTTAGATTTACTTGCTAAATCTTTTACATAAAAACAAACTAGGATAGCAATATGTTTGAATCTGTAACTGGTAATACCACCAATAGCTCGTTGTACATAACAAAGTCTGTAAAATAATAAAGATTGATTAGGTTTTTATTTAGTACATAAAGTACATAGTTTTAACATAAAGTGGAGAGTCTGTTGTATGTAACAACAAAGATGCGATGAAACAACGCAAAACAAGAGAGGTTACGTTTGTTAAACCACATATAAATTAAGATGCAAACATCTACAAATGGGCAATGTTTTTAATCTATTGGTCCCGAATTTAAAGGCTATACGGCCAAACTATTTCAAACATTGCCCATTTGTAGCTGTTTGCATCTTAATTTATATGTGGTTTAACAAACGTAACCTCTCTTGTTTTGCGTTGTTTCATCGCATCTTTGTTGTTACATACAACAGACTCTCCAATCTTTATTATTTTGCAGACTTTATGTACAACGAGCTATTGGTGGTATTACCAGTTACAGATTCAAACATATTGCTATCCTAGTTTGTTTTTATGTAAAAGATTTAGCAAGTAAATCTAAAACACTTTGCATTGTTGTTTTAAACAGCTAGTACTACTTTTAAGAGTTTGACAAAGTGTTACATAAACTACAGAAATGAAACCAACTGTGTTCATAAAAACAATATATGTTGTGTGGGATTTTTATGTTGTTTTATTAATCAGTATGTCATGTTATAATTCATATGTGCCATTATGCTTTCTGTACTGAGATATGTGAGAGACTGTCTGTGTGAGTGGAAAGGCTGTTTCAGTTGGGGGTAGAAACAAAGCCCTGAAGAGAAAACACACAGAACAGATGGTTTCAATAAACAAGTTGCTTGCTTTATAACTATGTTACATTTAGAGAAAGTGAAAATTAGTATGTTTAACCAATGAATGCATTTAACCAATTTATGAACAATGGAGTATTGTTGTGTTGTTGAATAATTATACTGCCTACATTTCATGATGATTGCCAGAAGTGTTAAAGTTACAAAGATGTCCAAATAAGGACATAATGCCTTAGGGAACAGAATGGCCTGTGTATGTCTCTCTGTCTGTGTGTGTGTGATATGCAACCCCCACAGGAATGTGGTGATGGAATCTGATAAGGAAAATAGCCAGCTAGGGGAGGAGAATTCTGAAGAAAGAACGGCGATAAATACTCATGTTTTTGTTCTGAGCTGGGAGTTTGTCGAATCCTGCTGTAGGACTTAAGACACTCCAGCATGCTGTAACTTTTTCATATCTGATCAATAAATATTCAATTTAGATATTTGTGTCTTTCTCCATTGATGAACATGCTTTGGACGCCTTAAAGTCCAACAATTGGTGATCCTCGACGTTGTTGGAGGGAAAAGGAGATTAAGAGAAGTTTCGAATTGCCTAAGATCGAGTAAGGGAGGGCTCCATTTCAACACAAAAGACCGGTCTTCTAAAACAAAGGTAAGCAGAAACCTGAGATCCAAACTGAAAGTAATAATTGAATACAAGATCAGATTGAAAAACTTAAAAGAATAAGAGATGTAAGATTGGGTTAGAGGCCCTTTAATGTACTAGACATTATAAAGTAATAAGTTTGGGTTTGAGGCCCTCGGGTTTGAGTCCCGTAAAGGTAAATTGTGGTTGGAGTCCATTAATGTATTAGACATTATAAAGTACCAGCAGGGTTGAATGGTCCCTTGGGTGAAAGCCCCATAAAGGTAAATTGTGGTTGGAGTCAATTAATGTATTAGACATTATAAAGTACCAGCAGGGTTGAATGGTCCCTTGGGTGAAAGCCCCATAAAGGTAAATTGTGGTTGGAGTCCATTAATGTATTAGACATTATAAAGTACCAGCAGGGTTGAATGGTCCCTTGGGTGAAAGCCCCATAAAAGTAAATTGTGGTCGGAGTCCATAAATGTATTAGACATTATAAAGTACCAAGTGGGTTAAAGTCCCTCGGATGCAAAATCCGTAAATTCTGATTTTAATCCGGATATTTTTTAATCGCGTTCAAATTTCGCTAAAAAGACGGGTCAGTAGTCGCGCGGGTGAAACCCCTGAAAACTACTGGTGTATATATTCTTTTGCTAGATAAGAGTGACGTTTTGTGCTTTTTTGAAATTCTGAATGCTTGTAAATTGTGTGAAAATGGCTAAATTTCAGAAAGAATGTGATGAGTATGAGTGTCCACCAGTGTATGTGTAATGGCAAAAGATTGTGAGGCTTAGGATGGTCCGAACAGATCCAAATGCTTTTGTATATAAAGAAAAGACAAAAAGAGGTTGCATTAGCGTGGAACACGTTGAGAGAAGAAAACTGTTGGGAGGCAGAGGAGAAAAAGAGAGTTCCTCTCACGCCTATTCTTTTTGCCATGGAACATAGACTGGTAAACAAAATTAAGATTTTAAAAGCAGAAGGAAAAAGTGGTTTGGCAAAGGGCCAAATGTGACAAGCTTAGAGAAAGAGTAGAGAATTTGGAAGAGATAAGCTCTGGTTCCTGCTGCCATGCAGGCTATTAAATCAAAGAAAAAAGGGGAAGTTGACAGTGGTGCAGCTGCAAAGCAAAAGGAAGTTAAACAAGGAAACAGTCAGCCAGACTCAAGTGTGACACCTACGGCTCCTCCTCCAGTTCCACCCCCAGTGAAATCGATCTACCCCTCCTTGCACACACCTCCTCCTTATGAGGAAGCCAAAGCCCCAATGCAACAGCCTGTTTTTCAAATCAATAGCGGTGAATTGAATGCAGATGTAGATTTTATTTGTGTGAAAATGTAGTGTGTCTGTGATATAATGAGTCTGTTAAAACCATAAATGGGATTAAGCAAAACCTAGCAGAAAGACAGAAGCGAAGCTTTGAAAGAAAAAACAACAAATTAGAGAAAAAGAGTATAAACCAAGTTATTAAAGGTGGAAATAAAGATGAAAAATAAAAAAGGACAGAAAAATTGTTAAAAGGTGAATGACATAGATAAATTATACAAAGATAAATTATTACAAAATGAAGAGGAGTCTTCATCTGATGATGGAAGGTGGTCACAAAATAAATTTTATTTTAAATCAAAAGGCAATATTTTGCATGGGTCAAGCTGAAACCTTGTGGGCTGATCATTCCCATCCTTTGACATTCAAGAAAGTGAATAAAAGCTGGCGATGAAAAGACAATGGCAAAAACTGTGTGTGACATCAAAGTGTTGGAGTTGCAAAGAGAGAAGTAACTCATAAACTGGACTGTGGACACATCCTATATGAATGGGACTATATGAAGCAGTGAAGGGGGCACTGCACAATGTTCAGAAAAAAAGACTGAGTGGAGTCCAGAAAGACTCACAAAGACAATAATGTTCTTGGAGGCAAGAGAAACTGGACAATACTTCACTGGACACTGAACTTTTTCATCTTCATACGAGCCTTTGAGTGAAAAAGGGGAAAGAGTAAACAGCCGTTCAATGTTTAGTAAAGACCTTGTTACTATAGGGACACAGACAATCTTTATGAGAAAATCAGCTAGACAAATTTAAAGGCTGATAAAGAACTTTGTTGTTAGGTGTGACTACCTGTTCTGAAATCAAATCAGACTCCTATTAATCTGACAGGAAGAAATGCATAATTGAATTTGGTATCTACAGAGGAAGTTAGAACTCCAATGATGGTATTAAGCTAAAAAGCAAATATAAATGGCATAGAACAGCTATGGCAGAAAGGAAATTAAAATAGAAAAAAAATAAAAAATAAAAAAGAGAACACCATAGAACACTATAAAAGGTAAACAAGAAAAGCTGTGGGAATAGAAAAATAACTGATTATTGTAACAAACTTTGTATTTAAGGAAATTGCCAGCCCAGACATCATATATGTGCATGAAGGTGTTCACATGGCAGATCTAATCACTGAGGGTGAGCCACATGACTGCATACCATTGACTGAAAAAACAAACAAATTGAGAGATGGTTTGTTCCGGTACCACTGACAACTCCCCGACCGGTAATCACACTGTTTACAGATGGTTGTTGTTTCAGAGCAGCAGATGGCACATTGAAGGCAGGTTTTGCAGTGGTTGAACAGGTTGAGGGTGATTTTGTGACTAGAGTGAGTAGTAAATTGGAGGGTAAGCAGTCAGCACAGAGAGCTGAAATGATAGCTGTGATTAAAGCCTTGCATTACGCTGGTGAAGAAAGGGTGACCATTTTTAGTGATTCTGCATATGTGATTGGTGCAGTATATATGGAACTGCCATATGGCAGATAGGTGGGTTTGAAACCAGGAAAGGCCGGCCTATAGTAAATGCTAGCAAAGCCTGACACATACTACAGGCTGTGAAGGTACCTAATGAAGTGGCTGTTGTCAACTGCCTAATAGACCAATTATATCCCCAACCATGGTTTCCCAAGACAAAGTTTGATATGACAAAATTGACAAACACGAACTGGAATTGACATATAGTTTCGGGGCTGCTTGTCACCCCAATGCTAGAGTAAAGCTGAAATACTGAACCTGACTTTGACATTAAAACTTGACTTGCCAAAATCTGTGCACAGACAAAAATAACATGGCTTGACGCATTACCAATTGCATTAATGTCTATTCGCTCTTCTGTTAACAGGATTTCTGGTTTCACACCCTTTGAATTTCTTACAGGTCGACAGTTTCCAGGCCTACGGAACGCCTTGGTGCAGGATCCAATCCTGCCAATAACTCATGCTGTCTATTTTGACAAACTAACTGCTATGATGAAACATTTTTCCTGCCAGGCTACCACAGAATGACATTGTGACAACGACCCAGCTGTTAAAAATGATGATTGGGTCTCTAACAGACACAGGTGTGGACCTGAGGACTCAGGTCCAAGAGAGGGAGGGTGGTGAACAGACAGAATTAGATACACCAACACTGCATCATCAACAGAACCAACAACCAGGTTGTAAGATTGTACATAAAAAAGGTGACATTTTTTTTCCCAGGTGACATTTTTTTTCCCAGCCCAGCAACAGAACCTTTAGCACACTGCATAAGTGCAGACTGTGCCTACGGAGCAGGTATAGCCATACAATTTAAGGCCAAGTACGGAATACAAAAGGTTGTAAGTCAAAACAAACACACAGGTGAATGTGCAGTTACTCATGAGGACGACGGCAGACTGATCTTTCATTTAATAACCAAACAAAACTGTACTGATTTACCAACATATGGGAATTTTACCAACAGCCTCAGATGTATGAAAGATTGGTGTGAGAAAAAAGGAATAACAGGTGTATCCACGCACCGGCTAGGGTGTGGGTTAGATAAATTGGATTTCCATAAGGTGGTGGAGATCCTGACAGAAGTGATTGTAAACGTCATATAAGTAGGGGTGTCCTCGACTAAGGATTTACATATTCGAATCAGAATTTTCGAATCTTTCCATAGTCGACCGATAGTCGAATCATCTATGTTTGTGTGCATGGGTTGGGAGGGGGCCAGACCAGGTACAAATTGGTAACTTTTATTTTCTTTCACAAGCAGCACACATAAACAACTGTCTGATAAAGAGACCAAAACTGTCTTTCAAGTAATAAACGAAGACAAAACTGAGGATGCATTTATATATATATATATATTTTAAGGTAAAATGTAAGGCAACATTTGTTTAATTATTCCTCATAACATTTTAAAGCCACGATCTACAGAACATCACACAAAAATACATTTGATAACTAAACCTAAAAAAATAACAAAGGTGATCCTGCCTTGGAAACTCCGGCTACAATTAAGTGTTTTTATTTAATTTGGAGATAGCGCGTCAAAGCAGTCATGACCAAAAAAACCCGAGAAATGAGAAATGACAAATAATTTGTGATTGTGACTGTAAATGATAAAAACTAATCTTTATATACAATTCATTAAACTTTAATTTATAACAAGAAAAACACTGAAATTAATGATTTTATAGACACTACGCGTTATTATTTAGCACAGAAATACCTGCTTGCTTGCTTTGACTTTGATCATCTCTGTATTCACTTTAGATACAGAAAGACCGGATGATATTATTTATTTCAGGAATCTCTTTGCTATCATTTGAAAGTGAACACCGACTGACCATAATATTAAATCACAAGAAAGACATTCGTGTCAGGCAGAAATAGTTTCGGTGCAGATACTAATTTCCGTTTCATCACAGAAATAAAAAAACGGCTTACCTGTTTTGTAGTCTAACTTTAAGATAGACAATATAACCACTCTGTTTTAAATACATTTTAAAAACTTATACTCGTCGAAAAACATCCGTTTTTTAATGTTTAGTTTGATGAACTCCTAAATATGAGACGCATGCAGAGCACCTAGTCCGTTCGGCTAAATTACATGCGCAAGCATGGCCAGCACGCAATAGCGCAACATCGATACAACGAAAAGCTATCCAAAATTTACATACTAAATTAGATCGGAATTTACGTTTATAATAAATACAATTTTTTAATAAAATAAGGTCAGAAGTAACAAAGTGAAGAACAAATATGCAAAATGCCTCAAGTGCACGGAAACAAAACACAAGCCAAATAGTTAAATCAGATAACCCAAAGTGATTTATAAATAAAATAAAATATAGAAATTATTAAAAGAACGAAAGTCATAGTTTAATTTGCCAGCTTTGTCTTTTAAATGTCGAAACAAAGAGGCAAGGCTTTATTAACATAGAGACCTCTTATGGACGTGAAGCCCGGTCACAGGGGTTGTTGGATTTATTAACGCATTAAAAAAATATTTATTGAAAGCTGCTACTTCACATATTATTTGCAGCATTATCATAATATGCAGTATATTAATATATTGTGAGAAAGCTGTTATATGTGAAATCAGATAATGTGTGCACCCATACGGCCAAAATTGAATGATCCTCATTTCATAACACATCTGCGACGATTCGACTATGAGATTGGTAGTCGAATCAGGCTTCTCCTATCGATGCATCGAATCTTCGACTATTCGGGGTCACCCCTACATATAAGTGTCGAGTACGGAACCTGCTAGCATGGAGCTCGCTGTTGATCATATGGTGCGGTGCCTGCTGTCGACTTCGCCGGCGGATGGGACTGTCGGTGAGATGACTAAGCTTCTTGAGGCACGACGTGGTGATGGAGACGGCGAATTGAGGGATGGATTTACAGCGTGTCGCATTAGCGGTGACACCACGGAGATCGGAGGGGTCATGGTGACGGCTCCTGGTGATCTTACAGCTAACGGTTTGGAGTCGAGGGGTGTTGCGTCCTTTTCGTCTTCAGACTCAGATGCCCGGAGCTCCAGTGTGTCTGGAACTTCGCACGGGAATGGTGGTGACATGCATGTGAAGGCGTCAACTGGTAATGTGTCAAAGGATGGCCGGTTGCCGGAGGATAAGGACATTGATTTTAAATCATATTTAAAATCAACTTTTAGTAAGAAAGGTCTACATTTTTTACATCTTAATGTTAGAAGTCTGCTACCGAAAATTGATGAAATCAGACAACTGGTAAAACAATCAGAGGTTGGAGTTATTTGTTTGACGGAAAGTTGGTTAGATCAAACTATAAGTGATGAAGAAATTGCTATTGATAATTATTGTATATCTAGATATGACAGAAATAGAAAAGGTGGCGGGGTTTGTGTATATGTGCGCTCAGACGTGGCTTTTAACTGTAGAGAGGACATTGCTAGTGATTTAGAGATTGTTTGGATGGACATAAATTTACCAAAAACAAACCCTATTTTATTGGGGGCTTGCTATAGACCACCAGGTCATGTTACTTTTTATGACAAATTAGAACAAGCTCTCTTAAAATTATCAGACAAAGATTTCGCTGAACTGATTTTATTGGGGGATTTTAATACAAATGTGTCGGGATGTGCTCATCCTACTGGTAAAAAGCTGGAGGATTTGTGTCATTCTTTTGGTCTTGAACAACTTGTACATCAACCCACGAGGATAGGCAAGACTAGTAAGACTACTATTGATTTGATATTAGTCTCAAACAAAACAAAAATATCTCAAAGTGGTACTATCACCTATGGTATAAGTGATCATAATATAATTTTTTGTACAAGAACATCCGGTATGCAAAAAATCTTTCACGCTCATAAGTCTGTACTATCCAGATCATTAAAACATTACTCACAGGAAACTTTTCAGAGGTTGGTGATAGAGGCAGATTGGTCATCGGTGGTAAATTGTAAATGTGTTAATATGGCATGGATACAGTTTAAAGATAGATTTTTAGATATAATAAATAAGGTAACCCTTTTGAGACAGATTAGAGTTAAACAGCGTTCTAGTAGGTGGTTTAATGAAGCTATATATGATGCAATCAAAACTAGGGAAAAAGCATTGAAAATTTTTAAGAAATCTAACAAACATGATGATTTTATTTTATATAAGCAAACAAGAAATAAGACTCAGGAGCTTATTAGAGATGCAAAATCTACCTATTATAAGAATGATATATTAAATAATAAAGATAATCCAAAAAAGTTGTGGAGGTCTTTACAGGAATTGGGGGCCATTAAGACAAATACTAATAAACCAAAAAGTATTGGACTAAAAATTAAGGGAATATTGAATTTTAATAAGAAGGAGGTTGCTAATTATTTTAATACATATTTTACTTCGATAGCAGAACAACTGGTATCAAATCTTCAGCAGTCCTCTGGGATATTTAGTATTGATAGGGTGAAATTATTTTATAATAAACTTGGAGCACGACCCAATTCATTCTCTTTACGGAAGGTCGAGGTTATGGAGATAGAAAAAAAACTCTTAAAGTTGGACTGTACAAAGGGCCCTGGGTTAGATGGGTTATCCCCTAGGTTCTTACGAGATACAGCTGCCCAAATAGCCCCTTACATCTCCCACATTTTTAACCTGTCAGTTGAATCTGGAATTTTCCCCAATGATTTTAAGAAGGCAAAAGTAGTTCCCATATTTAAAAAAGGGAACAGCCACGATCCTGGAAATTATAGACCGGTGTCCATTCTGTGTACAGTCTGGAAAATTTTTGAAAAAATAGTGAATGATCAATTTAATGAATACATGAACCAAAATAATTTAATGTATAAATTCCAATCTGGTTTTCGAAGGTCATATTCTACCGAAGCATGCTTACTTTACTTATCAGACACCATACGCAGGGAAATAGATAGTGGAAATCTCTGCGGAATGGTGTTATTGGATTTACACAAGGCTTTCGACACAGTAAACCATGACAGATTGATAGCTAAACTTGAGGCCTTGGGAGCAGACAACTCAACCTGTCGGTGGTTTAGATCTTACCTATCAGGGAGGGAACAATCGGTGACCCTGGGGAGAACACTATCGGATCCTTGCGTAGTAGAATGCGGCGTACCACAAGGAAGTATTCTTGGACCATCCTTATTTTTAACCTATATTAACGATATGGTAGATTCCTGTTCATGTGATCTATTTTTGTATGCCGATGACGCAGCACTTTTAATGTCTCATAAATCTCAATCTATCCTAGAGAGTACCCTGAGTTCAGAACTATCCTCTGTAAACAACTGGCTGATTGACAATATGCTGTCTTTACATGTTGGTAAGACAGAGGCCATCTTGTTCGGGTCAAAATACAGACTGAATAGATGTTCGGAATTAAGGGTCATATTAAATAATGCTGTGGTCAGTACAAAAACCTCAGTGAAATACCTTGGGTGTATCTTAGAAAATAACTTGGATGGCAGAAATATGGCAAACAAGGTTTTGAATAAAGTAAGCGGGCTTACAAAGTTTTTAGCTAGAAATTCCAAATTTTTAGAACGATCAACAATGATTATTTTAGCTAATGCTTTAATTCTAAGTCATTTTGAATTTGCATCTACGTCGTGGTTTGAAGGCCTTACGGTCCGACTTAAAGGTAGGCTGCAAACAGCACAGAATAAATTAATAAGAGTTATTTTGAACTTGGGACACAGGTCTCATGTAGGTCGATCACAATTTGCGGAGCTCAACTGGCTTCCCGTTGAGTCTCGCGTTATTATGTCAAGACTGACCATGATGCATAAAATTCAGTTTGGTAGTGTCCCATCATTTCTGCGGTGTCTTATAACTAAGGTAAAGGACACACACAATATTAATACGCGGGGCAGTATATCTGACCTACGTCCTTACTCATGTAAGACAGAGTTAGGGAAAGGAGCCTTTGCTTATATAGGGCCAGTTCAATGGAACAAGTTAGATCAACAAATTAAATTGATTCCTAGTTTGAACAATTTTAAAAGGAGCATCAAATCTTGGTTACAAGACAGGGTGGCAGATTAGACGTGATAATTTTATTTATTGTTTATAAATGAGAATTTGTTTTTATGTTTTGTTAAGTGTTTATGTGTTTTGTAATGAGGACCACAATGGAAATAAGTCTTGGACTTTATTGTGTTTTTATCCTCAATTGTATTTGATGTCTTTTTGTGTTTTTGTGTAAGACATTGTTGTCGATACAATTAAATAAATTCAATCAATTCAATCAATCAATCAATCAATCAAGTGTATGTTTTTCCATCGTTTTACTTCTTTCACTATACTCCTACCTTTTATCAAGTATTAAGTTTAAGAGTGTTTTTTGAATTTAGCCAATAGACATAAGTGTATTTTTCCACAGAGATGAAGCTATATGGAAATTGGAAGGTTCTGTGGGCCCTAGGGGTTATAACTGCAATTATAGTTACCGTAATATTTAGCATAAACAATGGAGGTAATTTGAAAATTGACAAAAGGTCCAAGACAACACCACAAGATCAGTGCTTAAAGAGATATGGGGGAATTGAATTGAATTACACAAAAAATTCAACGATATCATACACCTTTGATTTATGCAGTGTGATAGACTGTGGAGGGCAATAGTAACCTCTATAGTAGTGTCCATTGGTGTATTTGTGGCTATCCTGGTCACTTGTGGATGTTGTTGTATCCCCTGTCTCAGATCCCTGTGTAATAGGCTGATAGTGTCTGCAATAGAGAAAAAAGAGAATAATGCACCCCATATAGCATGCCCCTATTAGGCTTACAGAACCTGGATGAGGATGAAGAAGAAAATGTGTGACCTCTTTCAGAGGTCAAGAGAGGGAATTGTGGGATTTTTATGTTGTTTTATTAATCAGTATGTCATGTTATAATTCATATGTGCCATTATGCTTTCTGTGCTGAGATATGTGAGAGACTGTCTGTCTGAGTGGAAAGGCTGTTTCAGTTGGGGGTAGAAACAAAGCCCTGAAGAGAAAACACACAGAACAGATGGTTTCAATAAACAAGTTGCTTGCTTTATAACTATGTTACATTTAGAGAAAGTGAAAATTAGTATGTTTAACCAATGAATGCATTTAACCAATTTATGAACAATGGAGTATTGTTGTGTTGTTGAATAATTATGTTTTACATATTTACTGCCTACATTTCATGATGATTGCCAGAAGTGTTAAAGTTACAAAGATGTCCAAATAAGGACATAATGCCTTAGGGAACAGAATGGCCTGTGTATGTCTCTCTGTCTGTGTGTGTGTGTGATATGCAACGCCCACAGGAATGTGGTGATGGAATCTGATAAGGAGAATAGCCAGCTGGGGGAGGAGAATTCTGAAGAAAGAACGGCGATAAATACTCATGTTTTTGTTCTGAGCTGGGAGTTTGTCGAATCCTGCTGTAGGACTTGAGACACTCCAGCATGCTGTAACTTTTTCATATCTGATCAATAAATATTCAATTTAGATATTTGTGTCTTTCTCCATTGATGAACATGCTTTGGACGCCTTAAAGTCCAACAGTTGTCACTTACAAAAGAAAACAAGACGAATGATATAAGTCTAATATTGTCTGTGCAGATACAACTAAGAACATCTGATGAGTTTACAAAATCTCAGTCATTAGTTGACACTAGCGAAGAAAAATTTTGAACAAGTGTATGAAGGGACAAAAGTGTGAAGACTAACTAAGTTTGAAAAGCAAAAGTTTGTTTCAGAAAATACATGGGTAAGTACATCTGATGAATTTACAAAATCTCAGACATAAGTTGACACTAACAAATAAAAACTATGAACAACTTATGAAAAGACAAATGTATGAAGACTGCCTAAGTTTAAAAGCAAATGTTTGCTTAAGAAAATACACACGTAAGACCATCTGATGAATTTACAAAATCTCAGACATTAGTTGACACTAGCGAAGAACATTTTTTGAACAAGTGTATGAAGAGACAAACGTGTGAAGACTGCCTAAGTTTGAAAAGCAAAATGTTTGTTTAAGAAAATACATAAGTAAGCACATCTGATGAATTTACAAAAAAAAAAAAATCTCAGACATAAGGGGCCCTATCTTGCACCCAGCGCAACTGACTTTGTCAGTGACGCATGTATCATTCGTATTTTGCGCCGGCGCACAGCGGGGTTTTTCCCTCCACAGATGCACGTCAGCAAACTAGGGAATGAACTTGCGCTCCCTGGGCGGTTCAGCGCAAAAAGGAGGCGTGTTGCGGCGCAAACCATCTCTTATGCTATTTTGCAGTTTCAAAAAACAGTTGCGCTACTAACCAAAAAAAACTAGTCTAAAGTCAGTGGCGCGTTGCGCGTGGTTCATTATGCTATTTTAAGGGCGCATGCTTGACCATAATGTATAGCGTGCACAACGCGCATACACTTTGCTTATCTAATCTACACAGATGCAACAGTTATTTTTGCAAATCATAAATTGTTACACTTAAAAATATTAATACACGAGATAAGGGGAATCATAGTGGTGAGCATTGTGGTGATATTTTTTATTTATTCTCATGCAAATAACGATTAAAATATTTTCATAACTTTGTTGTGTGGCTGTATTACGTTTATTTTATGTAAATAATAGTTAAAATGTTTTCATAAGAAACCTTAATGTATATGAACTTGATTTGTAAGAGTACTTTGGGGTTGGACCTTGCTTGCGTTTCTTGGGTCCGATTTCAAAGCCCCCAAACCCTTTCAGCGGTGAGGGTGGACGCAGCGATGTCCTCTGCTGGCGTCAAGTCCTGAGGCAGATCCACCTCCCGTTACACGGCGTGCCCGATTTATGCTGGCAAGCGTGGGATTCCCCCGTACAAGACGTGGGTCTCCTCGGCTGTAAACCGCTCCTGGCGTGCGCCTGGTAAATCCGTCATAATAATAGCAACCCGCCATGGAACTTGCGCCCTTGCGTTTAAAGGGAATGTTGGCTAGCGTTCTGATTGGTTTATTTGACGTTACGCCCAAACCACACCTATGAATAATGAACCTACTTCAGACCAACCTCTTATTGATTTGCGCCCGGCGCAAGAGTTATTTCTCACGCCGGGAAAATAGCAACAGCGCCCAAGATCCGCCCACAAACTCACTTGCGCGTTGCGCTTCGCACTTGCGTTTCAGATCGTTAAAATAGAGCCCAAGATGTCACTAGCGAAGAAAACTGTGAACAAATTATGAAAAGACACCTGAGAACGTCTGATGAGTTTACATAAGCTCACACATAAGTTGACACTAGTGAAGAAATCTATTTACAATGTATGAAAAAGGCTAATATATGAATGCTGCCTAAGTTTGAAAAGAAAAGTTTGTTTCAGAAAAATATGCGAAACTAGGAACATCAGTAACAAAACATAGGTGAAATATAATTTCATGTTTGCTTATTATGCATTGATAGATGTCAACCTAAGTTGAACCTAACCCCTCAGGCAAACCAAGGGTCTGCGCCACTTCATAAAAATCCTGTCATTGCTCCTGTCATTGGGGGTTTTGTGCTGTAAGTCGTAAAGCTAAAGACGCTGATTGACCTTAAAACCTAATCTAACCTAATATCAGGTTAGGATGTTCGAATAGTATATTTTTATTTTTTAAATAAATGTTAAGGTTTACCTATTTAATATGTGTACATGATTTTAATTCAATTCAATTCAATTCAATTTTATTTATATAGCGCTTTTCACAAAAGTCAATTGTTTCAAAGCAGCTTTACATAAATAGAAGCAGTGAAAAGCACAGAAAAAGCACAACAAAATACATGATAGCATGAGCAGTTAAATTTGCTGCGGCTATGACTCAATATTATAAGTGCACGTCCCCACTGTCGTCGTTAATGCAGGTTCAGTGGCAAACGGGTCTATATTGTATACCATTTACAGGACCAGGAGAAAACGCCAAAAACATCGCAACCCGATGTTTTTACTGTTATGTAGAGGTACATTCTATCTGGCGTTGTTGATATAGATAGTTTAATGGAAGCACACAATCATGTTTAACAAAACACACAAAAAAAGTCTAGTGTGTCTCTGTAAGCCATGGCAATTTTGTTAAATGTTTTGTCTTTAAAGAAATGTTTGTTGTCACGTTAGTGACAACCTGGCTTATAACCTCGTCAACTT